>NC_072443.2:24823241-25142527 GCF_028878055.3 Symphalangus syndactylus
TTGTCTCAAACTACCACACTAAAGGCCTAACAAAAGAAAATGCACGCAAATTTTCAGCCATAAAAACTATTTCCCTCAGTGTCTACTGTCCTACATAATGTCTACATATGACTACATAAAGTCAGTTTTTAAAAAAAATTATATTTGCAAAGAACCAAAAGAAAAAAATTATAACACCCTGTCAAGAGACAAATCAATCAACATAACCAGACTTTGATATGACACAGATATTGGAACTATTACATAGTTAAAATAACTATGATAAACATACTTAAGGCTCTCATGGAAAAGGTAGACAGTATGTATAATCAGATGATAATTTCAGAAGAAATAAAAAAGGATAAGAAAGAATCAAAGTGAAATATCAGAAATGAAAAAATAATAGAGAAGTAAAGAACAAGGAATGAAGATTTTTTTAAAGTAGGGCATTCAAGAGGGGTAGTATGAACCAGTGCAACACGCATGCAATTGGAAACTCGGAAGACAAAGAGAATTGAACAGAAGAAATGTTTGAAGAGAGAAATACTCAAAGAATTTTTTAAAATAAATGAACACCAAATCTCATATCCAAAAGGCTCAGAGAACATCAAACAAAATAAATACAAACAACAATAACAACAACAGCTAGACACATCATCTTTAAACTGCTGGAAAGACAAAAACTGGAAGACGACCATGGCAAAAAGACATATTACGTACAGAAGAATAAAGTATGTTACGTAGGAAGATTCTTATAGATTATCTGCATAGGCTCAATCTAATCATGTCTCCTTAAAAGCAGAGAACTTTCTCTGGCTGCAAGCAGGAGATATGAGGCAGAAAGGACATCAGAGAGATTCAAAGCATGCAAAAGCCTCAACCCATAATTGCGGACTTTGAGGATGAAGGAAGAGAATCACATGACAAGAAATGTTGGTGGCCTCTAGAAGCTGAAAATGACTTCCAGCCAACAGTCAGCAAGGAAACAGGGTCCTCATTTAATGACCAGGTGAAACTTACTTCTGCCAAGAAACTGAATGAGCCTGGAAGTGGATTCTCACCCTCTGGCCCTCACAACACCCCAGCCTCCAGATAAGAGCCCATGCCAGCTGACACTTTTATTTCAGCCTTGTAAGAATTGGAGCAGAGAAACTAGCAAAGCCTACCCAGACTTTGACCTACAGAGCTGTAAGATAATAAATTTGTGTTGTTTGAAACTGCTAGGTTGGTGGTAATTTGTTATGGCTGCAATAGAAAACTAATAAAGTGTCTTTACATCAGACGACTCAAAGGCAGGCTTTATAAATAGTAAGGCACAACAAAGGCAGCCCTAGTACCAACTAGGCTAAAGAAAGAAGTGGCTGGGGCCTGATTTCAGGCACTGAAATACTATCCCCAAATATACCTCACCCCAGCTGCTCACTATCACGCTTGAATTTCCAATTTTAAATCACAGTGTCAATTTTAGAGACACAAGCTACCTGTGTTAGTAACAAACAGAGAATTAGCAAGAAATGCTCTCTCCCAGGGCTCAGGTAGAAATCACACACACTTAGGAAGTGAAGGCTCACTGCAGGATGGAGTGAGGTTGACAGCAATAAACACTATTCAAAAGATTGAGAAATGAAATGATCCCCCATTTAGAAAGAAATGACAGCATGAGAGGGATGGTCAGATACAACAGTTGATGGGATACCAGTGAGAACGTAATATGGGCAAAGGAGGAGAAAACTTATCCTAATTCATAATTAGAGCTACATCAAGTTATGAACCCAGATCCAGATATTATTACTGCTACTAGGATGCAAAAAGTCACACTCTTGTTGGGCAAAATTCCATGTGTTACAAAAATTGAACTTTCTATTAAGACATTCCTATGTAAGTTGGCCGTAAAATTACCTTCAATAAATCTGTTCCACTTTCAAAGGATCCCAGTCTTTAACCACAGCCTCTTCTTGTTTCTTAAACTACTTTCACCACACTCTTAGACATCATTGAAAAATAGCCTTCATGGATGTTTTTTACTTCCTCCCAAACTAGCAGCCTCTTCCGTGGTACATAATTAGATTCCATGGCCCATCACTGCAATAATATTCTTGCCAAACCTCCAAACGCTTAGCTTACTTTTTTCCTGTCACATCCTTCTGGAGATATCTCAACTGTGGATGAGCCCAACAATCTTCTTTCATGGCACCTGCCTCCAAGTGGCAAACTCTACTAGAGAACCTCAAATAGTAGGGTAGATGGTATAAGTATAAATTCATGGTCACTAATCTCAACTGGGTCCTCATTCCTCTTGCCAAGTCATTCTCATCTTCTCCCATAACTTGTCAAATTTTAGCCCTTTCTTCTGACTTGTCTCCTCACTTGGCAGACTCTCTCTTCAACAGAAAATTGAAGTCAATGGACAGAAACTCCCTCAAATTCCCACTTTTGAACCTATAAACCTGTCTACATCACCACCCATCCCTCTCCTTTCTTGTTCTGCATAACAGGAATTGTCTGTCCCTTTATCTAATTACTCTGTCTATACTCTACATCTTATTCATTCTCCTTTTTCCCTTGGGAAAATTGCACTATTCCATGAGTTTCTTTCAACTTGGTCCTTATCTTTGACAGTTAAAACACTCAAATCTCGCTTATCTTAAAAAACAACAGTAACAAAACATTGTCCTCATCTGACCTTACATTCTCTTTCAGCTCTTGCTCCCTCTTCTCTCCTATTTCCTTCTCCCTTCAGTCCACTATGAAATAGCTTCTGTGTCAATTACACAAACAAAACACTCTCTGTAAGGTCAGCAGTGACTTCACTAGATTCACTAGATAATCTTCATTTTACTTAAAGATTAGCATTTGACACTGTTGATCACACCCTCCTTCTTCAAGTATTCTCCCACTTCTCTGACTGGTCATTTCTGTCTCTCTGTACGCTCAAACTCATCTACCTGGCCATTATATACTGGAGGACCTTGGGGCTCATTATGAAACATTTTTTGGAGATTGCATTGATTTTCATGACTTAAACTATCACTTACACACTGACGGCTCCTAAATTTGTAGCCCTAGTGCAGACCTCATCCCTGAGTTCTAGACTCTTATAGGAAACAGCCTACTCAGCACTGTTCACTAAGAAGTCTCAAAGGCACCTCAGACTCAATAAGTCTAACACTGAAGCCATACTTTTTAGCCCTACATCTGACTCTTTTCTAGTACAGGAAATAACCTTCACTCAGTTTTCAGTGATGCTGAAAACTAACCATTGGTAATACTCATTCTGGGTCAGGTACTGTATGTATATGTTAACCCATTTAATCTTCATTATAGCTATGATGTGGCTACTAGTATCATCTCCACCTCCATTTCCAAGATGAGAAATGGAGGCATACAGTGGTCAAGCAATCGGCCCAAGATCACACCATTACTAAGCGGCAGGGATGGGATTTGAACAAAGGCAAAGTTATGATTCACATTCTCAACCACTACATTTTTTCAATGCTCACTATATGTGTAGGCTAGAAACCCAGGAGTCATCTTTGATGCTTTTTTCTTTTCTCCTCAAATATCTGATTGTCAAATCTGTATATTTTCACCTTCTTAATACCTTACAAATTTATTCCTTTTTTACTTATCACCACTAAATTACCACTAGTAAGCATTAGTAGTCCAAGCCACCACCATCTCTTACTTCAGCTACTATGATAGACTCTACGCTGGTAACCAGAGACATCTTTTAAAAATATAATTCAGATCATATAGCTCATGCTTAGGACATTTCAACAGTTTCCATTGTTCCCAGATGGCAACTAATAATTTTGATGTAGTTGACCCTCCAATGTATGTTAGCCCCTGTTTCTCTCTCTCCAGGTTCATCTCTAAGCCCTCTCTGCTTAGTTGCTGTGCTCCAATCGCACTGGCCAGCTGTTATTTCCACCCACTTACCTGCTCCATACACAGTAGGGTGTCTGCTCAGAGCTGGTCCCTCTCCCGGGGAGGCTCTGATTTCACTCCCATAAAGCCATTCACTAACCAGCCCTGAAAGTCCTCAGTTAGTTAACACTCACCCATCCTTCAGACTTGACTCAAGAGTTCCTTTCTTATAAAAGCCTCCTCTGACATCCCAGGCTAGAGTTGCTTTCTCTGTTTTTAGCCCTCCTTTACAAAGAACATTCATCTTAGTTTGCATTATTCATTTAGTATACTATTAATACAGCAGTTAAGAAGAAATCACTTAGGCAGATAATAAGGGTATGGGAGTCCTCAGTAAGACTTTTCCTTTTGATGAGAAGCAGCCCCAAGTCGTTTTCTAGCAAAAAGCAGCCTGCAAGGTGGGAGCTTGCAAGGGTGAATGCTAGCAGGAACTAGGGTCTAGACATGTTCAAGATGGCGGCTCCATCTTCCCTTTCTTTGTCAGCCACTTGTACAGTAAAGAGCAGACAAGATGGCACCAATCAACTGGAAAATCCATTTGCATAATAAGATTAGGGGTTGGGGGACTAGCCTTCCTCGGGCGCTATGTAAGTGTCATACCTGATCAAACTAATATGTGAGCCCTGCGTAAATCAGACACCACTTCCTCAAATTGGACTATAAATTCTGGGGCATCTGCGGCCAACTGGTCCTTTCTGCTCAGAGAGCCCTCTCTCTACGGAGAGCACTGTTGCTCTTTCTCTTCTCTTCTGCCTATTAAACCTCTGCTCCTAAACTCGTGTGTGTCCCATTTCCTAAATTTTCCTGGCATGCAACAACAAACTCCAGGGTATATACACCAGACAACGTAGCCATTTCACTATTATGTGTTTAACATCTTTTTGTCTCGCTAAAATGTGAGCTACCTGAAGGCACAATTGTCCATTTTTCTTCACTTTAGTATTTCTAATGCATGGGTCCTGGCACACGAGAGGCACCCAACAGCCCAGAAATCTCAATTAACCAAATAGCATCCCAGCAAACTTCCATAAGATGGTCCTAGGGGGTAAAATTCTATAGACAAAAATTTTGGCATCCTCCTGTTTCTAATTTCTGCGTATTTCCCCCAAATTCTGGCTTCTGCCCTCACTGGTTGTACCAGCCTCTCTTCTTTAAAGCTTTGATTGGTTAGCTGTCACACTGGAAAAGATCTGAAGAGCTAGTTCCTATTAAAGTGTAAAGACTCATAAAGAATGAAGAAGTTTCTTATCTCATGATAAATTTTTGTATTAATAAGGAAAAACAAACGGCATTATTTAAGTTCTAATAGTATAAGTGCAATGATCAGAGATAACTTTGGAGTGGAGTCTTCTTATTGGTCCTTTGCTGCTCTCTTTCCATACCCAACTCTCCTTCCACACATAAGCCAACTCTTTTCAGTAAGAGTTCAAACCTTGGACATCTGAACTAGCAGAATCATGAATCTAAGGTAAATCCCCATAAGGGGCCATGACCCTAACTCATCTCAAATGCCATCTTTTTCAAGTCCCATCTGCCTCAAGGACTAAGAAAATTTAGAAACCTTATGGATATTGTGACAAAATTCTGGGCTATTCAAACCATTAAACATCCCAGTTTATTTAAATATTGGGGTTCATAAAAGAAAATCAACGGTATAGTTTTAACAGATGCCCTCCAGAATGGCCAATTATTGCTAAACCAAAGTACATCCTATTAAATTTGTTACAGCAATGATGTGAAAACATGGAAAGCCTTTACTCTGAATAAAACAAACAAACAAACAAAAACAGAGGAAGTATTCAATTAACCATCAGAAGGGGTTTTAGTAAGGAAAGGACTGAGTTTATACATCATTAATTTAAAATAAGTTTATTGAGAAACTTCCATGTACCAGGCATTAATCTGGGCGCTCTGAAGAATGGAACCATGGTGTGTTAATGGTGGCCTTGGGGATCGTAACAGATGAGGTCAGCAGAAGCCAGATTGTGACATGATTTGTCAAAATGCCACAGCTGGGGATAAAACAAAATCCTTGTCCTCAGCCTGCTCAGTTCACGTTTTAGATGATTTTTACAAATGATAAAATGTCCATTATTTGGACATTTGATGCAATAATGATCTTTCCATTATTGTAGAAAGATGTGAAAAGCATGAATGCTTTAAGGGAGGACTTCAACCAAGGGCAAAGATGGGCCCCAAACAGTCCATGAATCAGGCCCAGTTCTGTGACTAGCTTAGGTTTCCTCCTACTTTGATCCTAGGAGACCTACATGAAAGCACGATCGACTTCATAAGCCTGAGAATGTCTCTGTTCTCTAACCTGAAGCAGTCACATTGGATTCATAACACTAATTGTTTCCATAGTGCACAGCTGTTATGTTGAAAATAGAAAACCATGACTTCATGTGTGGACTATGAATACAGGCAAGAGATCTGTTATCAATAAACCCAGTTTCTCTAATTTGATCATCTAGCTAACAGGGTAAGACCTTCATCCATCACCTTAGCTTTTGCCAACTTTTCTCTGGTGAAGTGAAGGAAGTGAGGCAATGCTATCTCTGAATTTCATGCTCTAAAAGGCAAACTATGGCCCATGGGCCAAATCCAGTCCACCACTTGTTTTTGTAAAAACAGCAGAGTTGTGTATGACACATAACATATGGCCCACAAAGCCTAATGTATTTACTATCCAGTCTTTTACAGAAAAATTTTGCTGACGCCTGCTTGAAAGTAAAATAGTTAAACAGCAATAAAATGTAAGCAGATTCTCCATTGACACAAGGGTGTATTGCAAATGAGAAGTTAAGGTGGTTTGTAAAATATAGTTTCTTACTTCATTAAATATATGAATTACAGCAAAGATTAAGTTATAGGAATTTAAAACATGTAAAGATTCAAAATACCTTCCCTGATCCATCACACATGAAAAAGATTAATGTGAGAATGTCCTTCTTCTTTTTCTAGATGTAAAGTATTATTTGAGATGTCAGGATTGATGGCTTTGTATTCATGATTATGTCCCTAGGAGACTACATGCTACATCTCTGTACCACACCCCTATGATAAGCATAGAGTCCTACACAAAAGAACTTCACCATGTTATGTGTGCAATAAATTTTAAAGTGCTAGAATTTGTAAGGCTTTTTTTTTTTTCAAACTGAAGATGACTCAGATATGGGAGACTTATCGGCAGACCCAGGTCTGTTTTTGATTAGCAGTGTAATCGTGGTTAATTGACTTAATGTTCCTAAATCTCAACTTTCTCATCTGTGAAAGGAAAAGCTTGAACTGTATACCCTCTGGGGTTTTGATCTCTGAATTCTGACTAATAAAGGTAAACCTTGTTGGATTCCTATCAATTCCAAGTGACAGCTCAGGTTTTGCTACTTTAAAATTTTGTTAAATCAAATATTATTTGAGGGCCAGGTGCGATGGCTCACACCTGTAATCGTAATACTTTGGGAGGCTGAGGTGGGTGGATCACTTGAGGTCAGGAGTTCGAGACCAGACAGGCCAACATGGTGAAATCTCGTCTCTGTCAAAAATACAAAAATTAGCCAGGCTTGGGGTGGTGGGCACCTGTTATCCCAGCTACTCAGGAGGCTGAGGCAGGAGAATCACTTGAACCTGGGAGGTGGAGTTTGCAGTGAGCTGAGGTAGCACCACTGCACTCTAACCTGGGCGACAGAGTGAGACTCCATCTCAAAAAAAAAAAAAAAAAGAAATATTATTTGAGATTGATGATGCTTCAGACATGTCAGGCCTCTCAACCTTTTGGAGCACCAATATTACAAAGAACAATTTAACTTGTGAATATGCAATACAAATTATTCCAATTTTATGGTGATTTACCCATGTCTCTTTGTAATATTCTGATTTCAATCAATTCAAAAACAATTCAATAAGGTAGAATAATTACAACTAGCTTGACCTTTAAGTTTTACTATATTAGTCTAGGAATAGAAATGCCCAATGAACATTTTATAAAAGGTATAATTTTAATCTGCAAATAGTCAATAGTTTTCAGATCAGCCTCATCTTCATAAAAATATACATTCATTCCTGCTCACAAGGGGCACAGAAAAAGAAAAAAAATGCATTCCTATGTGAAACAACTGTAGTTATTTAGGTCAGTAGCCACACTGCCTTTTTAAGTTCACTGAAATGACTGAGATTAGGAGGGGGCCAACCATTAGATGGTTGAAACTGACATCAAAATGGGGCTATGTGATATTAGAGGACACAGGCAAGGACTGCCATGGATGGGCCTGGGGAGTTCTAATAGAACAATCTGGCCATACCTGCCCCATATTCTGTATATGATTGAAGTTACTTTCAGCCTTTTATTCTGTTACTATAATATACAGCTTTGAACCCCAAAATCCCGCTAAGAAAAACAAATCCTGAATGATCCATTTCAGAAATTTCAAATATATATATGTATATATATATATATATATTTTTTTTTTTTCCTAAGAGGAATAAAATGCCAAAGAAGGAATTTCATGGATTAAAAATCTCTTTTAAAACACTTGGAAAGAGAACAGGGAAAATCCAGTTTGTACACTTTTTTCACTTTATTATTCTCTTGCATAATAAGAAATGTATACAGCTATACAAGAAATATATAGTATTTTGCTACCTATAATTATGTTACATAGTTTAATTTTAATTGTGATTTTGCTGCAATCAAATAGGAAAGTGAAAACTCAGATCTTAAAAACCATCTCACAAAATTAAAGGTAATCTTTTAATCCATAGCATGTGGTCAAGTTGAAATCTTGTTCTGTATCTTTTAAACTGAAAAGTAACTTGAAGATTATTTGGGTCTCTCTTAAGTGACAGCTATTTACAGCAAAATTTTATGTTGTTGATTTTTTAGTGTACTTTTTTTCATTTCTTTTTACTTTAAGTTCTGGGATATGTGTGCAGAACGTGCAGGTTTGTTACATAGGTATACACGTGCTATGGTGGTTTGCTGCACTCATCAACCCGTCATCTGCATTAAGTATTTCTCCTAATGCTATCCCTCCCCTAGCCCCCCAACCACCGACAGGCCCCAGTGTGTGATGTTCCCCTTCCTGTGTCCGTATGTTCTCATTGTTCAACTCATAATTTGCTGTCTTAAAAAAAAAAAGTACAGATTATTCTTTGAATGTCAGTTTCTCCTGCAGGCATGGGCCCTTTGGGATTTGCTGAGCTTTTTCAAACCTGTAGAAGGAGTAATCTGTTCACCAATAAGGTCAGTATTGCTTCATCTTACGCAGATCCAGTGTTTGACACAAAGGGCGGGGAGACATAGACATGGTCTAAGTGATGCAAACCATGAAGCAAGAAAGTCACAGACTTGAATCAGAGCCAAGACTTCCACACATACAGCCTGCAGTGAGCCACAAAGCAATTCCCAAAGTGATCTTACATATGGAGTACAGCATCCTGAATTTTAGAGATAGAGGAGAGTTTAGAGATTATAGACCAAGCTCTTCATTTTAAAGCTGAGATAGTTGAGGCCAAGTGTGGTTAGATGACTTATGTAGGGCTCTAGAGCTAGCCAGTGGCATTGTCAGAATTAGAACCCTGGACTCCTGCCTACCAATCCGGCCCCATATCAGGCATCCCCTGCTGCCTCACACGAAAAGAGCAAGAGCCAAGTACTAAAGGGATGGGCTCGCCCAATAAATGTGGCCAGCAGCAGATCCTTGACTCTGGATTTTATTATAAACTTGAAAAAAATTCTCCATCAATCACAAATAATAAAGGCTATATATGGAACAGCATCTTGTTCCAAAAGTGTGCATTTGAAAAGAAAGGAGAAAAAAACCCTACACTATCTTTAAATCTTGAGGCATAGCTCTAAACAGATGGAAAAGCCGATCTATGTCATCAAGAAAAAAAATCATGTTTTTTTGAAAAGGAAGAATGACTTTTGCTGGAATAGAGTCAGGGTGGAGTAGGAAGAGTCCACATCTAAGAGTGTTAACTCATTTTTTTGTAGACCATTTGCCAAGAGCCAGAGGAAATCCCCAATAATCTTAGCAGAGTAAAGCTTTTTTCTTTTTTTTAAGGTTAGAGGAAAATGCATTTTATACTTTTTTCCTGCTCATGTAAAGTTAGTCTTAATCAACAAGCTACACATATTCTACAAAGGAAATCATTATTAAATGGCCTTCATTTACAAATTTCATGTTACATAGGAGTTACAGCATTTCTTTCAATAGAATATTCCCATGGGGCTACTCTCATAGGTACAGGTCTAGCCTAACCTTGGTCATTCCTCTAACATCTTGCTGCAGCCTAAAATCTACTATAGTCACATGCCCAGATGGCCTGTTTGGGTCTCTGTTATATTGTTAAAAAAGAAAGGGCACTCTTATCCATGTGCATTCTCCTAAAGATCTTGAACTATAACGAGCAATTAATAAGTATTTGTTGAGTGAATGACTGGCTTTTGATTTGAAGCAGAAATTAGGCTTCTTACTCCATAACAATGCTCAGTGGTAAAATCAGAAGCATCAATTTGACTTTGAAATACATTGGTTTTTGTTTCTGTGAAAAATGGAGCACCCCATTGGACACCTGGGGAAGTAGCTACAGTTCCTTCCAAAGGGAACACACTAAAAAATATGACAAAGTACATGATGCCCAATTCACAGGTATCCAGTTGCAGAATAATGTGACACATAGAGACATATGGACCCAGACCGGGATTTGGGGTCTTACTCTTGCCCCTCTCAAATACATAAAACAATTCAAGCAATTTTTATTAAATTGCTTGCTTTTAATCACTCTAGAGAGTCCCAGACTCTCACACGGATAGACCTCACTCCTCTACTTGTGGGCCCTCAGGCTTGAGGAGGAGGACGAAAGGTGGTCAAGTGGCAACACGAGTTCCTGGCTTGTTATTTCCTCCTTGCAGGGTAGTTCCCCCAGGAGAGCAGCTCTGCAACTTGTGCTAAAAGTTTTCTTCTGTCTTTGCAGCACCTGTTCTCCCTCTCCTTACAAGTTAGGGCTCCTGGAAACTTTCAAGTGCGCAAGACGCATGGGAGGGCCATGAACTGCCACCTGTTAGTAACGGTTACTCCATCTCAGTATCAAAATGAAATGATTGGGCAGTGGTCTTCACAGGGGCCCATGTCACATGCTCCATGCCAAGAGTTGTTTTCCTTAAATCCTAATCAAAACTGAGTTACTCCAAAATGTCCATCAAACAAAGAGTTCTTAAAGCTGCTTTCTTGGTAATTATAACTGCTTCAAGGAATTTTGGTGGCTGCTGATACCATTTTCTGGATTAAACATACAGCCTTTAAATATACAGCCTTCCTCAGCGTGTTTTGCACATGTCAGGTAAACATTTGTATTTCAGTTAGGAATTTCTGCAGTGAAGACATTGCTTGGTACATTTTCCAGGACCCAGCTGACATTTAAACAGAAGAGGTGACCATTTATTTGACAAGACTTTTAAGAGACATAGAAAGGATCTCATGATTTAAGAAATTCTTCCATTATAATGCTACCTGGTGGTTGAAATCTTCCCATTAGAGAAGATAGGCCTGATTCTCTTGAATTAGGGCTCTACATAAGCATCGTTAAATAAAAAGCAAGTGTTTCAAGAGAATAAGTATGGCAGATAATTTTCAAGAGTAGGCTAGCAGGAATGAGGCACTAACTAGGGATATTTTGACCAAACATGGTGATGAAATAGTCTGGAGCTGACAGCATTATAAGGAGAAGGCAAGTTTGGAATGGGGCAAGATGAATCTTTAGATATCAGGGACACCAAGTCCAGGATGGAGAACACAGGGTGGCCCCCAAAGACAAAACATGCTTCCACTCTTCCACTTTTATGCTTACCACTTGTTCTAGAATTTTTCCCCTTAACTATCAAAAATGCCTTACATAGGATTATATCCTACAATTGAAATGAAAGCAGCTGGTAAGTACAGAGCTTTATATGTGGTGGGTGTTTAATAGATGTTGATGGAAGTTGGATTTCGTTCATCTGCTCATCAAGATGTTTTTTGCTCTTTGTCCCAGCAAAACCACAGCTTTTTAAAAGATCAGGATCAGGAACAAGGTCATTAAAAATATATTTTAAAATGGAAATTAAAACAGAAAAGAGGTGTGAAGATTCTTGCCAGTCCAATCAACATGCACTTTCTCAGCGGAGGAATCACAGAAATGCAGGCTGAAAAGGGTGTGCCTTCCTAAAAAGGGGCAGGGAGAAGGGCAGCTGGGAATGGAATGTCATCCTTCCCTTAAGCACTGGATTCTCACGAACACATATCTGCCACCTGGTAATTTCACCTCACTAGCTCCATGCATCAATGTATTTAGAATCTCTTTTTTATCATAAAGCTAGCATTGCCGTTAAAACAACATCTGCATTAAATTTTAGAAATAAAACACCATATAAATTAAAGTGAGATACTTATGAAAGTGCTTTTTAAATTAAAAAGCAAAATCAAATTTTTATGTGAAAAACACCTCTGTGCTGAACCCTTTCAATAAACCCTGCAAATAAACTAGTGCTAGCAAATATTTATAAAGTACCTTTAAGATGTGAAAATTAATCTCTGGGCCAACAAGAGAAGTGATGGATGACCACTTAGTTTAAAAACGGTCCTACAGGCATCTGCAAACGTGCACTAGAACAACCAGGTTCCAACAAGCTCTTACCCACTGTAAAGAAAGAATGGAGTTATTATTTTTGCCACTCAAGGCTCTCATCAAGATGTTATCTTCATAAGTTAATGCACATAAGGGCTGTCTAGAGTTTCTGAGCACAAGAATGCTGTGATGTGCCTTGTGGAGCAAAAACGTGAGTTAGATAAGCTTCATTCAGTAATGAGCTATACTCCTGTTGGCCATGAATTCAATGTTAATGAATCAACAACGTATATTAAGTAAGGCATCTTTAAACAGAAACACACATAAAACAAAGTTATGTACTCATCCATTGATGAACATGTTGTGACCAGCGGCTCACAGGAATCCAACTCCGTATTTCCCCATAGAAACAATGGTCTGGCTAATTTAGTGTTTTCAGCAACTTTATAAAACATTACTACTGCAAATAATGAGAATTGACTGTATTATGCTCTGTGTTTTTTCAATGAGAAAAATAAGACCCATGGAGGTTAAATTTCTTCTCCCAAGGTCACCTGTCCAGTTAGAAGCAGAGCAAAGGCTAAAATAGAGGTGTTTTGTTTCCAATCCAGTGATCATTTTTCTGCTTCATTGCTTCTTTCACCAACACCTTCATTATGAATGAAGATAAGGGCAATAATTTCTGCATAACATGAGATGCTCAGATTAGCGAGCATTTTCTTCCCCAGAGCACTGTCTTTCAAAGTGTTTAAAGCAGGCTTAAATTGACTCTTGAAGCCCCAAATGGCAAAAACTATATGACAGTTCAATTTCAGTTATAGAATTTTAATGTTTGGCTTATGATGACTCATGAATACAAGATATAGTCAGAAAAGGAGACAAGACTAAACGTTTTTGAAAGTTCCCTCTGTGCCAGGCAAATGTAGCCAATTTCCACATATTATCTCATCTGATAGGAAGTTAGTATGAGTTTCAGCAAATTAATTTGCCTACTGTTATACCTTTTAGACAAGATGTGGTTTCTAAGAAAATGGATCATACATTTTTTAAAGAAATATACCTAACAAGTATGCCTAACGAATAGAGATATGGAATCAAAACTTATCTGACTCTTTCCTATTAGCAGCTAAAAATAAAAACACAAAATAAAAAAATCAACAATATCAAGTTCTGGCAAGGATTTGGAGCAATTGAAATCTTCATACCTTGCTATTAAAAAAATGTTGTAGCCACTTAGGAAAAATAGTTTGATGTTTCCTTTTTTTTTTTTTTATACTTTAGGTTTTAGGGTACATGTGCACAATGTGCAGGTTTGTTACATATGTATCCATGTGCCATGCTGGTTTGCTGCGCCCATTAACTCGTCATTTAGCATTAGGTATATCTCCTAATGCTGTCCCTCCCCCCCTCCCCCCACCCCCCAACAGTCCCCAGAGTGTGATGTTCCCCTTCCTGTGTCCAGGAGTTCTCATTGTTCAATTCCCACCTATGAGTGAGAACATGAGGTGTTTGGTTTTCTGTCCTTGCGATAGTTTACTGAGAATGATGTTTTCCAGTTTCATCCATGTCCTTACAAAGGACATGAACTCATCATTTTTTATGGCTGCATAGTATTCCATGGTGTATATGTGCCACATTTTCTTCATCCAGTCTATCGTTGTTGGACATTTGGGTTGGTTCCAAGTCTTTGCTATTGTGAATAGTGTCGCAATAAACATACGTGTGCATGTGTCTTTATAGCAGCATGATTTATAGTCCTTTGCATATATACCCAGTAATGGGATGGCTGGGTCAAATGGTATTTCTAGTTCTAGATCCCTGAGGAATCGCCACACTGACTTCCACAATGGTTGAACTAGTTTACAGTCCCACCAACAGTGTAAAAGTGTTCCTATTTCTCCACATCCACTCCAGCACCTGTTGTTTCCTGACTTTTTAATGATTGCCATTCTAACTGGTGTGAGATGGTATCTCATCATGGTTTTGATCTGCATTTCTCTGATGGCCAGTGATGATGAGCATTTTTTCATGTGTTTTTTGGCTGCATAAATGTCTTCTTTCGAGAAGTGTCTGTTCATGTCCTTTGCCCACTTTTTGATGGGGTTGTTTGTTTTTTTCTTGTAAATTTGTTTGAGTTCATTGTAGATTCTGGATATTAGCCCTTTGTCAGATGAGTAGGTTGCGAAAATTTTCTCCCATTTTGTAGGTTGCCTGTTCACTCTGATGGTAGTTTCTTTTGCTGTGCAGAAGCTCTTTAATTTAATTAGATCCCGTTTGTCAATTTTGGCTTTTGTTGCCATTGCTTTTGGTGTTTTAGACATGAAGTCCTTGCCCACGCCTATGTCCTGAATGGTATTGCCTAGGTTTTCTTCTAGGGTTTTTATGGTTTTAGGTCTAATATGTAAGTCTTTAATCCATCTTGAATTAATTTTTGTATAAGGTGTAAGGAAGGGATCCAGTGGTGTTTCTTATAAACATACACTTAATATATGACAAAAAGCAATCTCATTCCTAGATCTTTATCCAAGAGAAATAAAAATGTATGTTCACACAAAGACCTATGTAAGCAAATGTTTATAGCAGTTTTATTCATATTGGCCCCAAATTGGAAACAACTCTACTGTTGAATTGGTGAGTGAGCAAGTTGCTGCATGGCCATATAATGAAATTCTACTCAACCAGTAAAAGGAGCTAACTACTAATACGTGCAACAACATGGATATATTATGAAAGAACTGTGCTAAGTGAAAAAAACAGACAAAAATGTTAATATACTTCTATTCATAGAACATTCTGAAAAAGACAAAACTATAGGGATAGAAATCAGATCAGTTGTTGCCAGAAACTGGGGGTAGGGGAAGGGATTGACTACAAAGCACAGTGGAACATTCTAGGAAGATGGAAATGCTTTATTTGATTAACATTGACAAATTATAAAAATTCACTGGATTGAACGTAGCAATTAGATAGACAAAGGAACTAGAGAAGGTAACTTTTATGGTGCGTTTAAACCTAGAAAGATTTTTAAAAGGTATTTTGTTGCTTATTACCTAGATTAAGATATAACTACAGAAGAATATTTACTAATTATCTGAAAGTAATGGCAAAATAAGTCACGGTTAGGTTTAGGGTGTGACAGGGAATAATAGGTATCCCAAGACAGGAGCATTCTAGAAAGTGACACCTGGCCAAGATGCGGTTTGAGATGTTCTCTCTGTAAGAGACAGCAAGCAAGTTGTTTATAGACAGTCTCGGCAAAAAAGCTTATAGATAAGCTTGATAAGAAGCTTAGTTATTTGATAGGAAGTTATTTTGATAAGAAGTTAGATAAGAAGTTAGTTATTTTAATATATTAATCTGAAGATTATTTAATAATTCCATATACTAGTAATAGTACAGGGAATTTTTTCAAGAGAATTTTTATTATTACCTTGTCTTAGAAAAAAGAGAGAGAAGGATATTACAAAAATCAAAAATGTTTACACTTGGATGTAGATAAAACTTTTAATCATTAGAAGATGCTTCCTTGTATTGTCATACTGAAATTCAACTTTAGTAAACAAGATAACAAAATTGAACCTCAAAGCAACATACTCGCGCTTCTAGTAAGGGAGTCCTAGGAGCAAGTGAATCACTTTAGAAGGGAGCCCCAGCTGTGATCTAGCTGCCTTGGGGGAGATGGGCTGGTAAGGATGAAGGGGCTCCCCATTTCCAAGGACAGGATGGGAAACTGATTATACAGTAGTTGGTCTCTAGTCACAGTTGTGACATTTCTAGTGGCACCCTCCCTGTTGGGACGATGCTTTTAGACCTGACTCAATTTTTTTCAGTCCTTCACAAATAGCATTAGCTTCAAAAGCCTGAATGTTTTGCTTGTTTAATTAGGTGTGTGTATTGAGGGTGAATAAAGGAGGGGTAGAAAATAACATGTTTTCACCACCAAAACAATCCTTCCCTGGCAACTATGGGATGCTCTGGGAAGGTCAAGGCCAACGTGCCTTGAATCTGAGTGAAAGCAAGAGACCACAGGGGGCCTTGTGGTTCCCTGAATGATGATACATACTAGTAAATAAAAAAAACCCCACCCTGAAATATAAAAAAAACCCTCGGAATCCAGAGGGTATTTGGTCTGGGAAGAGGCACTAATCAGAAGACTCCTTGTCCCCTGTGACCTGTATTATCCAAGCAACCCAGATCTTGACTGGCCGAGGGACTGGCCAACTGGATGGAAACTCCTTACCCAATTTTTATGTTTTGTTATATGCTGTCTTAATAAGTCCTTAGCAACTGGTGATAATAGTCTGTGATTTTTCCTCATAATCATTTTATAAACAATAGTATTTTTGAAGGGAGCAAATGTGTTCAACTTAAAGCAATAATGGCATCCATTAATGAAGTAAACTATAGGTAAAATATAAAGTTAAAATGTCTTTAATGTTCTGAGAGAGCCCTCATTTATAAATATGCTGCCTGCTTCTTCAAAAATATATTCATATTTATCATGTATTCTGGTTTGGGGTTAGAAAAATTTTCTCACCCTCCACACAGGGTGCATATAAAATATTCCTTACATAAAGCTTTTTCTTTTTTTGATAAAACACTTATGGAAATGCCATAAAATTTTGCAGAATGGCAGAGAAGGCCCTGTTCAAAGCCTCCCCAATTCTCCTAAGAAAAATAAAACTATTTTTGGAAAGGAATAAAGCCCAGTTCAGCTTTATTCCTTCCTCAGTTTAGCATTTATTACATTGTAGTATCCTGTTTGGTGTGTGTATTCCTCTTGCTAGGATATAAATTCCACCAGGATGGTAACCATTTTTCTTCTTTCTTTATTTATTCTCTCATAATGTTAGATGCATAGAAAATGGTATTTTAATAAGACATGAGAAATTTCACAATGCCTACCCTGGAGATATAATTACATGAGAATGCCATGGCATAAGTTTCAAGATGGGGTCTAAGCTAAGACCAAGAAGATGAAAGCTTGGCTTGATCTAAGTTTGTCCCAGGAGGCCCATTTGTTCCTCAGGGGAATTCCGGGATGTAGGTCAGCTACAGGGCAGATCTCAGATCTGGCTGTCTTTAAGCTATCTTGGGCACAGGTTGACTCTTCTAAATGATAGCAGGACCAATACAGATCCACACCCTTGGCCTAAGGCCAGTCCTGAGATGGGCTCTGGAATGAAAGACAAGGCCATCTATGAAGGCCTCAGGAGATGTGGTCCTTTAGCTGCTCTAAACTACCAAACATTTTTCTATGAATTTTTTTAAAGGGATAATTGTTCATGTATTTTTCCAATCACTCTTTAATCAGCATTTATGCTCAGTTTTTTGTGGTCCTGGAAAAGGTAATTGATCCCAAAATTCTCTTCCTGTATTTATTTCCAATTTTCTTTTGCCCATAGGCAAAACTACATTTCCAAAGCCATATGCCAACAGATAAGATTATTTATATTTCTCATTCTATTTTTATTCCATTTAAATAGTCCTTTAAAATTAAAAAGGCATCACATATGCTCCCTACATTAGTTATCTATTGCTATATAATAAATTAACCCAAGGCTTAGTAGCTTAATCAACAATAAGCATTCATCATCCACACAGTTTCTGTGGATCAGGTACTTGGGAGGAGCTGAACTGGGCAGTCCTGGCTCAGAATCTCTCATGAGGTTGCAGTTAAGATATTGGCTAGGATTACCATCATCTGAAGGCTTGACTGGGGCTGGAAGATGTGCTTTCCAGATGGCTCACTCCTATGGCTAGCAAATTTGTTCTGGATATAGGCATGAAATCTAAGCCCTTCACCATGTATATGGACCTCTCCATAGATCTGCTTGAGTGTTTCATGACACATCAGCTGGTTTTCTTCAGATTTGGTGATCCAAGAAAATGAACAAGGTGTAAACTGCAATGTCCTTTATGACTTAGCCTCTGAAAGTTACATATTTTCACTTCACTTTTTCCATATTTAATGAGTACACAGCCCAGCCTTGATTCAGTGTGCAAGGGGACTATATAAGAGCATGAATAACAGCAGGTGGGAATAATTGATGGCCACCTTGGATACTACCACACTTAAATTTTTTTATACCACATCAAAAGAAATAACATAAACTGTGTGCTCACATCTTAGTTACAAAGTATGAGATTTTTCATGGACCATCTCGAGGCCCTCTCTGCATGATCTATGCATATGGTAGTAATTCTTCAGCCCTTCACTTGACCCATCCTAATTCTTGCTTGGTAAAAGGCAGCTGTCTAGACAGCTCTTAAGCTTTATCAGCTCTTAGACTTCTTCAAGAAGCTCAATATCCAAAGAGCAACACTCCTGAAAATGCACAGACCCACAAGTGTACTAGTCTACATGCAGCTTCAAGGGTTTTATGGCTCCCCTGAGCTTAAGAAAAGAAACTCTAACCTGCAAGCTACACACACAATGTTTTCAGCTGACTGCCAAGTGTAAATGTCATAGCTAATGCTCAACAATAGGCTGATGTCCAATTCTAGCTGAAGGGCTGGCTAACACTCTATGTAAGACAAAATGACAGAAAACATTCACATGAAGTATCAAATTCATCTTTAGTGTCACAATTGTGTCTTTCTTCATTGACCTAATAAAGTAAACTGTCCATACTTTATAGTGAGTTTTCTTGAATTTGGGTTACACTTAACATATGCCTCTGGTTAATATTAGGCATTAACTTTAATACATATACACAAGTGGAATGACTCCCACTAATAGCTCATAATGTCACCAAAACCTTTCAGCTGAAGTTTTAAACATTACTCACCACCAAACAAGGTTACATTAAGCGAGTGCTGCCCAGGGCTCCAGCTAGCTATGGTAAAAAATAGTTTCTAATTATAAAAGGCAGCCAGCAAGTTCATCTCAAGAACTAGAGGGTCTCACTCTATCAAGCTAAATGTTTTTCTACAGACATATATCATATATTCAACAACAGAAAGCACAAATTCTCCAAATTTCTAGAACTAAGTAAATTAGCTAAGTTTATATTATCCACTTTCTTCAAAGTAGTACCCCAGTGCTTTGTACTGATTATATAAAGAGATCAGCATTATTTCTCAATGCATGGTTAATCTCATCAGAATCATCAGTGATAGTTGTTTAACATGCAGATTACCAGAACAACTGAATCAGAATCTGATGTGAGTATAGTAAGGGTGGGAGGAGTGAAAGTGGGGGAGGTTAGGGGAGGCAGGACTCTGCATACTTAGCAGATTCACTAAGTCAGTGGTTTCCAAAATGTGATCCCAGGACCAGCATTGCTAGTAGCATCTGGGAACTTGTGAGAAATGCAAATTATTCAAACCACCCCACCTCAGATCTACCGAGTCAGAAACTCTGGGGATGGAGCCCAGTGTTCTGAGTTTATCCAGCCCTCTAGGAGATGATGATGCTTGCTGAAGCTAGAGGACCACTGCACTCAGTGATTCTTTGTTTCTCCATATACTAAGAGTGAGAGTCATTATCTCTAGGTTTGTTAAATAGCCATATTTCAATAAAACAAAGTCAAGTCATACAATTTCTTTCATATCCATCTAATTATCTTCTGCAACCAGGCCTTGTAGATGTAGGATGCAAGTTCATAAATGAAAAAGGGTAGGTGGGAGAGAGACTTTAGATTCAGAGCTGACAAACAGAGGTAAATGTTTCTTGCCATTTTTTTTAAAAGAAAGAATTGCTCTCACAAAATAAGAAAGTCCCTAGAAAGAGATATCCCTAAAAGGACCTTTACTATGCTAGTGCTTATCCTTTAATGCCTTTTAAATTATTTGATAATTCACAGGAAATTTATTTAGTGTTAACATCTGTGGTCCCTTTGTGGCCTATCAACCTCCAGCCATGAAACGGAATGTTTGAAATGGACGTTTCTGGGACGCCACAGAAACCTTACAGATGACATCTGAGCCATGGGTTATGACGACTTTGGAAAACACCACAGTAAATACTTGTTGTCTTAATTTTCCGACATAAGTGAAAACAGATGTTTGCACTGAATGGCCAATTAAGAACAAATATTATATAATGCAATTCAGCTCACAAATTTATGGGATTATAAGACTCAATGCACGTTCCTTATAAACAACTGAGAAAGGCACTGACATGTTTTTAAAAATTTGTGAAAATGGGATTTATTGCCAAGAACATGTGGAGAAGGAATTTTGACTAACCTGTACTATGAAGTATTGTTAATTCTCTAAGTAATCCAATGGTATTTCTTATTAGTCATTCTGGTAACTCAGTTGTAATATCAATATTTAAAATTTGAGTTGTTCACAAAATGGGATAATGTTCAAAATCACTTGTTTTGCTGAAAGACTGTCTATAAAGAATTTTGCAAGTAGGTTATTATACATTAGAGCAAAACCTTAAACCATACTACTGCCAATATGTTGATCATTCAAAAATTCACTGTGTGTCACACCAAATTTAGTCGGTTTGTAGGACTTTCATCTATCTCTTTTTTCTTTTTTTTGAGATGGAGTCTTGCTCTGTCACCCAGGCTGGAGTGCAGGGTGCGATCTTGGCTCACTGCAAGCTCCGCCTCCCAGGTTCACGCCATTCTCCTGCCTCAGCCTCCCTTGGTTTTTATTTGTATCAGATGAAACTGATCAAGTTGAAACAGCACAACAATCCAACGTGGCATGCACATGTGCAAACATATACACACCTGGATTTGGAAAGCTCACTGAAATACACATTTTTTTCCAGTATTCACTATTAATGTGGGTTATAAAAGTCTAAAAGCCAACAACATATAAAGTTACCATAGCAGAGATGATGAGGGTCTCCCAAGCACAAGAATTAGAACCTGAGAAGACACGCAAGTGGGAAAGAAGAGGGTTGTAAACAAAGAGTGAGAGGAAAATTTGGAAGTCATCCATTGAGTATAGCAAAGAAGACAGCCAGCCAGAGAAATGAAGATCTAAGAAAGAAGTTTATATGTTGAAATGGTATTAAATGCCTGCAACTGTGATCTAGTCACCAATTACAGGATCACCATTTCCTGGGCACACTTTACACAGAAACTCAGTTCTATTGAAATATTGGTAACAAGACAAATGAAGAGAAATACGACATTTGAACTCAAGATCCAACTCAAAGATCCACTGGAAAACAGCAGAATTCTCTGCAAGTTCTTCAAAATATCAAACTCCAACTACAATAGAACAAACATCCAGAATAAATTGAAAACCAGCTTTACAAAGGAACACTATAATGTCTGACTGCTATTGTGCATTTGTTGTTGCCACCCTTCAAGGGACACAGTGATTTATGTTATAGCCAAAGCCACTTAGGAATGCTATGGTGTGAATATACAGTTATGGTTTGTCTAATCTGATATACACAGAGCTGATCAAATGAATATAAATGTGTGCTTTTCTAAGGTTGGTCATGCCAAGATAAATGAACAGGAAGCAATGATATTCTTCAACCAAGTGGAATACTTTGCATGACCGAAACAACACTTTTGCCTTTAAAAAAATAAAGTGTGCATCGTCTTCCAAAGGATAATTCCTGCTGCATCCAAACAGATGAGGAGTCAGCTGTGAGGCAAGGACATGGGCCAAAGTGGTCAGCAGGAGTGGCTAGGGGTGGAAGCCAGGAGAATGCTCTGAAGACTCTCATCATCTTGAGAGAAGGGAGAAAGAGGAGGGGCAGGAGAAGGAGGATGAAAGTTTAGGAAAGAGAAGGATTAGGAACAAAAAGAGGGAGTGCAGAAAAAGAGTCACACAATCAAACCAATCCAGTACCTGCAGACTGACCAGACAGACTGCAGCAGGCATCCAGGGGCAGGCTAAGTCACATGGAATTGCATCCCAAGGATAGGCGGAGAAAAAAATGACCAAGGACCACAACTTGTACCTTCAGATGTTTCACTGTAAAAGACAAATATGCTCTGAGCAGGATCTTCCAGACTCCTTCAGGGAGAGCTGGATGAGAGAACAGGAGTGGGATGCTCATGGCAAGAATTATGTTGAAAACACTCCCAGTGTCCTGGCTCCTCTCTGCAGATCCTGTTTCACTGTGTGGATGCCACACCACAGGCTCAGACACTCTAGACTTTGACGCCCAGCAAGTGTGTCTTTCTGCTCAGCACCAGTGTCCAGGCTACTGGAGTGTCTAGATCTTTCCATCACTGCCAAGGCAGATGTATTAGTCCATTTTCACACTACTATAAAGAAATACCCAAGACTGGGTAGTTTATAAAGGAAAGAGGTTTAATTGATTCACACTTCTGCATGGCTGGGGAGGCCTCAGGAAACTTAGAATTATGGCAGAAGGGGAAGCAGGCACATCTTACATGGCAGCAGGCAAGAGAGAGAATGTGTGAGAGTGCAGGAAAAACTACCATTTATAAAACCATCATCTCTCATGAGAACTCACTATCACGAGAACAGTGTGGGAGAAACCACCCTCATGATCCAATCACCTCCCTCCAAGTTCCACCCTCCATGTGTGGGGATTATGGGGATTACAATTCGAGACAAGATTTGGGTGGGAACACAGAGCCAAACTATATCAGCAGGTAAAGAGTTTTAAAAAGGTACCTGGTCTTCACATTTGTTTACTTGGATTAAGAAAGTTACTATCAAAAAAATCCATTAATGCCACCCGAATACTACTTGTTAATGAAAGCTAAAGAGGACTGATACTTTTATTATTTCCTTTTTTTAGAGAAAATAACCCTGATGTTCAGAAAGGTGAAGCATTAGGTGGGTACGAAAGTAATTGTGGTTTTTAATGGCAAAAACCACAATTACTTTTGCACCCACCTAATGACTTACTCGGGCTCATGTGGATTCCTGCACTTTACCCACTAACCCATGGTGCTAATTTTCAGTATTTATCTTTCCAGCTCATAACAAAACTACAAATTAGGTAAACCTGATATGCGAGAGCATGCCCAGCATCGTTTTCCTTTTAATTCTTGTAAAAAGGAATAGTTAGGGAAGAATTCTGTGACAGCAGGATCATTAGGGGAGTTTGGAGAGGATGGGCTTGGAGAGGAACGGAGGGACTGTCTTCCAGGTCACCTGATACCTTACTCTAAACTAACTGGCCAGAGTGTCTTAACTTCATCTGGGAAAGTGAAAGGAGAAGGAAATTGTCCTGCATCTCCTGCCGACATAGCTGGAACAGAACTGAATTCCAGAGCTCGCTGCCAGCATGACTTTGGCAGACACTCCAAGCCCCTCCTTGAACGACAGAATCCGCTGCTCTCAGAGAAGCAAGGCCTGTTAGGTCTCACACACCCACACACACGTGCACAGTGGCCTCTCAGGAGGACCCTTGGGAAACCAGAACGTTTTCTTATCAGCTAACAGAATGGAAAAATCACAGAATTTTATTTAACAAGAGAGGGTATCTGAAACTCCACCTTGGCATCACCTTGTAAGCAAAGCGCCCCTGTTCAGAGTCTTAGCAAGGTTTCATTCACCACTACTCAGAGAAGACAGAACTTCCATTACATTAGAGAAACAGTGGAATACATTTTAAATATGTTTCAGATTATAAGACATGCTACATGCTGAAAAATTATCCTTAACATAAAATACAAAAATCAGCTGGAATATATATGTTAATGTGCACAATTAAAGAAATTATTTTCAATATAATTTACATAACCTGTACTTTCTGAGTATGGAAATCCATTGCATATTTGCTTAACTCCTATATTTTGTACTGAAATCATGAGGTGCTTTGTTTTTCTTAAGAGATTACGTTTGAATTCGTTTTTCTTCTTCTTACGTATATCACTTAAAGCCAGTACATGGCAACACAGTGGGATAGCTTAGCTCCTGCAAATGTTGGTTGTTAAATGAGGATAAAGAATTAATACACCAACAGTTTCATATAAAAGTAAATGACTTTTGTGTGGCCAAGTATTTTTAAATAGAACTGATTTCAAACCCCTTAAATGCAGGAAATGTCTTATTCATCTTTATAATCCTAATATGATGATTAAAAAATATTAATTAAATGACAAAATGAGTAAATGTAAGTCCAGTCTTAAAAATCACAGTCTACAGCTTCTCAGATCTGGCTTCTGAGAGTAGCACTTATGTTCTAACACTAAAAACAAATGTTCCTCTCAATTTTACACATTTACTTATTTTATATAGCTTCAGGAGGAACTCTGAAAATTTTTTCAAACAATGTTTTAAAATCCTGGAACAAAGCAGCATAAAAATAAAAATAACTTAAATTTACAGAAATCAAAACTTAAATAGTAGAAAAATGTACTTACAACTTTTAAATTTTACTCTGTACTCATCAAGAAAGATTTATTTATCAAGCACTTATACGTACAAATTGTCAAAAAGCTCCAACCCTGTCCATATTAGAATCACCTGAGGAATTAAAAAAAATCCCATCCTAGACCAATTTAAAATAAATTTGAGGGGGAGGCAGAGCATTACTGATATTTTTGAAAACATTATTATTCTCATGTGCATTGCATCCATGATTAAATATATTGGGCTATAGCCTATATTGGGATATATGTTATAGTATTTATAGTCATAGGTAAACTTATTAAATGAAGAAAATATTGAATTGCTATGTCATAGGTGAGATGTGACTTAGGCCTCAATTTTCTCTAAAATTAATTTCTAGTGTGACCAGAAGATGCTTGAAGTGGGTGAATTTGCCCTGGTTTTCTAATGGCTAGGCTTTCAAAGTATGATCCTTGACTGGAGAATGACAAATCTTCTATGAAAATGTCACATCTTCTAGCTCCTTCTTTAGAATTCCATAGGAAGGAATATTAGCTGACTTCATAGCATGTGTACTGAGAGGCCTTAAACCTTAGACCAGCTCTAAGGCTTCCAAATGTTCATCAAAATCACTGTAAATATATGTCAAGGCTTTAGTAGGTGAGGGAAACCTAAAACACACTGTAACTATCTTGCTGTGGAAGGCTCTTGGTGGGAAACCCAAGCTAATATTATACGGAGTAGAATAAGTACTGATTTAGTCTTGCTGTCCACAGAACTTTGCCAAAGTAGCCTGAGACCTTGAAGCCAGCCTTTCCTACCATGTGCCTCCTGCACTTTTGGGGCCTTCCCAACACAAGAGAAGACTGTAGGCTAGAGAAGAGACCCACAGGGTATCTAGTATTAAATGTTCTATGAGAGTCTGAGTGTCATGGTTAGAATTCTACACGATATCAACCTCATTTGATGGACCACAGAGGAAACCAGCAAAGGAATCTAGGCATTGACTGGGCTCCTGTATACAGAAAACAAGGTCCATATTGGGTGCTGAATATTTACTTTGTATTCTTAATATATTTATCTCAATTCTCAGAGATTTCTTATAATTAACTTCAAGCATTGAGGGAGACAAATTAGCAGTTTGCCAATGTTGGCATCTGCCACAAAATGCTTAATTCTTTAGGAAGTTGATGGAGTTTTAATGCTTAAACCAGTATATTATCTGGAGTTAGATTTCCCATGTTCATAGTTTCACTATATCACTTGCTACCAGCCATTGAGCTCTTTGTGGTGCATAGACTCTTACATAATCTGAGGTATACAATCAACTTGTATGTAAACCTGTGAGTTGCTTCTAACCAATAGAATATGGCAGAAGTGATGGGTTGTCACTTCTGTGATTCGGCTACATAAGGTTGTGACCTCCATCTTACCAGTAGACTCTTCTGGGCTTGTAGATTTTGATGAAGCAAGTGGCCATAATAGAAAGGCCTATGTGGCAAAGACCTGCAGCAACCTCGGGCCAATAGCCAGTGAGAAAATGACGCCCTTCGACCAATGATCCTCAAGGAATTGAATTCTGCTAACAACCACGTGAGCTTGGAAGTGAATCCTTCTTCATGCAAACCTTCAGATCAGACCTCACCTCTGGCCAGTACCTTCACTGTTGCCTTGTGAGACATCTTGAAGGAGAGGAGAGTCTGCCCAGCTAAACCAGGCTCAGACTCCTAACTCACAGAAATAATGTGAAATAATAAATGTGTGTTATTTTAAGCTGATAATTTTGTGGACATTTGTTATAAGAAAAAGATAACTAACATACTCTTTTTTTTTTTTTTTTTGAGATGGAGTCTTGCTCTGTTTCACAGGTTGGAGTGCAGTGGCACAATCCCAGCTCACTGCAACCTCCCTCCTGGGTTCAAGCAATTCTCATGCCTTAACCTTCTGAGTAGCTGGGATTACAGGCACCTGGCTAATTTTTGTATTTTTAGTGGAGATGGGGTTTCACCATGTTGACTAGGCTGGTCTTGAACTCTTGACCTCAAGTAATCTGCCCACCTTGGCCTTCCAAAGTGCTGGGATTACACTAATATACTCTTTAAACTTAATTTCTTATCTGTGAAATGGAGATAATAATAATATATATTTCACATGTTTATAAACACTTAGCATTAAATATCATGCCTGATACATAGTAATATGGTTATCATCTTTTTAAATGTTATTTTAATAGAATGTATGTATATCAATTTTTTTTTCTGTATTATGTTTAGCATGTTCCTTCCTTAGCTGATACTATTTATTTTTACTTTTTGGGGGTTATTTTTACAAGTGTGTTTTTATTTGACTAGTAATCTCTCTAGATAACTAGATAATCTAGATAATCACATTAGAGTATTCTATTTCTTAATTTTATGTTTATTCTGAGATCAATTTTATTAAATTCACCTATTTACTTTCAATATTCTCTTGTTTATACCTACTGTTACAAATTGCAATCAGGGAACAGCTAAAGGGAAATTTTTTCTGAGGGTGGTGATCCAGATAGAGTGATTGGTCCCATCTCCTCAAAGGCATTCCCTTCATTAAACACATCACTTATGTCTTTAAGAAACCTTCTGTAAACTCACATTAACCTATAACATTTTAACTGTCTTTGCTATAATATTACATTGATGAATTCTTCTATTTTCAAGTGTTCCCTGTGTCCCCTCTCTTTCTTGAAGGGAGATAGGGGAAGATACTAAAAATTCTTAACAGTATCTTATAGCCCAATATAGCAGTCTATAAAACTAAACTAGTGAATGTATAATTAACACAAGAAAACTTTATTTTTTTAAACCTCAGGTTCTAAATTTAGCATCAGGACAAATTATATTTGGTCAATTTTTACCTTTGTAACATAAGGTTCTTTTATAGCAGGGGCTGTATCTCATTCAGTTTACCTAGTAGATGCTTAATAATCTGTGCTTGATGTGTTGACTATTGATTATTAAGGATTATTAACAGTCAATTAAAGATTATTGTGGAAAATTTTTATGCAGCAACAGATAGCTAACATACTCTTTAAGCTTAGTTCTTCATCTGTGAAACGGAGATAATAATAATATATTTCACAAGTGTGAGGATAAAATGAGATAATTTACATAAACACAGCACTAAACACCATTGCTATGTAACATGATGATTAATATCATACTTTTAAGAATTATTAAGGACTACTGATCATCTTTAATAATTGATAGACAAACATCAATAAAACTGTCAAGAAAATTTAGAACTGTAAAAGATGCTAAAATAATTTTCTTGCTTGGTGGTTTTTAAGCTTCTTTTTAGCAGCAGAACCATTTTTTTCTAATGTACTGTTTAATACAGTCCCAGCACTACATAAATATATATTACTCAAATAAAAGCAGAACCACACCAAGTAGGCTTTGCACTCCTCACCAGTATGTTCCATAACTTAGGATGGACGAGATCCTCTGCAGCCTCCCATAAGCGTCAACCACCCCTTGGAGAAGTGGGCTGAGCTGTTGGAGTGACACATTCTTGTTTTGTCAAAGTGAGGTTGGAAGGGCTCCATGGAGAGCCAGCTGCCAGGTGAGCAGCTGGAAAGTTGACAGAGCAAGATGTAAGAGCCTTCCTCTCCAAAGACAACATTTTATTTCCTCTTTGTAATCAATCATGAGGAGTCAGGCCAGATAGAGACAAGGAGAGCACAGTTACATCTCGTATGGTTTTTGTCAGTCTAGGCTTCCCTCTCAGTACTTTAACACTCACTGAGCTTTGGCCCTTGGGGTTGCCTGGGCTCTGGGCCAGCAGCTACCTTTGTTGAGAAAGCCCCTCACCTCTCAGCAATCCTTCTCCTTGTCTCAACTTGTGTCTGTACTCAAGACCTCTATTTGGGTTTCTTATTCGCTCATAATTCTTCATACCTCCCATCCAGATTGGATCCTTTTTTTCTCAAAATGCTTTTTGCTTCACCCACATTGAAGGATGAGCCCTCTCTATTGTAATTATCCCTTTCCACACCAGTCCCTTATCTTCTCCACAAGCTGGTCAGCTCCCTGAAGACAAGTGCCTAGCTTTGTCTCCCCAGCCTCAGTTCTCTGTGTATACATCCAATATAATTTACTTGAATGAATTAATGCATCTTTACATAGAGCAGGGAACTAATATTGCATCAAAATTAAAGGTATAGTCGTTTGCCACTTTCTAGCTGTTTTATTTGGAGTAAATTACTTAAACACTCTGAGGCACAATTTTATGCTCTGTAAAATGGGAATAATAGATTTACCTGCTTCATAGATACTATAGTCTGAATGTGTTCCCTCCAAAATTCAGGTGTTGCCAGTGTCATAGTATTAGGAGCTGAGACCTTTAAGAGGCAATTAGGCCATGAGGGCTCCTTCCCTGTGAATGGGATTGGGTGCTCTTATAAAAAGGCTTATGGAGGAAGTTTATCCTTCTCTTGCCTTTCTGCCTTCCACCATGTGAGGATGAAGCAAGAAGGCCCTCACCAGATGCCAGCACCTTGATCTTGGACTTCCCAGCCTCCAGAACTGTGAAAAATAAACTTTGTTCTTTGCAAATTACCTAGTCTCAGGTATTTTGTCATAGAAGCACGAAACAGACAAAGACAGTGGAGGAGCTTCAATGATTTAATTAGGTTTTCCACATTAAAATATGAAGCACTAAATTACCACATGCAGGATATACTCAATGTTACCTGTGATAATAATAATGGTAATAGTTATTAATAGCTGTGGCAGTTACTGTTATGATTATCATTTCCTCTGTGTTTTGTTCCTAAAGTCAGAGATTTCTACTCTGTTAGGTAAGAACCCAAAACAAAGAGCCAGCTGCCTCTTCCCTCTGCCACATCCCAAGAGTCACACCCAAGATCCCCATGCCCTCTGGCCATCTGATTACACTTGTATCTTGGAGGTTCCTCTGTGGTTTTTCTCACACTTGCTTAAAAATAATGGCCATTGCCTTTGGGCTAATTACAATCTTCTGTATACTGGAGTTTCCACACAGAGGTGTGTCAAGGGCCTGTTCTCCCACTATAAGATTTTGTTGGCCCCTTTCATTACACATTGTTCTCACTGGTTTTTATTTTAGCCTGCTTGCCGGGAAAAGAAAAAAGATCAATGGTGCCAAGAATAAAGATTTTGAGAGGTAGCTGGAGTACAGGGGCTTCTAAAGGTATAAAACAATGTAAGAATTCTTCTCTAGTGTGGTCTAATTCACCTCCTGAGAAACAAGCTTAACAGGAGGAGAGTCTATGACATCTTACAAATCCCCATGGAAAAGCTGATCTTAGAGCAAAGGTGCAGCTTTCCGCAGGGTAATGTTGGCCGTATGGGCAGAAAATGGTCAGGCTAGAATGCAGTAGAAGCCTCCCTTGTTGCCACGTAGAACGACACTGCAGTCCTGTACCCCATCTTTCTGCCAAGATCACACCACCTCATTTCCTACCTTACAAGAGATTTGTCTTACATTTTGAATACAAGATCATGTGTTATTCAGTGTGCATGTTTTTCAACATTGATCCCCTTTTCTATGACCCCATAAGGATTTATTGAAAATCTGTTATGTGCCAGACTTGTGTCTCTTATCTCATTTAATCCTAAAATACTATGAGATAGTTATCATTAGTCCCATTTTACAAATGAGAAAACTGAGGCCAACAAAAATAAATAATTTGACAAAACTATAGTCATTTAGTGGTGGGGAAGAGAAAAGTTCCATTAATAAGAGTCTCCAAGCTTTTAAAAACTAAGCAAAAATCTTCTAATAACTTACTTTTTATAACAAAGTATGTGGCTTGGTATGCAAATAGGCACACCACATATAACAACTGACTTCTTATAAATAACCATATATATATTATATATATATAATATGTACATAAAAATTGTGGATATGTTCTTAGGAAAAAATGTTAAAATTAAAATGCTGTTAAAGAAATTTACAAAAAACTCTTTTATTCAAGGAATAGGTAGCATTCACATGTACACTGCAGAAGGTCATTCCTAAGGCTGGGGTCAGGGGAAACTGCCTATCTGGCAGTAGGCAGGTTAGAACATGGATTTTGAATGAGAAGCTAGGTATCAAGTCCTGGCTCCATCATTAACATGGGAAAGTTACTGAATCTGACCTGCTTTGGGGTATCTTCATTTGTAAAATAAATGGTTATGTTAGGTCAGTGGTTTCCAAATATTGGCCTGTGATAAATTTTTCATTAGTCTGTGGGAAAATGAGAAAAATAACAATGGACTTATTTATGAAATTAAATTTATTTATTGTATAAATCTGTTAAAATTGTTTACTTTTATAAACACTAGGCATTTTCCCCTGTTCCCTTTGAGCATCCTCACATAGCAAAATTCAAGTACGCTCTCTATAACAGGACGCTGATGTTAAAGTATTTGTGTATTTTTGTGGGTCTATAAATCCAAGGGTCTGGAAATCACTAGACTAAGTGATCATGAATATCTTTTCTAGCTCCAGAATTCTAACCACTTCTTAAGTCACAAATAGTATTTAACCAACTCTAAAGTAGAAGGAAGAATAAAAACGTTTACTTCTTTTTCTTCTTTTTTAACTCAACATTTCCACAAATGTGTCCTGTGACAGACAAACCCCTGTTAAGATATTATAGATCTTCTATGGAAAAGAGGATTCTTAGTCAAATGAGTGTGAGAAACAAAAAGTTGTACAGGTTTCTTTATTGAGAATGTGCAAACTGCTAACAGTTATTGTGATTCCCCCCTTAAAGACTCCACAAGTTATTGACAGGAATCAGCTGCCTTTCCACCCTCACCCCAAACTCTACCCATTGTAGGACAAACAGTGCACCTATGCCTGGAGCACAGTTTGAAAAAGATGTCTTCAGCTAAAAGGTCCTCAATAGCTTTCCAATAAAGAAAAAACATAGTATTAAAAACAAGACTTGCCATTTCTTTTATCATTATTATAATTTGATGGTTTCTTCCAAATTACCAAAACTACAAATATTTTTTAAATAAACAACAAAAGTTTTGTGGCCATTTCTGACAACTATGTTTTTTTTCTTTCCCATTATAAATAAAGAAAAATTGTGTCAAGAGATTTGTGTCTAGTGATTGCAACATGATAATTAAAGCACTGGGATGTTCCCGAAGTTTGCAGTAACAAAGTTGCAGCTATATCATCCCTATGCAATGAATAAAAAGTAAAATAAAAGCCTTCTGTAGGTATTAAGCCTGAGAAAACCTCCAGACTCTTCTCAAATGATATGTCACTGTTAAATATTCCATTAGTAGGTACAATTAACTCTGCATGCCTGTGTCTCATAATTGATTTATTTAAATCACAGTTTTATTGTGATCAAGGAGCAAAACTTGGTAGAAAAAGATCTAAGAGTGTTTGTTTTTTATTTTTCTTTAATTATTTGATAAGACTTGAGAAAGTTTACTCAGTCTTTTTTATTGCTGTTCACATCATCATGTGAAATATCAACTAGCTAACCGCTTCAGCCTTCACATGCTGGATTCAAGTTTCACTTTACCCACCGAGGAAAGAACAGTTTTCACTTGGGACAAGATGATCCTGGGGCAGACTACTCAGAGAGAGGACCTAGGGATGATCCTTTGGATATTCTGACACTAACAACCTTTCTTTCTGACTTTAGGCACACCAGGTTCTTGACAAGCCTGCAGCTCTGCATTACCTCTGATGTTTTCCATCATGACTGTACGGTAAATTCCAGCCTGTTTTTCACAATCCTGCTGACTACAGCAGTCTGTAACCATGAAAAGCCTTCACAGACCTAGAGTTGGCTTAGAGAAGTGCCTCTGCAGAGAAACAAAAGTACATGCAACATTTATGTTCAGAGACAGGAGAGAGGCAAGAGCCTCTTGTTTTGGTTCTGATGGGCTCAAAGGGTTGCTTTTAGGGTCAAAATTTGGAAATTTTAATTTCCTTCTGATAACATTTGTAAACAAAATACCAACACTAAAATGAGAGCAATTTAGCCAAAAAAGGGGGAGTGTCCTGTCCAACAGCTCAAGCCCTCTTCCAAACTCCACTGGAGGGACGTGTCTACAAATTAGCACATGACCGTACTTTGGTCTGACCTTCCTAGACTCCCTCAGCCTCCTAGTCAACAGGTATGTCTGAGGTTCACACCAAAGATTCAAGGTTTCAGAATCAGCTTCTTTTGAATCTTAAGCTAGTACTGATTCAGTCTCTGAGGAGGAAGATAAAAACACAAAACAACTCTAACAGACTATAATATCCATTTACATAATATGATTCAATACACAAGTACTAAAGTTAGAAAGTATACAGTTCACGCTCTGATGAACAGCTGCTCAATGTAATAAGTTTGTTTTCATTTTTGCAATAAAGAGCTGTAATTGAAAAGTAAATAACAGGAGGGGAAAGTAAAAGTTTAAGCGACCCCTACACACATTTGAACTTTGACTCTCTGCAGAATAACTCTATTCCCCCCATATGGTCGAGCAGATCATATTTAAAATCAACATTTAAAAACGTCTATATAGTAATATTATTTTTAAAACATAAAACATCAGGCTACTTGCCTTTTGGCAATTTCTGTGCATTTCCCAGGGCTAGTGTAATACTTCCACAGAGAAGTAGACACCCCAAGCTGGAGAGCATGTTGCATTTGCCACCTCGCACGGGGAATGATGCTGGTGGGTGCCTCGCAACCCTGGAGCTGCATTTAAGTGGACTGTCTCCCAGTGACAGAGGCGGGCGGCTGCACTTAGCTGTGCCGTGGGCTTACTCACAGGGGGTGGAGACAAGATGACATCACACCCTTTCCCACACACACACCAAAAAAAAAAAAAAAAAAAAGCACAACAGCAAAAACATATCATCACATTTCTTTCCTTCTGCTAAATTGTAACTGTGTCTCTTCCTTCTGTGATATAAAAATTGAAATTATGGCAGATCTGTATTTGTGAAAGAAGAAGTATTTAGGCAGTTTTGAAACATTTGATAAACTATTTTAAAGAATCCAGAAATAATATGTTAAAAACTATCAAAATGTTAAAAATGTAAAATAAAACCTTATTAAGAAGGAAACTGTTTTTAATTATCCAGTAAACCAACCCAATTCTTTTAAATGGGAGTAAACTCATAAAATATATTTTGAGCCATTCTGTAGTTCCCGTATTATGAGAAACATTTAAGAGTAAGTCTTTGGCTACAAAGCTATACATTACGTATAATACATATGTGTATACACATATATTCTACAGATGTGGATGTAGAGACATAGAGAGAGCACTATTACCATGTGCGCCTCAACTATGGACTGAGTTCTGTAATCGAGTCTTTACCTACTTTATTGTATTTTAATCTTCCCAGTGCCTCTGCAGGAGACATGGCATTATCCCCATTTTGCCATTAAGAAAAACTGAGGAACAAAGGTTAAGTGTCCTGACAATGCTAGTATATTCTACTGATTAATAACGGATGCCACTTACTAATGAATTGTCCTTGAGCAAACTTCATCTCTATATTATCAATATTGATGACATTTAAATGCTCACTCCATGTTAGGCACTGATCGAATCAGTTTACACATGTTAAGATATTTATTTCTCAAAATGGTCTATGAGGCAGGCATTGTCATCATCCCCGTTTTACAGATAGATAAACTGGGCACAGAGAGGTCAAGTGAAAGTCCAAGGTCACAGTGCTGGCATTTTAAGCAGCCCATTTAACTATAGTGCTTCCAGTCTTAATTACTACATTTGAAATTCTAAAATAAAGATGACAGTATCAATTTCATACATTTGCTAGCAGTTTTTCGAAAGTAGTTGCCATAGAGCCTGACACACAGGAAACGTTTACTAAATGGCAGTCACTGGAAACAATAATAATGAAAATGATAAGCCCCCAATTAAGTAGAACTGTAATTCTAACTTGGGCATATTTACCTCTGAAGTCCACATGTGTATCCTTTCCCCCTATATCACTTTGGTCAAAATATATAGAGGCATGGGTGGAATGGCTTTAAACCTTGTTGGTATATTTATACTGACTCTTTGAAAATCGCTTACCTCATTGGGGTGCTGTAGCTGAACCAGAAACAGTAAGAGAAAAATTAAATAACACTGGTCCAATGAAATTCTAGTTAGAAAACTTATCAAAAAGAAAAAAGAAGAAAAAATCGAAGAGACAGCCCCATCTTCCAAATAAAGTGTGAGAAGGCACCTTGTTAAAGTCATTTAGAGCTGGCTGGGTCTAAGCTCTCACCATAGGAATGCTCTGGCACTGACTACAGGAGGCACTGGGTTATTTAACAGGTCTTTTTCATCTCTGATTTTTTACTTGAATAAGCAGCTCCTTCAATCCAGGTTAGGACATTTATCCAGCTGGCACTGCTGGTTCTGCTCCTATATGTCATTGCCATCACGTTAAGCCAGTGAGGCCACTGTGTTAGTAGGAAATGACAGGTTTTCTGAGGGGAACAAACCCAGCAGAAATATTGTAAAGAAGGCTGGTTCTTCAAAACATTTATGAGGGGCTGGTGCAAGAGTTAGGAATTGACCTCTGCTTGGCCAGCAGGGATTCAGGAATTGGCTTCTGTGTGGCAGCAGGCAAAGTCAAATCCACCTTAGCAATCACTATTTGCAGTTTTGCAACTGACTGTAGGCTAATTAAATGAAGCACAATCTCTAATTATTGTGTCAGAAAAACAATGGTTGCATTATCTTAGCTAGTAGGACACTTGAACATTCAGTGAAGATGTTGAAAGTATTAGGGCTCTCCTCAGACTAGGGAGGAGTAACGCTACAGAAAGCAACTGTGCCTCTTTTACTACTGTCTCTAGTGCCTACAATATAACAATGCAATAAGTACATGATGAGTAAGTGTCAAATGAAACAGAATTCATCAATTCCTCCCAATAGCCTAAGGGTTAGTTCTAGATTATGTCAGAGAACACTTGAGTATGACCTAGAATGTACAGTTGTTGGGAGACAATTTTGCCAAGGGTGACTAATGTTTCTGCACATCCTGTGAGCAGAGGCACTAACTCCCTGTGTTCCAGAACATCTTGTAAAGAATATTTGCATATGAAATATCCTTGGAAGATAGAAATTTGTGTTCTGTCCCATATAATAAAGGTAACATCTCCCTCTGGGACAATGGGAATACATGATCACTTCCCATTATAAAAGATTTAAGTTCTCTAAGCTTGTCATTCCTCTTCTGTAAAACAACCCATGGCATGTGTACATATCACCTGTACCTCTTTGTGTTGTCCTGTGAGAATTTGGGCTCCTAGAACTAGTGCAAATGCTGATATTCAGGCTACTGCTATTGCTGTAATAAACTGTCCTTTCCTTTGTCTTTGACCCAGGTGTTTTGTGTCTCCTGCCAGCCTCTATGAACTGCATGTTAGCTTGCAGATAGGGTAAAAATCTCAGATCTTTCACAGTTCTTGAAAATAGTATTGGCCCGCGTTAAAATATTTTGATAAATCATGCTTTAGTATAGTGCATTTTGTGTAATACCTACACTGAAGTCTATTATAAGAATCAGCCATGAAATCCTCTATCGTACATAGTAAGAGTGTTGCTAGACATTGCTTATTATGTCGTATAGTACCTCTTAAAACATAACAACCCTGGAGAAAAACCTCTGACTGCTATGTCAAGTATGAAAAGTTGTGGCTATTTTTCCAGAGCAACTGTATTTATTTTTTGACATTGTAACCAGGTTTCTCTTTCTGTGTTGACTGGTAGCAAATTAGAGCCAAATACATCCCCCACCCATATTAAGTGTATAGGTCTTTGTGATGTGCATTCTTTGACGTCATTCTTGGCTTTATTTTTTGTCCCCACCCTTTTTCTTGCTTATTTTACTTGGAGTCTTAATTTATGTGATTTTGTAAGTTGTTTTAATTTGTTTCTGGAGCAAGGTGAGGTAAAACAAACAAACCCCACACACAGAAGTTGTGTCAAAAAACATGTGTCAAGGAAGAGGAACATCACACTCCGGGGACTGTTGTGGGGTTGGGGGGAGGGGGGAGGGACAGCATTAGGAGATATACCTAATGCTAAATGGTGAGTTAATGGGTACAGGAAATCAACATGGCACATGGATACATATGTAACGAACCTGCACATTGTGCACATGTACCCTAAAACCTAAAGTATAATAATAAAAAAAAAGTGTCAAAAGCTATAAAGTGGGAATCTGGGAACCTGTTCTCTTTCCTTTTCTATGCAACTGTAGACTCTGATAGAATTTTGGTACAATGATTGTATGGCATCATTTTTTAAGAATACTTTCTCCTTGGGGAAGTCAGTGAAATCCACGAGACTAGAAGACATCTAGAACACTGCTCAAATAAGTGTCATGGTTTTCAGTCATGTCATGTTTGATTTTTTTTTTTTTTTAAATGGAGTCTCACTCTGTCACCCAGGCTGGAGTGCAGTGGTGCGATCTCCGCTCACTGCAAGCTTCGCCTTCCGGGTTCGTGCCATTCTCCTGCCTCAGCCTCCCGAGTAGCTGGGACTACAGGCACCAGCCACCACGCCTGGCCAATTCATGTTTGATTTTTTAAGGGCTCAACATTAATTTCATTATTTCAAATGAGACTTCTATTAAAACTCATACATCTTTCAAATCTTGGAAGTCAACTCTGTGCAGTCATTTAACCTATTTGTCCATATTTTTAGTCTCTGTAAAGTATTATGCTAGGAGATTTTTAAAAGGCTTGTATGTGTGCAATTAATATTTGAAGCTATGTTGTTGTTTTCCTAAGGGATGCTAATAAAATTAATTTTAATATGACTCATTTGAAATGAGAAACCCAGTGTTCCATGTTTTCATCCCAAATCTTATTTCTTTAATCACTTTCCTGAAATTAGACCCATGATCCAATTGGACAAGTGTCCTGCTCCAGTGGAGGTACATTTGGCCAGAGCATGAAGTTCTCTTCCACAATTCTTCTTATAGCACAGAGATGTACTGCCCCTTAAACACCTAAGTGATATTTGCAGGTTATTCTTCAGTTTGTCTAAGGCATCTTGACCTCTAAATTTTTGGCTTCATAACCTTGAGTTAATTAGCAACTTGTACTTATAAAACAGTGTGAAGGATCTATTCATCTAGAAACAAGCTTCTTTAAGACCTAAGTTGTGTATCTCTAAGCTGTCAAATTTGCCTTCCTTGTTTTGTCTACATTCTGCTTTCTTCATAGAGATGCCGAGTACCTAGCTGAACTTAGTTCCAGGTGAAGGGAATATTTTTTTAACTTAAGCTTCAAATAATGTAAGAATTGATGGAGTCAAGAGCTGAGTGAGAAACATAAGTTAGTAAACTAGAGAAGGAACTCTGAACAGGAGGATACGCCAGAGGAGGATCCTGAAAGTTAGAGTACTGCATCAGGGAGTCTGAGAGCCTGGGGCATGCAAGTACGCAGCAGCATGTTGAACAAGTAGTTGTCTGGTGGTCCTGGGAACATACCTAGGATCATGCAAATTCAACTAATGTGCACATCTTTGAGATGTGGGAGGAAACATGAGGACCCAGAGAAAACCCACGCAGACATGGAAAGAACATCAAACTTTACATAGTGGCACCAGTTATGAAACAACTTTATTCCAAGAACTGCTGTACATAATTTGGTGAGTTTTAACATTTGTGTTGGCACATGTGTTTACTGGGGAAATCCTCACCACAATCATGACCATAAACATATCCCTCACTTCCAAGAGAGTTCTTGTGTCCCTTTTCAATCTCACCCTCTTCTCTCTCGGTGCCTACCACATGATGCCTCACAACCACTGATCTGCTTGCTAGTACAATGCACTTCATTGCATTTTCTAGAATTTTACATAAATGAAATCATGCAGTATGTACTCTATTACTGACCAGCTTCTTTCACTCATCATGGTTATAATTAGATTCACTTTGGGCTATCGCCAGTTTGGGCTTTTACAAATAAGGCTGCAATGAACATTTGTATATACGTCTTTGGATGGATGGATGGATTTTGTCTTGGATAAATATCCAATATTCCAAGTAGAGTGGACTACCTAATCAGGTGTATGTTTAAATTTTTAAGAAACTACCAAACTCATTCCCAAAGTGGCTGTGTAATTTTACCTTCACACCTATAGTACATGGAGGTTCCAGTTCCTCCATGTCTTCAACATTTGCATGTCAGACATTTTAATTTTTGCCCTTCTTACAGGTATGTAGTGCCAGATTTGGGGTTAATTTGCATTTTCCTAATGGCAAATGATGATAAACATGTTTTCAGGTCTTGTTTGCCATTCACTTATTTTTTTTTTTTTTAGTGAGGTGTCTGTTCAAAAGTATTTTTTCCACTTTTGAGGGAAGAGGTTGTTTCTTTATAATAGAGTTTTGTGAGTCCTTTACATACTCTGAACTTAAGGTTTTTTTAAATCAGATATATACTTTGCAAATATTTCCTCCCTATCATGGCTTGTTTTTTATTCCTTCAGCAGTGTCTTTTGAGGTGCAGAGTTCTTAATTTAGGTAATGTCTGATTTGTCCTACTTTTTTGTTATAGATTTTACTTTTGGTGTCATAGCTAAAAATCTTTTGCCAAATCCAAAGGCATGAAAATATTCTAAGTTTTATGTTTGAATCTGTGAGCCATCCTGAGTTGATTTTTGCATACAGTGCATGGTATGAATCTGAATCCAAGTTCTTTTTTCTTTCCTTTTTTTTTTTTTAACATACAGACACCCAACTGGGCTAATATCATTTCCTGAAAACACTGTCCTTTCCCCACTGAACTAATTTTGCACCATCATAAAAAATCAATTGTTCATATACATGTGGATTTTTTTTCTGGAGTCTCTATTATGTCCCATTTCTCTATTTGTCTGTCTAAATGCCAACAACCTCCTGTCTGGAAAACTGAAGCTTTATAATAAGTCTTAAAAGCAGATAATGCTTGCCCACCTATTCTCTCTCTCTCTTTTTTTTTTAGACACGATCTCAGCTCTGTCACTGAGGCTGGAGTGCAGTGGCGTAATCATGGCTCACTGCAGCCTTGACCTCCTAGGTTCAAGTGATTCTCCCACCTCAGCCTCCTGAGTAGCTGGGACTACAAGCACACACCGCCATACCTGGCTACTTTTTTTTTTTTTTTTTTTAGTAGCAATTGGGTCTCGCTATGTGCCACAGCTGGACCAGAACTCCTGAGCTCAAGTGATCCTCCTGCCTTGGCCTCCCAAAGTGCTGGGATGATAGTCACAAGCCACTGCACCTAGCGGACTTTTGTGTATCCACATGAATTTTAGAATTAGCTCATCAACTTCTACCAAAAAAGCTGGAATGAATTTTGACGGGAATTCAACTGAATCTATGGATCAATCTGGGGAGAACTGACATTTTAACAATTGAGTGCTAAAACACAACTAGGTATTTCTCTCCCTCATCTGTGTCTTCTTTAGTTTCTCTCAGCAATGTTTTATAGTTTTCCATGTTACAGGCCTTGTAAACATCCTGTCAGATTTCTCTCTTAGCATTACTTATATTTTAATGCTGTTGTAAATGGTATTTTTTTATTTCAATGACCAATTTTTTACTGGAGGAACATAGAAATACAATTGATTTTTGTATATTGGGCTTATATCTGTCAACTTGTTAACTTCATTTATTACCTCTAGTAGTTTTTCATGCATTCCATGCAGATTTTCTAAATAAATAATCATGTCATTTTAATAAATACTGTTTTACCTTTTTCTTTCCATTTGAATGCTTTTGATTTATTTTTCTTGTGTTATTGAACTGTCTATAATTTCCAATACAGTGTTGAATAGAAGTGTTGAGAGCAGACAAAAAGTGCTGTGCCCTTTAGAAATCATTCCGATTTTCATAATTAAGTTAATTTGATATCAGCTGTGAATTTTTTTGCAGATGGTTTTTATGATTCAAAAGGTTCCCTTCTATTTCTAGTTTACTGAGAATTTTTATCAGGAATGGATGTTAAATTTTTTCAAATATTTCTTCTGCAATATTGAGATGATCATATGGTTTTTCTTTTTTAGTTCATTAATATAATGAAATACATGATTGATATTTGAGTGATAAAAAGTACATACTTGGGATAAACCCTGCTTGGTCATAATTTATAATTCTTTTTATATATTGTTGTATTCATCTTGCTAAAATTTTTTTTTTTTTTTTTTTTTTTTTTTGAGACGGAGTCTCGCTCTGTCACCCATGCTGGAGTGCAGTGGCACAATCTCGGCTCACTGCAAGCTCCGCCTCCCGGGTTCACACCATTCTCCTGCCTCAGCCTCTCCGAGTAGCTGGGACTACAGGTGCCCACCACCACACCTGGCTAATTTTTTTGTATTTTTAGTAGAGACGGGGTTTCACCGTGGTGTCTTGATCTCCTGACCTTGTGATCCGCCCACCTCGGCCTCCCAAAGTGCTGGGATTACAAGCGTGAGCCACCGCGCCCGGCTCATCTTGCTAAAATTTTGTTTAGAATATTTGTGTCTATGTACACATGCAATAGTGGTCTGTAGATTTTTGTGTGTGTGAGATGTCAAAGTCAAGCTTTTAAAACTTTTTTTAATTTTCGTGGGTACATAGTAGCTGTATCTATGGGATGCATGAGATGTTTTGACACAGGCATGCAATACATAATAATCATATAAGGGTAAATGCAGTAATGCAGTATTTATCACCTCAAGCATTTATCCTTTGTGTTATAAACAATTCAATTATAGTTTTATTTTTACATGTATAATTAAATAATTATTGACTATAGTCACCCTGTTGTGCTATCAAATACTAGGTCTTATTCATTCTTTCTATTTTTAGTACCCATAGCCATCCCCACTTCCCTCTCACCTATCACCAACAATCCTTCCCAACCTCTGGTAACCATTGTTCTACTCTCTGTCTTCATGAGATCAATTGTTTTAATTCTTAGCTCCCCAAAATAAGTGAGAACATGTTAAGTGTGTCTTTCTGTGCCTAGCTTATTTCAGTTAACATAATGACCTCTAATTACATCCACGTTGTTGTAAATGACAGAATCTCATTCTTTTCTGTGGCTGAATAGTACTCCATTGTGTATATATACCACATTTTCTTTATCCATTTATCTGTTCACGGGCACTTAGGTTGCTTCCAAATCTTGGCTATTGTGAATAGTGCTGCAATAAACATGGGAGTGCAGATATCTCTTTGATATACTGATTTCCCTTCTTTTGGGTACACACCTAGCAGTGGGATTGCTGGATCATATGGTAGCTCAATGTTTAGTTTTTGAGGACCCCCCAGACTGTTCTCCATAGTGGTTGTACTAATTTACATTCCCACCAAAAGTGTATGAGGGTTCCATTTTTTCCACATCCTCACCAGCATTTTTTATTGCCTGTGTTTTGGATAAAAGCCATTTAAACTAGAGAGGGGTAATACCTCATTGTAATTTTGATTTGCATTTCTTTGATGATTAACAATGTTGAGCACCTTTTCATAAAATGTTAGCCATTGGTATGTCTTCTTTTGAGAAATGTCTATTCAGATCTCTTGCCCATTTTTCAATCTGATTATTGTATTTTTTCCTATTGAGTTGTTTTAGCTCCTTATATATTCTGATTATTAATCTCTTGTTGGATTGATAGTTTGCAAATATTTTCTCTCAATCTGTAGGTTGCCTATGATTTGGTGGGCAGTTTCATGGTTTGAAGTCTTAGATTCAAGTCTTTAGTCCATTTTGATTTGATTTTGGCATATAGCAAGAGATAGGGGTCCAGTTTCAATCTTCTGCATATGGACATCAAGTTTTCACAGCACCATTTATTGAACAGACGGTCCTATTCCCAATGTATATGCTTGGCACCTTTGCTGAAGAGTTCATTGTAGGCATATGGATTTTTTTTCCACATTCTCTATCCACTTGTTCATGTGTCGGTTTTTATGCCAGTACCATGCTATTTTGGTTACTATAACTGTTGCATAATTTGAAGTCAGGTAATGTGATTCCTCTAGTATTGTTCTATTTGCTCAGGATAGGTTTGGCTATTTTGAGTCTTTTATGTTTCCATATATATTTTAGGATTGTTTTTTCTATTTCTGTGAAGAATGTCATTGGTATTTTGATATGGATTGCACTGAATCTGCAGATTGCTTTACGTGAGATGAACATTTTAACAATGTTGAGTCTTCCAGTCCATGAATATGAAATATCTTTCCATTTTTTTTTGGTGTCCTCTGCAATTTCTTTCATCAATACATTATAGTTTTCCTTATAGAGATCTTCTTCTTTAGTTTCTTTACATTCACTTCTTTAGTTAACTCCTAAATATTTAATCTTATTTTTAGCGACTGTAAATTGGATTACTTTCTGGATTTCTTTTACAGATTGTTTGCTGTTGGCATATAAACATGCTACTGATTTTCTTATGTTAATTTTGTATACTGTAAATTTATTGAATTTGTTTATTAGTTCTAATAGTTTATTAGTAGGGTCTTTAGATTTTTCCAAATATAAGATCATATAATCTACAAACAAAGATACTTTGACTTCTTCCATTCCAATTAGGATTCTCTTTCTTTCTTTCTCTTGTCTGATGCTCTAGCCAGGACTTCCAGTACTGTGTTGAAGCACAGTGGTAAAGTGAACATCCTTGTGATTTTCCCAATCTTACAGGAAAGGCTTTCAGTTTTTTTTCTATTCAGTGTGATAATAGCTGTAGGTGTGTCATATATGGCTGTTATTATGTTGCAGTATATTCTTTCTATACCCAGTTCATTGAGTTTTATCATGAAGCTATGCTTAATTTAATCAAATGCTTTTTGGCATCAATTGAAATGATCATTTTTTTTGTTCATTTATTATTATACTTTAAGTTCTAGGGTACATGTGCACAACATGCTGGTTTGATACATAGGTATACACACGAAATGTTGGTTTGTTGCACCCATCAACTCATCATTTACATTAGGTATTTCTCCTAATACTATCCTTCCCCACGCCCCCCACCCACCGACAGGCTCTGGTGTGTGATGTTCCCCACCCCGTGTCCAAGTGATCTCATTGTTCAATACCTACCTATGAGTGAGAACGTGCAGTGTTTGGTTTTCTGTCCTTGCGATAGTTTGATGAGAACGATGGTTTCCAGCTTCATCCATGTTCCTGCAAAGGACATGAATTCATCATTTTTTATGGCTGCATAGTATTCCATGGTATATATGTGCCACATTTTCTTAATCCAGTCTATTGTTGATGGACATTTGGGTGGTTCCAAGTCTTTGCTATTGTGAATGGTGCCACAATAAACATACGTATGCACGTGTCTTTATAGTAGCCTAATTTATAATCCTTGGGGTATATACCCAGTAATGGGATTGCTGGGTCAAATGGTAATTCTAGTTCTAGATCCTTGAGGAATCACCACACTGTCTTCCACAGTGGTTGAACTAATTTACACTCCCACTAGCAGTGTAAAAGCATTCCTATTTCTCCACATCCTCTCCAGTATCTGTTGTTTCCTAACTTTTAATGATTGCCATTGTAACTGGCATGAGATGGTATCTCATTGTGGTTTTGATTTGCATTTCTCTGATGACCAGTGATGATGAGCATTTTTTCATGTGTCTGTTGGCTGCATAAAAGTCTTCTTTTGAGAAGTGGCTGTTCATATCCTTTGCCCACTTTTTGATGAGGTTGTTTTTTTCTTATAAATTTGTTTGAGTTCTTTGTAGATTCTGGATATTAGTCCTTTGTCAGATGGGTAGCTTCAAAAATTTTCTCCCATTCTGTAGGTGGCCTGTTCACTCTGATGGCAGTTTCTTTTGCTGTGCAGAAGCTCTTTAGTTTAATTAGATCACATTTGTCTATTTGGCTTTTGTTGCCATTGCTTTTGGTGTTTTAGTCATGAAGTCCTTGCCAATGCCTACGTCCTGAATGGTCTTGCCTAGGTTTTCTTCTAGGGTTTTTATGGTTTTAGATCTAACATTTAAGTCTTTAACCTATCTTGAATTAATTTCTGTATAAGGTGTAAGGAAGGGAGCCAGTTTCAGCTTTCTACGTATGCCTAGCCAGTTTTCCCAGCACCATTTATTAAACGGGGTATCCTTTCCCTGTTGCTTGTTTTTGTCAGGTTTGTCAAAGATCAGATGGTCGTAGATGTGTGGTGTTATTTCTGAGCGCTCTGTTCTGTTCCATTGGTCTATATATCTGTTTTGGTACCAGTACCGTGCTGTTTTGGTTACTGTAGCCTTGTAGCATAGTTTGAAGTTAGTCAGTGTGATGCCTCCAGCTTTGTTCTTTTTGCTTAGGATTGTCTTGGCAAAGCAGGCTCTTTTTTGTTTCCATATGAACTTTAAAGTAGTTTTTTTCCAGTTCTGTGAAGAAAGTCATTGGTGGCTTGATGGGGGTGGCATTGAATCTATAAATTACTTTGGGCAGTATGGCCATTTTCACGATATTGATTCTTCCTATCCATGAGCATAGAATATTCTTCCATTTGTTTGTGTCCTCTTTTATTTAGTTGAGCAGTGGTTTGTAGTTCTCCTTGAAGAGGTCCCTCACATCCCTTGTAAGTTGGATTCCTAAGTATTTTATCCTCTTTGTAGCAATTGTGAATGGGAGTTCACTCATGATTTGACTCTCTGTTTGTCTGTTAATGGTGTATAGGAATGCTTGTGATTTTTGCACATTGATTTTGTATCCTGAGACTGCTGAAGTTGCTTCTCAGCTTAAGGAGATTTTTGGCTGAGACGATGGGGTTTTCGAAATATACAATCATGCCATCTGCAAACAGGGACAATTTGACTTCTTTATTTCCTAATTGAATACCATTTATTTCTTTCTCTTGCCTGATTGCCCTGGCCAGAACTTCCAACACTATGTTGAATAGGAGTGGTGAGAGAGGGCATCCTTGTCTTGTGCCAGTTTTCAAAGGGAATCCTTCCAGTTTTTGCCCATTCAAAATGATATTGGCTGTGGGTTTGTCATAAATACCTCTTATTATTTTGATATACGTTCCATCAATACCTAATTTATTGAGAGTTTTTAGCATAAAGGGTTTTGAATTTTTTCAAAAGCTGTTTCTGCATCTATTGAGATAATCATGTAGTTTTTGTCTTGGGTTCTGTTTATGTTAAGGATTACGTTTATTGATTTGCATATCAGCCTTGCATCCCAGGAATGAAGTCAACTTGATCATAGTGGACAAGCTTTTTGATGTGCTGCAGGATTTGATTTGCTAGTATTTTACTGAGGACTTTCGCATTGATGTTCATCAGAGATATTGGTCTAAAATTCTCTTTTTTTTGTTGTGTCTCTGCCAGGCTTTGGTAGCAGGATGATGCTGGCCTCATAAAATGAGTTAGGGAGGATTCCCTCTTTTTCTATTGATTGGAATATTTACAGAAGGAATGGTACCAGCTCCTCTTTGTACCTCTGGTAGAATTTGGCTGTGAATCCATCTGGTCCTGGACTTTTTTTTGGTTGGTAAGCTATTAATTATTGACTCAATTTCAGAGCCTGTTATTGGTCTATTCAGAGATTCAACTTCTTCCTGGTTTAGTCTTGGAAGGCTGGATGTGTCCAGGAATTTATCCATTTCTTCTAGATTTTCTAGTTTATTTGTGTAGAGGTGTTTATAGTATTCCCTGATGGTAGTTTGTATTTCTGTGGGATCAGTGGTGATATCCCCTTCATCATTTTTTATTGTGTCTATTTCATTCTTCTCTCTTTTCTTCTTTATTAGTCTTGCTAGCAGTCTATCAATTTTGTTGATGTTTACAAAAAACCAGCTCCTGGATTCATTGATTTTTTGAAGGGTTTTTTGTGTCTCTATCTCTTTCAGTTCTGCTCTGATCTTAGTTATTTCTTGCCTTCTGCTAGCTTTTGAATGTGTTTGCTCTTGCTTCTCTAGTTCTTTTAATTGTGATGTTAGAGTGTCAATTTTAGATCTTTCCTGCTTTCTCTTGTGGGCATTTAGTGCTATAAATGTCCCTCTACACACTGTTTTAAATGTGTCCCAGAGATTCTGGTACATTGTGTCTTTGTTCTCATTGATTTCAAAGAATATCTTTATTTCTGCCTTCATTTCGTTATTTACGCAGTAGTCATTCAGGAGCACGTTATTCAGTTTACATGTAGTTATGCAGTTTTGAGTGAATTTCTCAATCCTGAATTCTAATTTGATTGCACTGTGGTCTGAGAGACAGTTTGTTGTGATTTCTGTTCTTTTACATTTGCTGAGGACAGCTTTACTACCAATTATGTGGTCAATTTTAGAATAAGTGTGATGCGGTGCTGATTAGAATGTATATTCTATTGATTTGGGGTGGAGAGTCCTGTAGTGTCTATTAGGTCTGCTTGGTGCAGAGCTGAGTTCAAGTCCTGGATATCCTTGTTAACCTTCTGTCTTGTTGATCTGTCTAATATTGACAGTGGGGTATTAAAGTCTCCCATTATTATTGTGTGGAAGTCTAAGTCTCTTTGTAGGTCTCTAAGGACTTGCCTTATGAATCTGGGTGCTCCTGTATTGGGTGCATATGTATTTAGGATAGTTAGCTCTTCTTGTTGAATTGATCCCTTTGCCATTATGTAATGGCCTTCTTTGTCTCTTCTGATCCTCGTTGGTTTAAGGTCTGTTTTATCAGAGACTAGGATTGCAACCCCTGCTTTTCTTTTTTTTTTTTTTTTTGCTTTCCATTTGCTTGGTAGATCTTTCTCCATTCCTTTATTTTGAGCCTATGTGCATCTTTGCATGTGAGATGGGTCTCCTGAATACAGCACACTGATGGGTCTTGACTTTTTATCCAATTTGCCAGTCTGTATCTTTTAATTGGAGTACTTAGCCCATTTACATTTAAGGTTAATAATGTTATATGTGAATTTGATTCTGTAGTTATGAATTTTGCTGGTTATTTTGCCCATTAATTAATGTAGTTTCTTCATAGCATTGATGGTCTTTACCATTTGGCATGTTTTTTGCAGTGGCTGGTACTGGTTGTTCCTTTCCACATTTAGTGCTTCCTTCAGGAGCTCTTGTAAGGCAGGCCTGGTGGTGATGAAATCTCTCAGCATTTGCTTGTCTGTAAATGATTTTAATTCTCCTTCACTTATGAAGCTTAGTTTGGCTGGATATGAAATTCTGGGTTGAAAATTCTTTTCTTTAAGAATGTTGAACATTGCCCCCCACTCTCTTCTGGCTTGTAGGGTTTTTTTCCAAGAGATCCACTGTTAGTCTGATGGGCTTCCCTTTGTGTGTAATTTGACCTTTCTCTCTGGCTGCACTTAACACTTTTTCCTTCATTTCAACCTTGGTGAATCTGACAATTATGTGTCTAGGGATTGCTCTTCTCAAGGAGTATCTTTGTGGTGTTCTCTGTATTTTCTGAATTTGAATGTTGGCCTGCCTTGCTAGGTTGGGGCAGTTCTCCTGGATAATATCCTGAAGAGTGTTTTCCAGCTTGGTTCCATTCTCTCCATCACTTTCAGGTACACCAGTCAAACGTAGATTTGGTCTTTGCACATAGTCCCATATTTCTTGGAGGCTTTGTTCATTTCTTTTTACTCTTGTTTTCTCTAACCTTGTTTTCTCACTTTATTTCATTAATTTGATCTTCAATCACTGATACCCTTTCTTCCACTTGATCAAATCAGCTATTGAAGCTTGTGCATATGTCATGAAGTTCTCATGCCATAGTTTTCAGATCCATCAGGTCATTTAAGGTTATCCCTACACTGTTTATTCTAGTTAGTCATTTGTCTAATCTTTTTTCAAGGTTTCTAGCTATAGGGGTACAGGTATTAGGTAAATACAGCCATGTCAAATGGGAGAAATTAGCCAAAACAAAGGGGCTACAGGGCCCATACAAGTCCAAAATCCAGCAGGGCAATCAAATCTTAAAGCTCCAAAATGATCTCCTTTGACTCCATGTCTCACATCTGGGTCACACTGAAGCAAGAGGTGGGTTCCCACGGTCGTGGGCAGCTCTACCTCTGTGACTTTGCAGGGTATAACCTTCCCAGCTGCTTTTATGGGCTGGTGTTGAGGGTCTGCAGCTTTTCCAGGTGCAAAGTGCCAGCTGTCAGTGTACCTACGATTCTGGGTCTGGAGGACAGTGGCCCTCTTCTCACAGCTCCACTAGGCAGTGCCCCAGTAGGGACTCTGTGTGGTCTCTTCCTCACTGCCCTAGTGGAGTTTCTCCATGAGGGCCTGTCCCTGCAGCAAACTTATTTCTGGGCATCCAGGCATTTCCATACATCCTCTGAAATTTAGGTAGGGGTTCCCAAACCCCAGTTCTTGATTTCTGTGTACTCGCAAGATCAGCACCACATGGAAGTTGCCAAGACTTGGGGATTGCACTCTCTGAAGCCATCGCCCCAGCTCTACATTCGCCCATTTCTGCCATGGCTGGAGTGGCTGGGATGCAAGGCACCGAGTCCCTAGGCTGCTCACAGCATGGGGACCCTGGGCCCAGTCACATTTTTTACTCCTAGGCCCCTGGGCCAGTGATAGGAGGGGCTGCCATGAAGACCTCTGACATGGCCCGGAGACATTTTCCCCATTGTCCTGGGTAATAACATTGGACTCCTCATTATTTATGCAAATTTCTGCAGCTAACTTGAATTTCTCCTGAGAAAATTGGTTTTTCTTTTCTATTGCATGGTCAGTATGCAAATTTTCCAAACTTTTATGCTCTGCTTTACTTATAAAAGTGAATTATTTTAATAGCACCTAAGTCACCTCTTGAATGCTTTGCTGCTTAGAAATTTCTTCCACCAGATACCCTAAATCATCTCTCTCAAGTTCAAAGTTCCACAAATCTCTAGGGCAGGGGCAAAATGCCACTAGTCTTTTTGCTAAAACATAACAAGAGCCACCTTTGCTTCAGTTCCAATTTCCTCATTTTCATCTGAGACCATCTTAGCCTGGAATTTATCGTCCATATCACTATCGGCATTTTTGTCAAAGCCATTCAACAAGTCTCTAGAAAGTTCCAAACTTTCCCACATTTTCCTGTCTTCTTCTGAGCCCTCCAAACTGTTCCAACCTCTGCCTGTTACCCAGTTACAAAGTCACTTCCACATTTTTGGACATTTTTTCAGCAATGCCCCACTTACGGGTACCAATTTACTGTATTAGTCCATTTTCACACTGCTGATAAAGACATACCAAGACTGGGCAAAGAGAGAGAGTGCTTGTGCAGGGAAATTCCCATTTTTAAAACCATCAGATCTTGCAGGACTTACTCACTATCACAAGAACAGCACAGGAAAGACTTACCCCCATGATTCAACTATCTCTCACCAGGTCCCTCCCACAACACGTGGGAATTCAAGATAGTATTTGGGTGGGGTACAAAGCCAAACCGTATCAGAGGTCAAATATGTTGACATAAAGTTTTCATTTTTTAAAATTATTCCTTTAATATCTACAGATTGCAGTGATGTCACCTCTCTCATTCCTGATACTGATTAGTGTCCCTTTTCTCCTGTATAATGTCCAACACTATATAAACACCATATATTCGTTATCTCACTTAATCCTCAAAGAATCTAATGAGAGAGTCACTACTATATTTTTAGCAGATAAAACACTGATGTTCAATAAACATAAGTAACTTCACTCAAGGTCAAACAGCTAAATCTGAATGTGATTTCAGGGTCCTGGCTCCTAATGGTTTATTGCATACAAGTTGACTTGTTGCTATATAAGTAACCAAAATGTAACCGAGCCTCCTTGGCTAGCCGTGCCCTCACCTAGTGTCTTCTATTGAATTCTCCCCTCCTTGCCCTCAATTCTAAGCGCAAAAGCATTGATGACGTGGTCTGTATTGAAGGTTTCATACTGAGACAAGGGAGGAGCTAGTCACACAGCAACACATCCGAAATATCCACTTTTAAAAGAAGATCTAAACTCTATTTCCTCACAACAGCTTTCAAGTATATCTTTTCTCTCTTTCTTTCTAAAGCTTTTCCTCATTGTTTTTCCCAGAAGAGCTGGTTGTTCTCTCTTCAACATTTGCAAAACCCACTCCAAGAAAAAAAATTAGAAATGATTCATTATTTTTCTAGCATTCCCTTGGTAGTGCTCAATTTTTAAATTGTTTCCCAAAGCATACATTTCACATTCCCTGATCCTCATTAACAATCCTGTGAAAGTTTTCAGATGGAAATGGGGAAGGCATGACTCAGACAATTTAAGAGATTTGCCCAAGGACACAGTTAGTCAATGGTACAGCTCAAAACTTTAGTGTGTATCATCTCCTAAAAACTTAAAGCACAAAATTTCTTCCCTCATTCACTATCTTAGATGTGAAATTAAATTTTAGAGAATTCTTTTGGCTTACATATAAAATGCAAAGATTTCTTAGAAGGGTAACATTGTGAGCTAGCGTATGACCAGTTATTATACCTTAAAGTTCATGAAGATATTCAGGACAGACTGGAGGACGGAGCAAGAGAGGAATGGGAAGATGATGAAATGGTACATAGGACATTGAAACCTGGATTATCCTCAGGACATGAGTGAAATCCAGGCCTGGGCTTATCCTGTAGTATATTAGAATCCACAGACAGCCTTACTTTCCCATGTTCTTCTCTTTTAGAATCCATCCATTCATCTAACGATTTATTCCTTATGACTTATTTTGAGTTTCTTATTCTTTCTCTACCCTCAACCCTGAGAACCACAAGAACTTGTTGGAAAAAAGAAATCACCTAAACATCCCTGAATTATCTCTAATTCAAGACCACCTGTAGATCAGGACTAACCTTCTGAGGTCCATCAGCTTGTTATGGTCCTATTCTTCAAGGTGGAATTAGTTTCCCTGAGACCTCATTACCAAGTAGGATCTTATGACTAGTAGAAGAAGGGATTAGAATCCTCCAGAGAATTTCTTCTCAAGTGTTGCCTCAGGCAAATGATGAGAAAATCTTTTTCCCCATTTCTCCATGCTAAAGTGAAAGAAAACAGCTTTCCTTGAAATTATGTGATTCACCAGAAACATCTGACATTAATTCCAGGAACAAGGCTTGAGATATGAAAATGTGTAGAAAGCAACAGGGAGGGTCTCACAGAGAATCCATGGCATAAGATGTGGAAACTCCTTGTTAAATGTATCATCAGCTCTCACTTCCTGAACTGAAAACTGGTGGTCTTTGACTTATGAAATGTCTTGTTCTCAGCACCAGTGTACAGAGAGGACATTAAATCAGGTCAAAGAATGCCAACCACATAATATGATGCTGACAGGGCTCTGAATTCTCTTCAGAAGACTGGCATTTTGCATTTCAAATGGCCTAGCCCGTCTTCCAAAACAGGATGCACTGCATCACCCAAACCCCTTAAGCCAGTCTGGTCACCAGCCTGACGCTTGAGGCACCGTAAGCTAGACTCTCATCATCTAAAGTCATCCAGTCCTGCCACCCAGCTTGTCATTCCTAGGCAGATAAAAAGCATAATTCTCACTAGCAATTGATTGTGTAGACTTGCCTAGTTCATTAATTTGACCAACATCTATGGAAAGCCCAAAGCTTGCTAGACACTCTAAAGCATTGAGGCTCAAGAGAAGAGACCATTCCTTGCCCTAGATGAAGGCCTTTAGGACATGAAGAAGAGCAATCCAATGGTTACTAAATAGTGTGCTTAGTATTATGTATTGGGGGAATCCACCTCCAATATTTCAATGTAGGTTCTATTTTCCCTAAGTGTTGGCCAGTCTGAGAAATAAAGAGAAAGAGTACAAAGAGAGGAATTTTACAGCTGGGCTGCCGGGAGTGACATCACGTATCGGTAGGTCCGTGATGCCCACCTGAGCTGCAAAACCAGCAGGTTTATATTAAGGGTTTCAAAAGGGGAGGGAGCGTATGAACAGGGAGTAGGTCACAAAGATCACATGCTAAGGGCCAAAAGGAAAACAAAGATCATATGCTTCTGAGGCCAATAAGGATCACAAGGCAAAGGGCAAAGCAAAGATCACAAGGCAAAGGGCAAAATCAGAAACTCCTGATAAGGGTCTATGTTCAGCTGTGCACATATTGTCTTGATAAACATCTTAAACAACAGTAAACAGAGTTTGAGAACAGAGAACTGGTCTGACCTCAAATTTACCAGGGAGCGGTTTTTTCCCCACCCTAATAAGCCTGAGGGTACTGCAGGAGACCAGGGCGTATTTCAGTCTTTATCTCAACCGCAAAAGACAGACACTCCCAGAGCAGCCCTTTATAGACCTCTCCCCAGGAAAGCAATTCCTTTCCCAGGGTTTTAGTTATTAATATTCCTTGCTAGGAAAAGAATTTAGTGATATCTTCCCTACTTGCACATCCATTTATAGGCTCCCTGCAAGAAGAAAAATATGGCTGTATTCTGCCTGACCCCATAGGCAGTCAGACCTTATGGTTGTCTTCCCTTGTTCCCTGAAAATCACTGTTATTCTGTTTTTTTTTTTCAAGGTGCACTGATTTCATATTGTTCAAACACACATGTTTCACAATGAATTTGTACAGTTAATGCAATGCTCACAGTGGACCTGAGGTGACGTACATCCTCAGCTTACAAAGTTAACAGGATTAAGAGATTAAAGTAAGACAGGCATAAGAAATTATAAGAGCATTATTAGGGAAGTGATAAATGTCCATGAAATCTTCACAATTTATGTTCCTCTGCCACGGCTCCAGCCGGTCCCTCCGTTCGGGGTCCCTGACTTGCCGTAACAATTATCAATAGTGGTGAACACGAGAACATATGAAAACCCTAGAAGGTCTCTAGCCCTACTTAATCCAGTGGGGAGGAGGAGAGGGTGTAAGAAAATCTTCCTGAAGATACCAGTTTTTGATAACTCTTTAAATGGCAAGGAGAGTTACATAATGAAAGGGCAAGGAAGGTATTGGCCTCTAACAAAATAAGAACGATGTCCGTTTGATTAATCAATAAATGGAAAGTAAAATGAATTGATGTAAAATGAAAAACACAATGATGAAAGAATATAGTTTAACTCTATTTAGAAGTGAAAATTGAGTGTGATAATTTCCTATGGTTGCCATAAAAATTATCACAAACTTAATGGCTTAATACAATACAAATTTAATATCTTACAGTTCTGTAGTTCAGAAGTTTGACATGAATCTCACAGGAATAAAATCAAAGTATTGGCTGGGCTTCATCCCTTCCTAGAGGCTCTAAGAGATAAGCTGTTTCCTTACCTTTTTTCAACTTCTAGAGCCCATATTCTGGCCTTGACTCCTTCCCTCCACCTCCAAAGTCAACAACATAGTATCTCTCTGAAACTGCTTCCATCTTCACATCTCTGTCTCTGACTTTTCTGTAGCTCTGTCTTCCATTTTTGAGAAACATTGTGATTACATTGGGCCCACCTGGATAACCAAGATTATCTCTCAATTTTATGGTCAGTTGATTTGCAAGCTCAATTCCAACAGCAGCCCTAATTCTTTTTTGCCATGTTACCTAACATTCAAGTTTGGGAAAATTAGGATGTGAAAATTTTTGTAAATTTCCCTGAAGAAGCAAAGTGTCTCCACAATCACAATGACAAGATGGTTCAGAGAACCTAAGGAGTATGTGAATGTTAAATAGAAATATTTGGCTGGGGCCGGGCGTGGTGGCTCATGCCTGTAATCCCAGCACTTTGGGAGGCTGAGGCAGGCAGATTACGAGGTCAGGAGATTGAGACCATCCTGGCTAGCACGGTGAAACCCTGTCTCTACTAAAAATACAAAAAAAAAAAAAAAATAGCCGGGTGTGGTGGCAGGCGCCTGTAGTTCCAACTACTCGGGAGGCTGAGGCAGGAGAATGGCGTGAACCTGGGAGGCAGAGCTTGCAGTGAGCCGAGATCGTGCCACTGCACTCCAGCCTGGGCGACAGAGTGAGACTCCATCTCAAAAAAAAAAAAAAAAAAGAAATATTTGGCTGGGCACAGTGGCTTACGCCTGTAATCCTAGCACTTTGGGAGGCCAAAGTGGATGGATCATTTGAGGTCAGGAGTTAGAGACTAGCCTGGCCAACATGGTGAAACCCCGTCTCTACTAAAAATACAAAAATTACCTGGGCATGGTGGCAGTCACCTGTAGTCCCAGCTACTGAGGTTGAGGCAGGAGAATAGCTTGAACCTGGGAGGTGGAGGTTGCAGTGAGCCGAGATTGTGCCTTTGCACCCCAGCCCAGTGACAGAGTGAGACTCTTCTGTCTCAAAAAAAAAAAAAAAAAAAAAGAAGAAGAAAGAAAAAGAAATATTTTAGTCAGGGGGTTAAAGAGGTTAAAAAGACACAGCAGTAAAGATAAATGCGGAGTTTTTGTTGGAGCATTTGCAGACGTACTGCTTGTTGATTCTTCCTGAGAAAATAGCACATGGGCATTATGAATGGATGGAATGTGTTAACACATCACTACTGGATTAGGCTTTTTACAATTTAAAAAAATGTGGGTACATGGTAGATGTATATATTTATGGGATTACATCAAGTTAAAAAGCTTCTGCACACCAAAGGATACATTCTTATCATTTGAATGTATGATTTCTCCCATGTCCTTGTCACTGGATTTCACCTACACCAATGAAACCAATTCATCCATACTAAGAAATAGTTCTTAATGTTTCTCTACCAATAACTGCCAGAGCCTTTAAAATATTCATACCCTTTGGCTCAATAACTCACATTAAAAAATATACACCAAGGTAATGATTCAAAATTTAAAGATCATCTAAACATCTTTTAGGAAAAGTGAAAAAGTTTGTGACAGCATACAACAGCATAAAACACTTAAAAAAGAGGCTGATGATATAAATTGGAGCACAATCTAATAACTAAATATAACCTGGTCACTAAAAACCCATAAAATTGGCTACTTGAGAAATCCTAAAATGCTAACAGAAAAAAGACACAATTTATGAAACATTAAACACTGTATGAACATAGTCATATTGAAAATGTGTATAAATTTTAAAGGCTGGAAGAATATAAACCAAAACCCGTTGTCTCTGTGTGGTAGAACTATGGAGATTGTATTTCTTCTTTCTATTTTTCCATAGAAATATTTATAAGCAAGTCCTTCTTGTGCAATGGAAAATTGTTCTAGAAATAATATTTTTCTTATTCATAACTGTCTCAATATATAGCTGGTAGCAGTAGGTGGATCCAGGAGGGTTTAGATATGAACCCAGTAGGTAATCAGGTCCCCAACTCTTCCCACCCAAGTGAGTTATTCACAACATCTTAAGCAAGCCATATAACAACAGACAGTGGAAGCTCACACAACACAAAATAAAAGAAAAGCACCAACAAGTAATTGTGGCCACATCAATCACACAGGCTGAGGCATAATTGATATGTTGTCCCAGGTTTAGATGAGACAGACCTGCTTCAGACACGACGCTGAGGGGCAGTGTCTAAGTAGGCTGCATTCGGAACAGACAGGTTGATGGCGGCAATTCTAGGAAAGCCCAGCATCCAGTCCATTGCAGACACTCGATAATTATCCACTGAACGGGAAGCTACCATCCTTTCCCCCTTTCTTATGTTGCAGCACCCACAAGACGTCTGCAGGGAAATAGGACTAAGTGGTCACCAACTTGTAGCTATCATGTAAAAAAGCAGCAGAGAGAGGGAGGAAACACTATCATCTGTATAGGCACTTATGGAGTGAGTGTGTGTGTGTGTGTGTGTAGCCCCCCTCTCTTGGACCTTGTTTCCAATTGTCTGAACTCTACCACCTCCGATCAATAAAAATATCCTAAACCCCATAACCCTAGTCCGCTGTTTCCTTCCCCTGATCAAGCCCTTCTTTCTGTTCCACTTATTAGCACTTACACTTGTTATTTTTTTCCAGTTTATCTCTTCACTGTAAGTCTCTGTTATCCAATTTTGCATATTTGCTTTGCATAATAGAAATGTGTGTATTTAATAATAACTAATTCTAAGTAAAGTTATTATTAGTTTTTAATATTAATTAATTCTGTAAGTAATTCTGAATTTTGGAGTCATAAAGATAAATTTTCCTTAGGTTGTTTTTGTTCTCTCCCACTTCATGCACTGAAGGAAGGATGGGATATAAAAGTGTATTATGTTTAGTGTGGAATCAGCCTGGTAATGACCATAAAAGGTATAATTAGGATCAGAGCAGAACACCTCACAGTGAAAAGCTCTGGCCTCCATCGCCTCAATCTACTGAAAAACACTGGCATTTAGTTTAAGGCCTTGTTTAAATGTGAATTTACTTGGAAAGGAGTTTTTAGCTATTTTTAGTCAGTGTGAGTGGATTACAAATACTTTCTTCATAATCATTTTCAGAGGAGGGAAACAAAGATAAAGATGACATCTTGGAAGCCTACGGGAGGACAGAAAATGGCACAGGAAACAGGAGCAAGAGGCAGCAAAGGGACACATAATTGACTGCACCATTGTGCTTGTAACTGGTCTTAGACATACTCATGCCACAGACATCTGCCAATTCAAGACGTGCATTTTAACGTGGCCTCTCAGCTTGGCGCACAGGAAATTACAATCCGGCTGAAAAAAAAAAAAAAGAGCATTCCAGAATATATAGCACATGAACTAAAGTGTCTAGAGAAAATGTATTTTCCTTTTCTGTCCCCAAAGTGTAAAACCTGAGGCATCTTTAACTAAGAATGATTGTGGAGCACATGATTCTTTGCTCATAAAAAATCTTGGAAGAAACTACTGCTATACTTTTGGCTCCGAATTGCAGATGAAGCAGGAAATGTTAAAATATTAAAATATTCTGGACTCCTACACAAAGGCTCTCAGTCTAAAATGGAATAAGAAACTCTTTTGGAAAAGATAGGGGATTAACAGGTGTGGGTTTTAAGTGTGTGCATTCTCCTTAGCTGACTCCTGAAAGTGTCCCCAAGGCTCTGTCTTTGGGAGATGGAAAGAGACGAAGCCTTAGGCAGGCTGATGCACAGATACAAAGATACTTAGGTTTGTCAGGAGCAAAAAGGAAACCATGAGTCACACAGAAAAGAAGGATTAAATACATACAAGAGTTTTTTGCTTTTCCTGGAATTCTTACTAGGAAAAAAAGCAACTTATTTTTTTCCTTAGTGCAACAAATACCATTTTTCAGTGTAGAGATGAACAGCATGTTTACATGTGCAAAATTAAGTAATTTTCCAATTTATACCCTTCCTTCTCTTTCATTAAGGTCAAACAAAATGCCTTCTAACAGATGAATTGCTACTCTTTAAAACAAACAAACAAAAATCTAGAGAATGAAAGTGTATAAACGTGAATGTTATAATGTTTCTGTGCCTTTAGAGGCAAGAGTACACTTCTATTAAGTTATAGCAGTTCTATACTACTAAAAAAAATATGGCAGCTTAAAAGAGAAAGCTCTTACCTTGGTTTTCCTTAAATTTACCAAATTTATTGAATTTTATCCAAAGCATTACACTCTCAGCAAAATATGTGACAGATGGTGGGGAAAAGAAATTTTTAAGAAGTATCACAATTCTTATCTGTCTTCTAGTTTACAGTACTTATTGTTTTTAGTGAAAGATAACAGCAGTGTGCTTTAGTGCTTAAGCAAAATGTGCAATGCATACCTAAAGGAGGCTATTTCTGTTGCTTTATCGGATTATCAAAATATGGGCAATGAGGTTGGTGGGCATGATGTGAAGAGCCTGCCATAAAGAATTGAACTACAGTATCCTTTATCCAAAATGATTGGGACCAGAGGTGTTTCAGATTTTTTGAGTTCTGCAATATTTGTGTTATACCAATTGAGCATTTCAAATTCAAAAATCCTAAATTCAAAATGCTCCAGTAAGGATTTCTTTTCAGCATCTTGCTGGCACTCAAAATGTTGCAGATTTTGGAGCATTTTTAACTCTAGATTTGGGGATTTGGGATGTTCAATCTGTGTTACACTTGAAAGTAAGGCCAGTGTTAAATCCTCAAGCTCATCTCCCACTTTGCTAAAGTGGGAACCACACATTCCAGAATCCTTCAGTTTTGAGTTTCCCCCACTTAGGGTTTTCATGGATTTAAGTGATCAACAAAATAATGTTTCTGGTGGTGGCTGATGGCTGGAGGGACCACCTCTCCTGTATAAACACCTTAAGCACCACTGTGTCCAGATTTGGACTCTGGCCAATAAGAGAGAAATTTACCTAGACTAGCTAGCAAAGAAGTACAGTTGGAATCAATAAGGAGTTGATTAAGGAAGTAGAGTTTGAATCAATTGTCAGCCTAAAGGAGGAGAAAAAGATGCTTACTAAAAATCATCATTAGATAATTTGCCACAAGGAAAAGTTCTATTTGACACAATGACTAGGTGAGTGATTTTCACATTCCTTCCTCAGTACTGACAAGAAATATATCACACACAAATTATATCAATTGTACTTGCTATTTTAATGTCTGAATTCCTTCCCCCATTTTCCCCTTGTGGGCAGAAACACTCTCATCTCATCTTTGTATCCCCGCTGCATACCATGGTCCCTAGAGAGCAGAAGAGACCTTTGACAAATATTACTGGATATCATAATCATGAGAATTACTGAAATTAAGGGTAAAATGTAACAAAGGAAGATTTGACGATGAGAATTTGCACACATTCCCAAGACTGTCCAAGGAAGAGAACACTTGTTCAATGCAACTATTCCAGGTCTTTGAAAGGAACTCTCAAATACGTAATATATTGTAGAGGTAAAAAAGAAAGAAAGAAAAGCGCTGTATAATAATTACAGCCTGGAAAATGTCATGAACTTTCTTGGGAGCCAAGTTAGTCAGAGTTGTCTAAGCAGAGGTGACATAACCAGTTGTGCGTGATACTGCAAATGTATTACATGAACATTGGACCATTAGTTTCTTCCCAATTCAAAAGTCATTAGTTGGCCTATTCATCTGGCTATGTACAATTACTTGTTGATCCTATCCCATAATGACAGTTAGCATCCTTGCTCACCTCTATATTTGCTGTTAAGAAGGGTCCTTGGTAGTTTTATTTTCTAAGGCGATTCTCCCAGCAAGAAGGAAACAAGGGCTCTAAGATAAGTGAGTGTGATTTTAATGTCAGGTACATCTTCTATAATTTGTAAATTGACTATATGGCACTAATCAATCTTCTGTAGATTTGGTCAGCATTACATAAATTTTACAAGGATTTAAAAATAACCAACATCCAGAACAGCATTATTCAAAATGTGCTAGTCAAAATGCAGGTAGCTGGGTCCTCTTACTGGTACCCTTGCCTCTAGTCTTGTTCTATCTAACGCATTTTTTTTCTCTGATACAAGAGTGACCATCCTAAACATAAACCTAAAACTACCACCACACTCCACTCCATAAGACCCTTTAATGTCATCTAATTGCCTTCAAAAGAAAGTCTAAATGGCCCTAAGTTGTCTCTCCCTTAACTACCTCTTCATCTCAACCCCAGATACTCCCTTCCCTTGCCCTATATTCAGACATTGACAGATTTACAGTCCCCAATTGTGACATGTGCTCTTCTTCCCTATCTCTGGAGATCAGCAATTCTCCACAGGAAGCAATTTTGCCACCCAAGGGACATTTGGTAATGTCTAGAGGCATTTTTTGGTGATCACAATTCAGAAGATGCTACTAGCATCTAGTGGTAAAGGCCAAGATGCTGCTAAACATCTACAATGCATAGGATTGTACACCTGTCACATCAAAGAATTAACCAGCCCAAATATCAATAGTGCTGTGGTTGACAAGTTCTGTTTTAAATAAATGAATGATAGCAAACTATGTGCAGCAACTCTTAAGGGAAATCCCTTTAAACAGTTCCCCTAAGACAGAGTTGGCAAACTGTGACCTAGGGGCTAAATCGGGCTCACTGCCTGTTCTTGTAAATAAAATGGTGCTGGAACATGGCTATGCCCATTTGCTTATGTATTGCCATTTTATCTATGGCTGCTTTTGCAGCAGAGATAAGCGGTTGCGAAAGAGACCGTCTGTCCCACAAACCCTAAAATATTTTCTATCTGGCTGTTTACAGAAAAAAGTTACCAACCCTGCTGTAAAATACCCCTACTATTGCCCTGATCCTAAGATTTCAGAAAATGTATACAGTTATGACTTGTATATGAGAATGAAAATAATTTTTCCCAACTGCCACACTATTTCTGTTTTGGAACAGTAAACATAGATATAGAATAACTTAAAAGTTGTTTTCTGGGTGTCCACATAGTCTTCTGGGAAAAGCATTTCGTGGAAACAAATACTGAGCTTTGCTGGCAAGATGTCATTAAAGAGGGTTCAGGGCTTGGCAGTAGCAGATGTGGGGAGGGGTAAGAAAAACTTGGCAATCAGATCTTACTCTTTCCTCTCTAGAAGTCTCTCCACTCAACATGTTCTGAACACAGCCTGGCATACCCTTTGAAGCAAGTAGACTGTGTCATGTCTCACGTTCAAGCACTTGCTAAAATTTGCATCAAGAGATGGTAAGAGACAGTGAGGCAAATGGCTGTTAGGAGGAAAATAGCTAATGTCTCAAGAACTTGCTTTGTTGTTGAATCATTCCTCTAACATTAGTAGATTGCTAATAAAATGAGAGGCATACAGAGGTTGCAATAGATAGGTGACCCTGGAAATATCAGCTAGGGTTTCCCCACATGGTTATTGTTGGCAAATGCAGACATATTTCAGATGCATGAAATATCAATTCAGTATATAAGTTCTTTTTTATATAATAACCCTCAATTTATTGTGTTTATGGTGAAGGAAATGGGTTCCTTATTACCACACGTGTATGCACCCCTATGCACATACATACCACACTGTGCTTCTTGCCTACTGACATATTCATAGTTTGGGTGGCATCCCAGGAACTACAGGAGAGGGAGAGGAATTTCTGTGACTGCCCACATAGGACGTATTTTCCCTGGGGATAGAACAGAGGAGAGTACTGCTCCTATAATTGGGACATCTACCTATCAGGCAAATCAAAATAGGGATCTTCCCAGATACTTGAAAAAAATCATGTGCTCAAGCAGCCAGAGAACTAAGGATTGTAAAATAAAACAGAGGTTGTCCTGAGAGCAAATGCCAATATCAGAAATGTGATCTGCAAGGGTACTGCAAAGACTGCAAAACCACCAAACAATGCCTTTGTGCAATTTATTTATTTATTTATTTATTGAGATGGAGTCCCGCTCTGTCGCCCTGGCTGGAGAGCAGTGGCGCGATCTCGGCTCACTGAAACCTCCGCCTCCCAGGTTCAAGCGATTCTTCTGCCTCAGACTCCCGAGTAGCTGGGACTACAGGCGCGAACCACCACAACTGGCTAATTTTTGCATTTTTAGTAGAGAGGGTGTTTCACCATATTGGCCAGGCTGGTCTCGAACTGCTGACCTTGTGATCCGCCCACCTTGGCCTCCCAAAGTGCTGGGATTACAGCAGATTATTTTTAAAAAGTGTTTTCTTTGGCAGGAGTAGCTCTGAAAACAGGACATGAAGCCTTGGACCAGCAACAAGGCTGGGAAATCAAACCTGAGAGTCCTGCAGTAGGACAGGGATCCCAAAGGGAGCTTTTCCTAGGAAAACAAATACAACTTAAATAAAACCGTATCAAATAATAATAGAAAGCCTAAATATGGAAATTCGATCAGTAGTTTAAAACCTTCTCCAGAAAGGCCGGGCGCGGTGGCTCACACTTGTAATCCCAGCACTTTGGGAGGCCGAGGCGGGCGGATCACGAGGTCAGGAGATCGAGACCACGGTGAAACCCTGTCTCTACTAAAAATACAAAAAATTAGCCGGGCGTGGTGGCGGGCGCCTGTAGTCCCAGCTACTCGGAGAGGCTGAGGCAGGAGAATGGCGTGAATCCGGGAGGCGGAGCTTGCAGTGAGCCGAGATTGCGCCACTGCACTCCAGCCTGGATGACAGAGCGAGACTCCGTCTAAAAAAAAAAAAAAAAAAAATCTTCTCCAGAAAAAAAAATCTTAAAGACGAATTTTTTAAAGGCTAACATATGTAATTATTTAATTATGTATGTTTAAAATCCTGTACAATAAAATACCAGTAACCAAGTCAGAAAAGATCTGTATAAAAAATTACAAAATATGTGAAGTCTTTAATAGTCAAATTAATGTGCAGAATCTATAGACAACTCCTAAAATCAATTGAGTGAAAAAAGAAAGTTATGAACAAGAAATTTATATGAGATGAAATATAAATGGCCATTTTGTATAAAAAGATGTATATTTACCTTCTCTAATAGAAAAATGTAAATTAATATTAAATATTACTTTGGGTCTATCTGTACTAGTTTTCTTTTTTAAAAAATTTCAATAGATTTAGGGGCACATGTGGTTTTTGGTTATATGGATGAATTGTATGGTGGTGAAGTCTAGGATTTTGGTTCACCCATCACCCAAATAGTGTACATTGTACCCAAGAGATAGTTTTGCATCCCTCACTCCCTCCATTCTCTCCCTTTCTGGGTCTCCAATGTCCATTTTACCACTCTGAATGCCTTTATATACCCATAGCTTAGGTACTACTTACAAATGAGAACATGCAGTATTTGGGTTTTGATTCCTGAGTTAATTCACTTAGAATAATGGCTTCCAGTTCCATCCAAATTGCTGCAAAAGACATTGTTTCATTCTTTTTCATCACTAAGTAGTATTCCATGGTATGTACGTGTATATATACCACATTTTCTTTATCCACTCATTGATTGTTAAACACTTAGTTTGATTCCATATCTTTGCAATTGTGAGTTGTGTCGTGATAAACATATGCATGCAGGTGTCTTTTTGATATAATGACTTATTTTCCTTTGGGTAGATACCCAGTAGGATTGCTGGATGAAATAGTAGATTGACTTTTAGTTCTTTAAGAAATCTCCATACTGCTTTCCTACTAATTTACATTCTCACCAGCAGTGTATAAGCATTCCCTTTTCATCCACAAAAACATCTATTGTTTTTTGACTTTTTAGTAATGGCCATTCTGGCTGGGTTAAGGTGGTTATCTCATTGTGGTTTTAATTTGCATTTCCCTGATTATTAACACTGAGCATTTTTTCTTATGTTTGTTGGCCATTTGTATATCTTCTTTTGAGAAATGTCTACTCATGCCCTTTGTCAACTTTTTAATAGGATTATTTGTTTTTTTCTTGCTGATTTGTTTGAGTTCTGTGTAGATTTTGGATGTTAGTCCTTTGTTGGATGCATAGTTTGCAAATATTTCCTACCTATTCTTTGAGTTTTCTATTTCCTTTGATGATTATTTCTTTTGCTGCACAAAGCTTTTTAAGTCTAATTAGGTCCCATTTGTTTATTTTTGGTTTTGTTGCATTTGCTTTTGAGGTCTTAGCCATAAATTATTTGCCTCCCTCTTGTCCAGAAAAGATTTTCCTAGGTCTTCTTCTAGAGTTTTTATGTTGTCAAGTTTTAGATTTAAGTCCACCTTTAGTTAATTTTTGTATATGGTGAGAGATAGGGATCTAGTTTCATTCTTCTGCATGTGGCTATCCAATTTTCCTGGCACCATTTATTAAACAGCATGTCTTTTCCCTAGTTTATGTTTTTGTATGCTTTGTCAAAGATTAGCTGGATATAAGTATTTGGCTTTATTTCTAGGTTCTCTATTCTGTTCATGTATTCTATGTATCTACTTTTATGCCAGTATCATGCTGTTTTTATTACTATAGTCTTGTAGTATAATTTGAAGTCATGTGATGTCTTAGATTTACTCATTTTGCTTAGAATTGTTTTGGCTATTCAGGCTTTTTTTTAGTTCCATATTAAATTTAGAATTAATTTTTCTAATTCTGTGAAAAATGATGTTAGTATTTTGATAAAAATTGCATCGAATCTGTAGATTGCTTTGGCCAGTATGGTTATCATGATATCAATTCTTTCAGTCAGCGAGCATAGGATGTATTTCCATTTGTCTGTGTCATCTGTAATTTCTTTCAGCACCGTTTTATAGTTCTCCTTGTAGAGATTTTTCACCTCCTTGGTTCAGCATATTACTATGGTTTTTTGTTTGTGTGTGTGTGCATGTGCGTATGTGTGTGTGTGTGTAGCTATTATAAAAGGGATTGAGCTCGATTTGATTCTCAGCTTGGTCACTGTTGGTGTATCACAGATCCACTGATTTGTGTACATTGTTTTTGTAACCTGAAACTTTATTGGATTTATTTATCATATCTAGAAATCACTTGAAGGAGTCTTTAGGGTTTTCCAGGTATAAGATTATACTATCAGCAAAAGTTTGACTTCCTCTTTCCCAACTTGGGTGCTGTTTCTTTCTTTCTTTCGTCTGATGCTCTGGCTAGAACTTCCAGTAGTATGTTGAGTAAAAGTGGTGAAAGTGGGCATTTTTGTCTTGTTCCAGTTCTATGGGGGTATGCTTTCAACTTTTCCGTACTCAATATGACCTTAGCTGTAGGTTTGTCATACATGACTTTTATTATTTTGAGGAATGTTTCTTCTATGCCTACTTTGTTCAGGGTTTTATCATACAGGGATGCTGGATTTTACTGAATGCTTTTCCTGTGTCTATTGAGGTGATCCTATGGCTTTTGTTTTAAATTCTGTTTACAGGATGAATCACATTTATTGACTTGCATTCAACCATCTCTGCATCCCTGGGATGCAACCTACTGATCATGGTAAAATTTTTTTGGTTGAGCGTTTGGATTCAGTTTCCTGATATCCTGTCAAAGATTTTTCATCTATATTCATCGGGGTATTGGTTCGTAGTTTTCTTTTTGTGTTATGTTATTTCCTGGCTTTGGTATCAGGGTGATACTGGCTTTGTAGAATGAGTAAAGGAGGATTACCTCCTTCTTTACCTCCTTCTTTTGGAATAGTTACTGAAAACTTGGTACAAATTCTTTGTCTGGTAGAATTTGGCTGTGAATTTAGCTGGCCCTGGGTTTTTTGTTGTTGTTGTTGGCAGTTTTTAAATTACTGATTTAGTCTCACTGCTTGTCATTATTCTGTTTAGGATTTCTATTTCTCCCTGAATCAAGCTAGGATGTTGTATGTTTCTAGGATTTAGCCATTTCCTCTAGGTTTTCTAGCATGTGTGCAAAAAGGTGTTCATAGCAGTCTCAAATAATCTTGTATATTTCTGTGGCATCAGTTGTAATGTTTCCATTTTTATTTTTAATTGAGTTTAAATATTCTCTTTTTTTACTCTTTAGCATTTTTTTAATTTTTATTTTTATTATACTTTAAGTTTTAGGGTACATGTGCACAACGTATAGGTTTGTTACATATGTATACATGTGCCATGGTTAATCTAGCTAGTGGTCTATCAACTTTGTTTTTTATTATTATTATTATTATTATTATTATTGATAGGGTCTTGCTCTGTTGCCCAGGCTGAACTGCAGTGGCTTAATCATAGTTTGCTGCAGCCTCAACCTCCTGGGCTTAAGCGATTCTCCCACCTCAGCCTCCCAAGTAGCTGGGACTATAGATGCACACCACCATGCCAGGCTAATTTTTGTATTTTTTTGTAGAGATGAGGTTTCACCATGTTTCTCAGGCTGGTTTTGAAGTCCTGAGCTCAAGCAATCCTCTGGCTCTCAGTGAAATGCACTGAGGACTTCTCAGGGAGAAGGGAGAGAGCCACCACAGCTCTCCTTTTAGGCCAGCAGGAAAGTAATCCACCTCCAAGTTACACCCCTTACCCAGTCTTCCAGCTATTCAGACCAGACAGGCACCTCTTTTCATCTACATGGATTCTGACGTTCCATGTACAGAGGGATTGTGACTCTACCTCTCATGCAAGCCTGAACTTGGAGGGCATGTCTATGGGGATGCAGTCACCCTGAAGTGTTCCACAAATGCTGCCTACAGAGGCACCCACACCAAGCTCCTGTGGGAGAAGCTGCAGCTGTGTCTGCAGTGGTTGACAAGAGAGAAAAGAAGTCACCTTCTCTAAGACCCTTCACAAGCACCAGGGGTTCCTGACTGTTGAGGTAGAGCTGCAGACTTTCCCCATTTAGCCTAGCACTGCACCTTTGCCTCTGCTGAAAGAAACTTCTCACAAGTCGAAATTTCAGGGACTCAGTGCCTGCATTCTGGTTTCTTTTGTCCCATGGGGTGGTTCTTTAATGTGTTGCACCTCCTGTTCCTCTAGGAATAGCAGTCCCTGAGAACCAGACTACTGTGAATCCTGCTGCTCCTCTGGGTCTAGGCACCCAGTGGGGCTACTATACTTCAAGCTGGTGCCAACAAATGTCTGCAAGGGATCCAGTGATGTGACCTGTCCTATTGTTTCCCAGAAGCAGGCACCAGCACCAGCTCTGATGGAAATGGGAGGAGAGTAATATAGACTGAGATTTCCTTTGTTATAAATAGCCTTAGTGTGTTGGCTTTCTCAAATGCCAGCTGTGGTAGTAATGTACTGGGTACATGGACAGACCCAAGATTTCCTAGTTCCTATGTCTCAGGGTGATACAGGCAATGGTAATAGCTGAAGTTATGCAAGTTTTCTCCTTTCTGAGTGCTGTGTTTTTGTGCCTGCAGGTGTTGTAATGGGCTGTGCTGATTGGCTTCCAGCCAGGAGGTGGCACTTGCAAAAGGGCACAGTCTGCGGTGGTAGCAGTGGAATTTGTGCTTGCCTTGTATTACCCAGGGGAAGGTGCTCTGGTGTCTCAGGCAATGGACAGGGCCATGGAGCTTCAAAATGTCCCTGTCCATTGTGTTAAGATACCAGGGCAGGTAGAGGGGCAAAGCCAGGTGGGTGCTGGGTCATGCAAGCCTGCATTCTGATTCCCCACATGTAGGTTCAAGCAGCAGCCTCAATGGGATCAGAGGGCAGTTCCCTGGCCTCTGGGGTAATGTTTCAGGGAGAAGCACAATTGCCTCTGCTGCACAAGAGAATCCACACAGGGAGCAACCAGTAGTAACACCCCATTCAGCTCCCATAAACTTGGTAAGGCAGGTCTCACACCCACAGTGTTCTGCTAGCAGCAGCTAGCTGCATTCTAGGCACCCTGCACTCAGAACTCAAAACTGCCCCAGGCCATAAGCCTTCCTGAGACAAAAAGCCTAGGCTTCAGGTCACACCCCTCCTGGTGGTCCACTCATGAAGCAGGGTATCCACCTCTTGTGCTCATGGTTATAGCACACTTCTTGTGGTTCTAGCCAAGAGGGTTTGTCCCCACTCGAGATTATATTGCAGATCTTCGTTGGGAGCTTCTTTCTACCTGTGACCACCACCTGAGTTAACTGACAGACTTCCATGAGGTCCCGTGTGAGGTAGGATCAGGAATGGCTTTCCTTCATGCCTGCTGGAGCCTGGGAGTGCATGCAAAGCATGCTCCAATGCCACTCCTTCTCATATACTCCCCACTGCTCACTAAATTAGCTCCAGCACTGGGTAGGATTAAGGGCTTCCTGTGTGGCCTGGATTGCCTGGCTCCCCTGTAGGAGAGCGTGTCATAGCAGCTGTCTGTCCTCCTTTCATGGTGTGCAAACTCACAATTTTCCATCTGGTTCACAGTATAGGCTGCTGCCTTCCACTTCTTTCAAAGGGTTGGTGGTTTCTTTCAGTTTTTCTGTTAAATTCTTGTGTTGCTTATTGGAAAAAAGTTCACAATGTGACTCTCTATACACTATTGTGTCTTTCCAAGTAGGAGAGGTATGCTAACATTGCCTCCAACATGCCATCTTGGAAAAAGAATTAAAGATGAATTCTATGAAATATCCAAAGAATAGATAATCCCAAACTCTTCTAGAGAAGGGAAACAAGGAACATTTCCCAGTGCCTTCTATGAGACAAACATAGCACTGATGCCCAAACCAGAAAAAAAGAGCTGAAAAAAGAAAACCATAGGCAAATTTCACTCTAAAACACAGATACAAAAATCCTAAAAATAATATTAGCAAGCCAAACCCAGCAGTTAAAAACCATATGTAACATTATAACTGAATTGAGTTTATCCCAGGAATTCAAGGGGGGTTTAATAGTCTATAAATATATTTTATAATATTAACAAATTAATAGAGAAAAACCATATGATCTCAACTTCACAGAAAAAAATACTTGAAAATATTCAATACCAATTCAAAATGTGAGATTTTGTTTGTTTTTAAGCATTTCTTACAATGGAACAGAATCCTGAGGCAGACAGACCAAAACAAAATTTGAAATGTTACAATGTTAGGGAACGGAAGGAGCTATTCAATAAATGGTGCTGAGAAAACGGATTCTCTCTATGAAAAATAAAATGACACTGGATCTCTTACATCATACTGTATTAGTCTGTTCTCATGCTGCTAATAAAGACATATCCGAGACTGGGTAATTTATAAAGGAAAGAGGTTTAATGAACTCACAGTTCCACATGGCTGGGGAGGCCTCACAATCGTGGCAGAAGGCAAAGAAAGAACAAAGGCATGTCTTACATGGCAGCAGACGAGGACTTGTGCAGGGAACTCCCCTTTATAAAACCATCAGATCTCAAGAGACTTGTTCATTATCATGAGAACAGCAAGGGAAAAAACTCCACTCCCATGTTTCAGTTACCTCCTACTGCTTTGGGTACTTCCCATGACACCTAGGGATTATTACCATTCAGGGTGAGATTTGGGTAAGGACACAGAGCCAAACCATATCATATACCATACATAAATGTCAATCCCAGATGGATTAAGGACATTATTGTAAATGGAAAAACTTTAAGACTTTTGAAAGAAAACGTGGAAGACTATCTTTATAACCTCAGTATAGAAGAGGTTCTATGTAATAATAATGTTGAATATTATCATACAACGTAACCTAGAAATTCCACATCCCCCCACAAAGGCATACATAAGAATGTTCATGGTAGTTAAACTCATAATTTATTTTATTATTTTAACTTTTATTTTAAGTTCAAGGGTACATGTGCAGGTTTGTTACATAGGTAAATTTGTATCATGGGTTTGTTGTACAGATTATTTCATCACCCAGGTAACTAATAGGTATTAGTAATGAATAGGTAACTAACATAACTAATGGATATTAGTAACTAATAAGTAACTAAAATAACTAATGGGTGCTAGTTACTTTTCCTGATCCTCTCCCTCTTCCCACCCTCCACACTCCAGTAGGCCCCAGTTTCTGTTGTTCCCCAGTATGTGTCCATGTGTTCTCATCATTTAACGCCCACTTATAAGTGAGAACATGTGGAACATAAGTGAGAACATTTGATTTTCTGTTCCTGCATTAGTTTGCTAAGCATAATGGCCCCCAGTTCCATCCATGTCCCTGCAAAGGACATGAGATCTCATTCTTTTTTTATGGCTGCATAGTATTCCATGGTGTATATGTACCATATTTTCTTTATCCAGTCTACTATTGATGGCCATTTAGGTTGATTCCATACCTTTGCTATTGTAAATAGTGCTGCAACGAGTATACACATGCAAAGTCTTTATAATAGAACTATTTATATTCCCTTGGGTATGTACCCAGTAATGGGATTGCTGGGTCAAATTGTATTTCTGTCTTTAGTCTTTGAGGAATCACCTCACTGTCTTCCACAATGGTTGAACTAATTTACACTCCCACCAGCAGCATATCAGTATTTTTTGCTCCACAACCTCACCAGCATCTGTTATTTTTTGACTTTTAGTAATAGCCATACTGACTGATGTGAGATGGTATCTCATTGTGGGTTTGATTTGCATTTCTCTAATTGTCAATAATATTAAGCTTTTTTCATATGATTATTGGTCACATGTATGCCTTCTTTTAAAAAGTGTCTGTTCATGTCCTTTGCCCACTTTTTAATGGGATTGTTTGGTTTTTTTCTAATAAATTTGTTTAAGTTCCTTATAGATGCTGGATATGAGATCTTTGTTGAAAGCATAGTTTGCAAAATGTTTTTCCCATTCTGTAGGTTGTCGGTTTATTCTGTCTATATTTATTTTGCTGTGCAGAAGCTCTTCAGTTCAATTAGATCCCATTTGTCAATTTTTGCTTTTATTGCAATTGCTTTTGGCATCTTCATCATAAAATATGTGCCCATGCCTATGTCCTGAATGATATTGCCTAGGTTGTCTTCCAGGGTTTTTACAGTTTGGGGTTTTCTTGTGTTTTTTTTTTTTAATTTTTATTTTACTTTAAATTCTGTGATACAAGTGCAGAATGTGTAGGTTTGTTATGTAGGTATATGTGTCCATGGTGCTTTGCTGTACCTATCAACCCATCATCTAGGTTTTAAGCCCTGCATGCATTAGTTATTCATCCTAATGCTCTCCCTCCCCTCACCCCCACCCCCTGACTGGCCCTGGTGTGTGTTGTTCCCCTCCCTGTGTCCATGTGTTCTCATTGCTCAACTCCCACTTGTGACTGAGAACATGTGGTGTTTTGTTTTCTGTTCCTGTGTTAGTTTGCTGAGGATGATGGCTTCCAGCTTCATCCATGTCCCTGCAAAGGACATGATCTCATTCCTTTTCATAGATGCATAGTATTCCATGGTGTATATGTACCACATTTTCTTTATGCAGTCTATCATTGATGGGCAATTGTGTTGGTCCCATGTATTTGCTATTGTAAATAGAGCTGCAGTAAACATATGTGTGCATGTGACTTTATAGTAGAATGATTTATATTCCTCTAGGTACATACCCAGTAATGGGATTGCTGGGTCAAATGGTGTTTCTAGTTCTAGATCCTTGAGGAATCGCCACACTGTCTTCCACAATGGTTGAACTAATTTATATTCCCACTAACAGTGTAAAAGCGTTCCTATTTCTCCACAGCCTCACCAGCATCTATTATTTCTTGACTTTTTAATAATCACCATTCTGACTGGCATGAGATGGTGTCTCATTGTGGTTTTATTTACATTTATCTAATGATATTGAGCTTTTTTTCATATGTTTTTGGCCACATAAATACCTACAACCATCTGATCTTTGACCAACCTGGAAAAAACAAGCAATAGGGAAAGGATTCCTTATTTAATAAATGGTACTGGGAAAACTGGCTAGCCATATGCAGAAAACTGAAACTGAACCCCTTCCTTACACCTTGTATAAAAATTAACTCAAGATGTAAAACCCAAAACCATAAAATCCCTAAAAGAAAACCTAGGCAACACCATTCAGGACATAGGCATGGGCAAAGACTTCATAATGAAAATGCCAAAAGCAATTGCAACAAAAGCCAAAATTGACAAATGGGATCTAATTAAACTAAAGAGCTTCTGCACAGGAAAAGAAACTATCATCAGAGTGAACAGGCAGCCTACAGAATGAGAGAAAAGTTTTGCAATCTACCTATCTAACAAATGTCTAATATCCAGAATCTACAAGGAACTTAAACAAATTTTCAAGAAAAAAAACAAATGGCCCCATCGACAAGTGGGCAAAGGATATGAACAGACACTTCGCAATAGTTTTGGGTTTTACATTTAAGTCTTTAATCCATCTTGAGTTAATTTTTGTATATAGTGTAAGAAAGAGGTTCAGTTTTAATCTTCTGCATATGGCTTGAGCTCATAATTTTAAAAAATGAGAACAACCCAAATATTCAACAGGAAATAGAAACATTTTTCTATAGTCTCACAAAGCAATATTATACAACAGTGAATACAAGTGAACTATAACTAAATGTAATAACACAGAAGAATTGCTAAATTGACAACAGCAGATTGATAAAGTCTATAGCATATCAGAAAAGTTCAAACAATAAAGTTCAACAAAATATTTTTTTAGGACTACATACATATGAAAACTGCCCAGAAAGAAAAAGAAAAATAGGATCTAAGACCTGAAACTATGAAACTACTAGAAGAAAACATTGGAGAAATACTCTAGGACATTAACCTGGGCAAAACAATTTTTGAGTAAGACCTCAAAAGCACAGGCAACAAAAGCAAAAATAGATAAATGAGATTACATCAAGCTAAAAACTTTCTGCACAGCAAAGGAAACAATCATCAAATTGAATAGATAACTCACAGAATAAGAAAAAATATATGCAAACTGTCCACCTGACAGGAGATTAATGGCCAGAATATGTAAGGAACTCAAACAACTCAATAGCAAAAAAACAAATAATCTGATTTTAAAATGGGCAAAAGATCTGAATAGACATTTTTCAAAAAAAGACATTCAGGCCAGGTGCAGTGGCTTATACCTGTAATCCCAGCACTTTGGGTAGCCGAGGTGGGTGGCTTGCTTGAGCTCAGGAGTTGGAGATCAGCCTGGGCAACACAGCAAAAACCTGTCTCTGCAAAAAAAAAAAAACTTAGTTGGGTATGCTGGGGAATGTCTGCTATAGTCCCAGCCACTTGGGAGGCTGGGGTGGGAAGATCTCTTGAAGCTAGGAGGTTGAGGCTACAGTGAGCCATGATTGTGCCACTGCACTCCAGCCTGAGTGACAGAGCCAGACGCTTTTTCAAAAAAAAAAAAGAAAGAAAGAAAAAGAATACATACAAATGGCCAACAGGTATATGAAAAAATGCTCAACATCTCTAAACATAAGCAAAATGCAAATCAAAGCCACAATGAAATATCATCTCACTGCAGTTAAGATGGCTTCCATAAAAAGGACAGGGAATAATGGACGCTGGCAAGGATGTGGAGAAACGGGAAGCCTCATTCACTGCTGGTGGGAATGTAAATTAGTGCAGCCACTATGGAAAACTGGAAGTTCCTCAAAAAACTAAATAGAACTACCACATCAACCAACAATCCCACTACTGAGTATACAACCAAAAGAAAGGAAATCAATATGTAGAAGAAGTATCTGTACTCCCTTGTTTACTGCAGCACTTATTCACAATAGAAAAAAATATATAGAATCAAACTTAGTGCCCATCAGTGGACGAATGGATAAAGAAAATGTGCTATACACACACAATGGATTATCCACCCATAAAACAGGATGAAACCCTGTAATTCTTAGCAACTTAGACAGGACTACAGGTCATTATGTTAAGCAAAATAAGCCAGTCACAGAAAGACAAATATCACATGTTCTCACTCAACAGTGGGAGTTAAAAAAAATGAATTTCATGAAGATAGAGAGTAGATTGGTAGTTGTCAAGGTCGGGGAAGGGAAAGGAAGGGAAGGGAGGGGGGATGAAGGGAGATTGAATAATGGGTACAAATACATTTAGATAGAGGAAATAAGACCTAGTGTTCATTAAATATGTAGGGTGAGTATAGTTAACAACAATCTATTGTATATTTCAAAATAGCTAGAAGAAAATAATGTGAATGTCCCCAGCATAAAGAAAAAATAACTATTTAAGGTGGTAGATATCCCAATTACTCTGATTTTATCATTACACTTTATATGAAATATGAATGTATGAAAATATCACAGGTACCTGCTAAATAGGTACATCTATTATATATCTACAAATAATTCAAAAATAACTTTTAAAAAAGAAGGATGGGATTCATAAACAAACTTCAAGATATTAATTACCACTTATTGCAGATGAGGGGGTGAACAGAGACAAAACACACATGCATATGCAACAATATTGCTAATATTCTAGTCTTAAATTTGACATCAGATTCATGAATGTTCATTATTCTTTCGCTTCAGAATTTATATGAGGGGTCTTCAAAATGAGGAAAATGCATATTATGAAAAAAGTATGCATGGATTTCAATTTTTTTTGCACCAAATTAAACTCATACTAACTTGTTATAACATGTCTGAACAGGATCTAGTTTGAGGCAATAAGAAGGATAAGACAAGAGTTTGAAAAGAGAAACATGAGTTCTGCTTGTTCTTGAAGCAAGAACAAATACCAAATTTACAGTGAAATGGGGTGAAAGAATAGTCAAATCACTGAACCTTTATGAAAAGTTTATGAAGACAATGCCCCAAAGAAATCAGCAGCTTACAAATAGGCAATTGATTCTTAAAAGGGACAAGATAATGTTAAAGATGAAGCTTAGACTTGGGAGCCAAGATGGCCAAATAGGAACAGCTCCGGTCTATACCTCCCAGCGTGAGCGACACAGAAGACGGGTGATTTCTGCATTTCCATTTGAGGTACCAGGTTCATCTCACTAGGGAGTGCCAAACAGTGGGTGCAGGACAGTCAGTGCAGCACACTGTGCACGAGCCGAAGCAGGGCAAGGCATTGCCTCACTCGGGAAGCGCAAGGGATCACGGAGTTCCCTTTCCTAGTCAAAGAAAGGGGTAACAGACGGCACCTGGAAAATCCGGTCAGTCCCACCCTAATACTGTGCTTTTCCAACGGGCTTGGAAAACCGCACACCAGGAGATTGTGTCCTGCACCTGGCTCAGAGGGTCCTATGCCCATGGAGTCTCGCTGATGGCTAGCACAGCAGTCTGAGATCAAACTGCAAGGCAGCAGCGAGGCTGGGGGAGGGGCGCCCGCCATTGCCCAAGCTTGCTTAGGTAAACAAAGCAGCCAGGAAGCTCGAACTGGGTGGAGCCCACCACAGCTCAAGGAGGCCTGCCTGCCTCTGTAGGCTCCACCTCTGGGGGCAGGGCACAGACAAACAAAAAGTCAGCAGGAGCCTCTGCAGACTTAAATGTCCCTGTCTGACAGCTTTGAAGAGAGTAGTCGTTCTCCCAGCACGCAGCTGGAGATCTGAGAATGGGCAGACTGCCTCCTAAAGTGGGTCCCTGAACCCCGAGCAGCCTAACTGGGAGGGACCCCCCAGTAGGGACAGACTGACACCTCACTCGGCCAGGTACTCCTCTGAGACAAAACTTCCAGAGGAACTATCAGACAGCTGAATTTGTGGTCTCACGAAAACTCCGCTGTTCTGCAGCCACCGCTGCCGACACCCAGCCAAACACGGTCTGGAGTGGACCTCTAGCAAACTCCAACAGACTTGCAGCTGAGGGTCCTGTCTGGTAGAAGGAAAACTAAAAAACAGAAAGGACATCCACACCAAAAACCCATCTGTACATCACCATCATCAAAGACCAAAAGCAGATAAAACCACAAAGATGGGGAAAAAACAGAGCAGAATAACTGGAAACTCTAAACAGCAGAGCACCTCTGCTCCTCCAAAGGAACGCAGTTCCTCACCAGCAACGGAACAAAGCTGGATGGAGGATGACTTTGACGAGTTGAGAGAAGAAGGCTTCAGACGATCAAACTACTCTGAGCTACGGAAGGAAATTCAAAACAATAGCAAAGAAGTTAAAAACGTTGAAAAAAAATTAGACGAATGGATAACTACAATAACCAATGAAGAGAAGGGCTTAAAGGAGCTGATGGAGCTGAAAGCCAGGTTTTGAGAACTACGCGAAGATTGCAGAAGCCTCGGTAGCCGATGTGATCAACTGGAAGAAAGGGTATCAGTGATGGAAGATGAAATGAATGAAATGAAGCAAGAAGGGAAGTTTAGAGAAAAAAAGAATAAAAAGAAACGAACAAAGCCTCCAACAAATTTGGGACTATGTGAAAAGACCAAACCTACGCCTGATTGGTGTACCTAAAAATGATGGGGAGAATGGAACCAAGTTGGAAAACACTCTGCAAGATATTATCCAGGAGAACTTCCCCAATCCAGCAAGGCAGGCCAACATTCAGATTCAGGAAATACAGAGAATGCCACAAAGATACTCCTAGAGAAGAGCAACTCCAAGACACATACTTGTCAGATTCATCAAAGTTGAAATGAAGGAAAAAATGTTAAGGGCAGCCAGGGAGAAAAGTCGGGTTACCCACAAAGGGAAGCCCATCAGACTAACAGCTGATCTCTCGGCAGAAACTCTACAAGCCAGAAGAGAGTGGGGGCCAATATTCAACATTCTTAAAGAAAAGAATTTTCAACCCAGAATTTCATATCCAGCCAAACTAAGCTTCATAAGTGAAGGAGAAATAAAATACTTTACAGACAAGCAAACGCTGAGTGATTTTGTCACCACCAGGCCTGCCCTAAAAGAGCTCCTGAAGGAAGCAATAAACATGGAAAGGAACAACCGGTACCAGCCCCTGCAAAAACATGCCAAATTGTAAAGACCATCAAGGCTAGGAAGAAACTGCATCAACTAATGAGCAAAATAACCAACTAACATCATAATGACAGGATCAGATTCACGCATAACAATATTAAGTTTAAATGTAAATGGGCTAAATGCTCAAATTAAAAGACACAGACTGGCAAATTGGATAAGGATTCAAGACCCATCAGTGTGCTATATTCAGGAAACCCATCTCACGTGCAGAGACACACATAGACTCAAAATAAAGGGATGGAGGAAGATCTATCAAGCAAATGGAAAACAAACAAAGGCAGGGGTTGCAATCCTAGTCTCTGATAAAATAGACTTTAAACCAACAAAGACTAAAAGAGACAAAGTAGGCCATTACATAATGGTAAAGGGATCAATTCAACAAGAAGAGCTAACTATCCTAAATATATGTGCACCCAACACAGGAGCACCCAGATTCATAAAGCAAGTCCCGAGTGACCTACAAAGGGACTTAAACTCCCACACAATAATAATGGGAGATTTTAACACCCCACTGTCAACATTAGACAGATCAATGAGACAGAAAGTTAACAAGGATATCTAAGAATTGAACTCAGTTCTGCACAAATTGGACCTAATAGACATCTACAGAACTCTCCACCCCAAATCAACAGAATATACATTTTTTTCAGCACCACACCACATCTATTCCAAAATTGACCACATAGTTGGAAGTAAAGCTCTCCTCAGCAAATGTAAAAGAACAGAAACTATAATAAACTGTCTCTCAGACCACAGTGCAATCAAACTAGAACTCAGGATTAAGAAACTCAGTCAAAACCGCTCAACTACATGGAAACTGAACAACCTGTTCCTGAATGACTACTGGGTACATAATGAAATGAAGGCAGAAATAAAGATGTCCTTTGAAACCAACGAGAAAAAGACACAACATACCAGAATCTCTGGGACACATTCAAAGCAGTGTGTAGAGGGAAATTTATAGCACTAAATGCCCACAAGAGAAAGCAGGAAAGATCCAGAATTGACACCCTAACATCACAATTAAAAGAACTAGAAAAGCAAGAGCAAACACATTCAAAAGCTAGCAGAAGGCTAGAAATAACTAAAATCAGAGCAGAACTGAAGGAACTAGAGACACAAAAAACCCTTCAAAAAATTAATGAATCCAGGAGCTGGTTTTTTGAAAAGATCAACAAAATTGATAGACCGCTAGCAAGACTAATAAAGAAGAAAAGAGAGAAGAATCAAATAGATGCAATAAAAAATGAAAAAGGGGATATCACCACCGATCCCACAGAAATACAATCTACCATCAGAGAACACTACAAACACCTCTATGCAAATAAACTAGAAAATCTAGAAGAAATGGATAAATTCTTCGACAAATACACCCTCCCAAGACTAAACCAGGAAGAAGTTGAATCTCTGAATAGACCAATAACAGGCTCTGAAATTGTGGCAATAATCAATAGCTTACCAACCAAGAAGAGTCCAGGACCTGATGGATTCACAGCCGAATTCTACTGGAGGTACAAGGAGGAACTGGTACCATTCCTTCTGAAACTATTCCAATCAATAGAAAAAGAGGGAATCCTCCCTAACACATTTTATGAGGCCAGCATCGTCCTGATACCAAAGCCTGGCAAAGACACAACAAAAAAAGAGAATTTTAGACCAATATCCTTGATGAACATTGATGCAAAAATCCTCAATAAAATACTGGCAAACCAAATCCAGCAGCACATCAAAAAGCTTATCCACCATAATCAAGTGAGCCTCATCCCTGGGATGCAAGGTTGGTTCAACATACACAAATGTAATCCAGCATATAAACAGAACCGAAGACAAAAACCACATGATTATCTCAATAGATGCAGAAAAGGCCTTTGACAAAATTCAACAACCCTTCATGCTAAAAACTCTCAATAAATTAGGTATTGATGGGACGTACCTCAAAATCATAAGAGCTATCTGTGACAAACCCACAGCCAATATCATACTGAATGGGCAAAAACTGGAAGCATTCTCTTTGAAAACTGGCACAACACAGGGATGCCCTCTCTCACCACTCCTATTCAACATAGTGCTGGAAGTTCTGGCCAGGGCAATCAGGCAGGAGAAGGAAATAAAGGGTATTCAATTAGGAAAAGAGGAAGTCAAATTGTCCCTGTTTGCAGATGACATGATTGTATATCTAGAAAACCCCATCATCTCAGCCCAAAATCTCCTTAAGCTGATTAGTAACTTCAGCAAAGTCTCAGGATACAAAATCAATGTACAAAAATCACAAGCATTCTTGTACACCAATCACAGACAAACAGAGAGCCAAATCAAGAGTGAACTCCCATTCACTTCAAAGAGAATAAAATACCTAGGAATCCAACTTTCAAGGGATGTGAAGGACCTCTTCAAGGGGAACTACAAACCACTGCTCGATGAAATAAAAGAGGATACAAACAAATGGAAGAACATTCCATGCTCATGCATTGGAAGAATCCATATCGTGAAAATGGCCATACTGCCCAAGGTAATTTATAGATTCAATGCCATCCCCATCAAGCTACCAATGACTTTCTTCACAGAATCGGAAAAAACTACTTTAAAGTTCATATGGAACCAAAAAAGAGCCTGCATTGCCAAGTCAATCCTAAGCCAAAAGAACAAAGCTGGAGGCATCATGCTACCTGACTTCAAACTATACTACAAGGCTACAGTAACCAAAACAGCATGGTACTGGTACCACAACAGAGACATAGATCAATGGAACAGAACAGAGCCCTGAGAAATAATGCCACATATCTACAACTATGTGATCTTTGAAAAACCTGACAAAAACAAGAAATGGGGAAAGGATTGCCTATTTAATAAATGGTGCTGGGAAAACTGGCTAGCCATATGTAGAAAGCTGAAACTGGATCTCTTCCTTACACCTTATACAAAGACTAATTCAAGATGGATTAAGGACTTACATGTTAGACCTAAAACCATAAAAACCCTAGAAGAAAACCTAGGCAATACCATTCAGAACATAGGCATGGGCAAGGACTTCATGCCTAAAACACCGAAAGCAATGGCAACAAAAGCCAAAATTGACAAATGGGATCTAATTAAACTAAAGAGCTTCTGCACAGCAAAAGAAACTACTATCAGAGTGAACAGGCAACCTACAGAATGGGAGAAAATTTTCACAACCTACTCATCTGACAAAGGGCTAATATCCAGAATCTACAATGAACTCAAACAAATTTACAAGAAAAAAACAAACAACCCCATCAAAAAGTGGGCAAAGGACATGAACAGACACTTCTCAAAAGTAGACATTTATGCAGCCAAAAAACACATGAAAAAATGCTCATCATCACTGGCCATCAGAGAAATGCAAATCAAAACCACAATGAGATACCATCTCACACCAGTTAGAATGGCCATCATTAAAAAGTCAGGAAACAACAGGTGCTGGAGAGGATGTGGAGAAATAGGAACACTTTGACACTGTTGGTGGGACTGTAAACTAGTTCAACCATTGTGGAAGTCAGTGTGGTGATTCCTCAGGGATCTAGAACTAGAAATACCATTTGACCCAGCCATCCCATTACTGGGTATATACCCAAAGGACTATAAATCATGCTGCTATAAAGACACATGCACACGTATGTTTATTGCGGCACTATTCACAATAGCAAAGACTTGGAACCAACCCAAATGTCCAATAACGATAGACTGGATTAAGAAAATGTGGCACATATACACTATGGAATACTATGCAGCCATAAAAATGATGAGTTCATGTCCTTTGTAGGGACATGGATGAAACTGGAAACCATCATTCTCAGTAAACTATCACAAGGACAAAAAACCAAACACCGCATGTTCTCACTCATAGGTGGGAATTGAACAGTGAGAACTCATGGACACAGGAAGGGGAACATCACACTCCAGGGCCTGTTGTGGGGTGGCGGGAGGGGGGAGGGACAACATTAGGAGATATACCTAATGCTAAATGACGAGTTAATGGGTATAGCAAACCAACATGGCACATGGATACATATGTAACAAACCTGAACATTGTTCACATGTACCCTAAAACCTAAAGTATAATAATAAAAAAATAAATAAATAAAGATGAAGCTTACACTAGAAGACCATCCACATCCATTTTTAAGGACAAAAGTTAATCTTGTTTGTGCCCTAATTGAAGACTATTGACAATTATCAGCAGAAACAATAGTTAATAATGTAAACATATCCATTGGTTCAGCTTACACAATTCCAGCTAAAAAATTAAAGTTGAGCCAACATTACACTTGATGGGTACCAAAAGCTCATCTGTGCACCCAGATGAGCTACAGACAAGAGCAGAGCTTTCCACAGAAATTTTGAGTAAGATCAAGCTCCTGAATCATTTCTTTGAAGAATTGTAATAGCAGATGAAACATGGCTTTACTAGTATGATCCTGAAGACAATACACAATCGAAGTAATGGCTACCAAGATGTGGACATGGTCCAGGTCAAACCAACAGTAGACTGGTCAAGAACAAAGTCATGGCAAAAGTGTTTTTGGATGATCCAGGCATACTGCTTGTTGACTTTCTGAAGGACAAGAAGAATTGTAATAGGAGATGAAACATTTCTTTCATTATGAGAGCATTTTGAGAAAGTTAGCCAAAGCTTTAGCGGAAAAATTCCCAGAAAAGTTTTACCAAAGAGTTCTTCTCTACCATGCCAATGCTCCTGCTCATTCTTCTCATCCAATAAGGATAATTTTGTGGAAGTTTTGATGGGAAATTATTAGGCATCCACTTTATAGTTTTGATTTGGTTCCTTCTGACTTCTTTCTGTTTCCTAATCTTAAAAAATCTTTAAAAGGCACCCATTTTTCTTCCATTAATAATGTAAAAAAAGACTGCATTGTCTTGGTTTAATTCCCAGGAACTTAAACTCTTTAGGGATGGACTAAATGGCTAGTATGATTGTTTACAAAATTGTCTTGACCTTGATGGAGCTTATGTGAGAAATAAAGTTTATATTTTTTATTTTTACCTTTTCATTTTCCACAAACTTTTTCAATATCTCCTCCTGTATATGTTAAATATTTTTCTATGTAAAAAATGTTATATAATAAACATCTTAATGCAAAAATTATTGAGGTAGAGAAAGCTCAGAAAAAGAAGTCAGGAAAGCTAAGCCTAACAGAAAAAACCTGTGTTGACTCAAGGTTAATCAATTAAAGACGAGATTCATTCCTCCAATAATTGCAAGCAGCCTTACCTAAAGTAATTAGCAAATACTTGCTCTGAAGACTGAGGGCTGATGAGGTTAGATTGCTTCCTTGGACATTTACAAAAATCACTAATGTGACAGAAACAAATTGAGACCTTGTTATTAAACTGAATGAAAATGAGAAAAAGATGAGCTACGAAGAGCTAACATTTTAAAAAATCTCCCACAGTCAAAATAGGAGTTAATGTGAATTTAGAGTGCTACCTTGAGCCAATATGCCTGCCCTGACAAAAATGCAGATTCAATTCCTTGTAAGGAGGGTCTCCAGGTTGGGGAAAGGTGTGTCACCAAGTCACCTCAGCACGAGTGTCTTAAATCTCTTCTTCACTCAGATTCCCTGTTCATCAATAATTATTCTGATTGTAATTTGATTTTCCTTTTCCAAGTCATTTTTCCTACCCTGTTTCCTCCAGGGAGTAACAGAACTCTGAGACAAGTTTGATCTTTTCATTTATAAATGTGTGTGTGTGTGTGTGTGTGTGTGTGTGTGTTTAAATCATACACACAGTAGCAAAAGACAGTTCTGTGTGAGTCTGGCAGCATGAGGCAGCTGTCTCTAGACACCAACGCTTCCAGCCCAGCACACTATACAAAGACCATTGCTGAAACGCATTCTACATAATGATAAAACGATCTGTAGACAATTCCTGGCAATGCCTTTCAAAACTTCCCTGCAACTGAGTACAGATAAAGAAGTAAATCTGGACATAAAAATACATATTTGATCAAAAGGAAAAGATCCCAAGCAACTACCATCTGCACATGCATCTCTCTCTCACTGATATTGAGGATGATTTAGAATTAATATGCAGTCTAGGGAATCTCTCCTCTCTGCTTTCCCATGGAAATAGATACTTCCCACGGAAACAGAGCTACTCCCTCTTTGGGGGAGAGGGAGTGGCTTCAGCTATTAGCTTCTCTCTAAATCTCATCAAGTTCTACACCTTGCCATTGCTACCTTTCTCACAACAATCATTCTGCTTGCACAGGATCAGTTTCACCTTAGGACAGAATCACCAAATCTGAGTAATTACTGAACATTGTGGTCACTAATAGTTGATCCTAGAACACAGAGAGTTTTAAAAGTACACCAGAGGAAGCTATTTTATAATGCAACAGAAGCGCCGCTTACTTACTTGGATAATTGAGGAGATAACTTTCAGAATGCCCTAAAGATTGATATCCATGTTTTGTTTCACCCCCAATTAAATGTATGTAACTATTTGTAAAGGGAGGAGAGAAAGTGAGAACAAAAGCAAGATCAAATGGGCAAATAGATGTCAAAGAAAATATGTACTTCAGCCAAAATTTGGGATTATAGTATCCCTCATCTAGGTGAGAGGTTTTGTTACTACTGAGAGAACATGGTAAAGCTCTCCTTTTCCACTGAAGGATCCCAAAGGCCTAGTATGATGAGCTGGGAGACTGGCTTTAGCTGGTAGCACCTGCTGCATACTCAGAATTTTCTAGTCTTTTTTTTTTTTATTTTGCATCTGACAAAGGTCCAATATCTATCATCTATAAAGAACTAAATCAACAAACAAAAAACAAATAACCCCATTAAAAAGTGGGAAAGGGACATGAACAGATAGTTTTCAAAAGAAGACATACAAGGGACCAACAAGCATAGAAAAATGTTCAGCATCACTAATCATTAGAGAAATGTACACCGAAACCACAGTGAGACACCATCTCACACCAGTCAGTATGGCTATGTTACAAAGTCACAAAATAACAGATGCTGGTGAGGTTGCCGAGAAAAGGGAATGTTTATACGCTGCTGGTAGGAATGCAAATTAGTTCGGCCATTGTGATAAGCAGTTTGGTGATTTCTCAAAGAACTCAAAGCAAAATTAACATTCAACCCAGCAATCTCATTATTGAGTATATGCCCAAAGAAATAAAAATCATTCTACCAAAAGGACACATGTGCATGTATGTGCATCACAACACTATTCACAATAGCAAAGACACGGAATCAATCTAAATGCTCATCAATGGTGGACTGGAAAAAAAATGTGTTGCATACGCACCATGGAATACTACACAGCCATAAAAAATAATGATATCGGCCAGGCGTGGTGGCTCACACCTATAATCCCGGAACTTTGGGAAGCTGAGGCAGGTGGATCACCTGAGGTCGGGAGATCGAGACCAGCCTGACAAACATGGAGAAACCCTGTCTCTACTAAAAATACAAAATTAGCCAGGTGTGGTGGTGCATGCCTGTAATCCCAGCTACTCAGGAGGCTGAGACAGGAGAATCACTTGAACCTGGGAGATGGAGGCTGCAGTGAGCTGAGATCATGCCATTGCACTCCAGCCTGGGCAACAAGAGTGAAACTCTGTCTCAAAAAAAAAAAAAAAAAAAAAAAAAAAAAAAAAAAAAGACATCAAGTCCTTTGAAGCAACATGGATGAAGCTGGAGGCCAGTATCCTAAGTGAATTAATGCAGGAACAGAGCCCTCACTTATAAGTAGGAGCTGAACACTGAGTACACATAGACACAAAAAAAGGAACAACAGACACTGGGACCTACTTGAGAGTGGAGGGAGAAAGGAGGGTGAGGATCAAAAATCTACCTATCAGGTACTATGCTTACTACCTGGCTGGCAAAATAATCTGTCCACCACACCCCCGTGACATGCAATTTACCTATATAACAAACCTGCACATGTACCCCTGAACATAAAAGTTAAAAATCTAAGTGATTTTTTTTCTATTTGGCCTATAATACATCCATCAGAAAACAGAATTACACTGATTTTTCCCTCTACATGTGTGTAACAAAATCTTTTAGGAATGTAAAAATCCAATGTCTCCCCACCGCCAATATTTTAGGATAAAATAGAAGCATTGAGATAATGTGTCGTACTTAACTGTAGTTTTGTGAATTTCAGAGCAGAAAGTAGGAGCTAAGTCAATTAGCACAATAGACAAATGTGAAGAAGAGAAAGAATAAAGTATAGCTAGATGTAACAGAGAAGAAAATCACTGAAATTTAATGTTAGGTTTTTTTGCAACACATTGTGCTCTTCCCACAGATACTGTCAGATCAAGGAGAAAAATAACAGAGTCACATCACTTCCTAAAAAAATAGTCCAATGTCTTTAATAATCAGAGATTCAGCATTCAGCTTCTAAGGAAGGATTGACTCTTCCTGATTCCTTGGGGATTAGTCTTCATAACCACAGACAGAAGAACTCATAGCAATGAGCCAGGAAGAAATTTTTAAAATATTTTATTCTAGAACACACAAAAAGTGCAGCAGTGATCTCACGCTCATGGAATTCACTGGTCTTGCCACATTCCACGCCATCCTGAAGCCACTGGCTTGATAGGATGGTGGAATGGCCTTTTGAACACTCAGTTATAATGCCAGTTAGATGTCAATACCTTGCAAGGCTTGTACAAGGCCCTCCAGAAGGCTGTATATGCTCTGAATCAGCATCCAATATATGGTACTCTTTCTCTCAGAGCCAGAAGTCACAAGTCCAGGTATCAAGGGGTGGAGATGGGAGAGGCACCGTTTCCTATTTACTCATAGTAACTCACAAACAAAATGTATGCTTCCTGTTCATTAGACTTTATGCTCTGTTGGCTTAGACGTCTTAGTCCCAGAGGTAAGAATACTTCCACCAGGAGATACAACAATACTTCCATTAAACTAGAAGTTAAGATTGCCACTTTGGGCTCCTCATGCCTCTGAGTCAACAGCCAAGAAGGGAGCTATCATGTTGGCTGGGATGACTGATCCTGACTACCAAGGGTAAATAGGACTACTACTCCGCAATAGAGGTAAGGAAGAGAAGTCTGAAATACAGAAGATCCCTTAGGGCATCTTTTAGTATTACCATGCCCTGTGATTAAGGTCAAGGAGAAACTACAACTACCCAATCCAGGCAGGATTACAAATGACCCAGACTGGTCAGGAATTAAGGTTTGGGTCACCCCACAGGTAAAGAGCCACAATGAGCTGAGGTCCTTGCTGAAGGCAAAGAAAATACAGAATGGGTAGTAGCAGAAGGTAGTTATAAATATCAGTTACAACTACATGAGCAGTTACAGAAATGAGAATTGTAATTTCATGAGTATTTCCTCCTCATCTTGTTATGAATATATTTGGGTGTACATAGATATATATTAAGCAAATATATTTCATTTCTGATCTTATTTCCTTATCATGTAACATGATATGTATTAACTTTATATCAGTATTTAACTATTGTTAATTTTATATCATAGTATTCAAGTGTAACTTGTAGGATATATGTGTGTATATATGTAATTTTATATATACATACATATACATATGTAATTTTACATCATAGTATTCAAGCGTAACTTGTAGGATGTAAGTGTGTGTGTGTGTGTGTGTCTGTGTATGTAACTTGTACATAGTATTCAAGTGTAACCTGTAGGATATCAGAAGAGAAAATGTCACTGAAAGACTTTACCTTCTCTTCTGAGGAAAGGATTAGTATTCCTTGTGTACGCAGGATCCTCCTATCATGGTAGGTGGAATTACGGCCTGGTTTTTGTCTTTATTTGAAGGTTAGGAATGGTTTAAGGAGATTCATATGGGTGCCAAGCTTACAAGGAGTAAATTGTGATGTTAATTTTATGTGTCAACTTGACTGAGCTAAGGAATATGCAGATTGCTGGCAAAACATTATTTCCCAGTGTGTCTGTGAGGCTGTTTCTGGGAGAGATCAGCATTTGAATAGGCAAACTGAGTAAAGAAGATTGCACTCACTAAGGTGGGTGGAGGTAATCCAATATGTAAATGGAACATAAATATGGAAGAAGGGTGAATTTGCTTTTTTTCTTTGTCGGAACTGAGACATCCAAGTTCCTCTGCCTTTGGACATATATAATCCTGGTTCTCAGGCCTTCAGACTCAGACTGGGACTTATACCACCAGCTCCCTTTTTTCTCAGGCCTTTGGACTTGGAAGGAATTATATTACCAGCTTTCCTGGTTCTGCGTCTTGCATATGACAGACTGTGGGGCTTCTCAGCCTCTATAATCACATAGGCCAATTCCTATAATGAATTTCCCCATATATATCTATATTATTGTGGGGATTCTTGGCCCCCATAATCACATAAGGCAATTCCTATAACAAATTTCCTCTTCCATATATCTGTCTGTCTGTCTGTCTGTCTGTCTATCTATCTATCTATCTATCTATCTATCTATCTATCTATCATCTGTCTATCCTATTGGTTTTATTTCTCTGAGGAACCCTGACTAATATCCCAGGGTAAGAAATCTACAGAGATGTGAAAAACTATTCCCTATTAAAAAAAAAAAGCATCAGCTACTAACCAGCTGGTACAGAATTGAGTGGATCCCTAAATCTTAGTAAGGTCTAAGTGCAATGAACTTGCCGAGAGAGAGAGTGAAGCTAAAAGCATGACTACAGTTTGTGTGAGCAATAACTATTTTTGACTTGTGGTGTGATGATGCTGTAGTAATCAGAGAAAATCTTGTTCACAAGCTTCCACCTGGATTTTTAAAACATTTCAGCGGAAACAACCAAGTGTCAGTCTTTCAGCAGCTAACTGCTTGCATCACCTTTCTTTCTTTCTCCAGCAGTCTACTTTGGATCTTTCACTACCCCTTAGCAGCTCCTCCAGCATTGTGAAAAACATAGATGAAATTCAAATTAAGCCATTTTGCCTTCAACTGCCAGTTTGATAAGGCAAGAAAATGGACATATTGCAAACTTATTTTTATGGTAGTTATCCATAGAAGAATTGTAATTATCCCCACATTCATGGTAGTAACATCTGCTCATTACACCACTGTCCTTTTCCAACCATTATACTTGCAATTCATCACTTCCTGAATGTGAAAGTAATAATCTCTCCCCAGAGGAAACCAAGGATTATTATTGCCATTCTTTGTTGAGACCAAGAAACGCAGCCAAACTCTAGTTTTTGCCTAAGGGTAAATCTTATGGGATTCATGAATATGAATTAAAAGTAGTGTGTGGTAAAGACTACAGTGATCTGTAGTCTGAGAGTAAAAGATGATTTGTTCCAAGTCAGTGACTACCTGTGACTCATATTCCCTTTAGCATTGCACAGCAAAAAAACCACACTGGATTGGGAGTTAGAGGCCCAGGTTCTAACCCTGTCTCTACTACTCCTCATGCCTCTTGCAGAAGTCATATAATCTCTCCAGACCTTATGTCTCTTTCTAAATTTTAATTCATACTCTAGCTAAGGTCTCTCCTAGCTGTGACCTTCTTTGAGTCCTTCCCTCTAGCAGCTCTATGCTTTCACTAACCAAATCTTGGAAAAGTGCAAGATGCAACTTTGGAGGCTTAATTAAAGGCAATTGCAACCTCTGCCAAGTTGGGAATCACCTACAGCTGTTACTCTAGCCTTGAGCCTCTACGGAGACAGTCAGTCAGAAAAATTTCTTAATAAATAGGGCTAGCCCTTGGCTAAGCAGTCAGATAGGTGGAATTTGTGTCTTACACTCCTCCCAATTTCTATTTCAGAGTGCCCTTCATGCCAGCCAATTTTCTTATATCCCACAGAACCAGCCTTTAGCAGTCAACTAAACCATAGGATGTAGGTGGCTAATAAGCCTAAGGTAGGATTTCTTCCCAAAACTATGTTGGAACAGAAGATTCTTAGAGAATGAAAAAGACCCAACAGTGTTCCCAGCATGTGCCTCTCTTTTAGTCTTCCCTTCCACCCTTCCAGTTGCTGAGGCCCAATTCTTAAGTGCTATCCTGGGTTCCTCTTTCTATCATGCCCATCACGTAGTCCACCAGTAAATCCGGTCAGCTCCATTATTGAAGTAGATCCAAAATCCAACTATTCTTCATCATACCCATTATTATTATTCTAATCAAAGCCTTTGCATTTGAGGGGTAGTATATACAGGGAAAAAAGGATAAGCAAAGAGAATCAGGCTTGGTTTAATGCAGAAGTCAGCAGACACTAGAAAGAATTCATTTTCTGAGAAAGAATGCCATATATATCTATACATATTTTAACAACTTAGCAGCCAGTACTGAGGGGAACATGCTTCTCATCCAGCTTTGGCAACAGCCTCCTAATCAGTCTGCTTCTGCCCGTGCCCCTGGGAAAGCTATTTTCATCCCAGCAGGCTGTTCTACAATGGCTGCCAAAGTAAGCCAGTTAACAGGCAAATAAGATTATGGTCGAAACTCCCCCATAGCTTCCCATCTCTCTTGGATTCAAGCCAGAATCTCATCCATTGTATACTTATCCCTGTGTACTGGCCCCCCTGACATCTCTGACCTCACCTCCTCCACTCACCTTACTGCTCCTACTCCCCTGCACCAGCTCCCTCCTCGTTCCTCAGATACACCAGGCATGCAGCTTAGGGCTTTCATGCTTGCTGTCCTTGCTGCCTTCTCTGCTTGGAAACTCAGCCCTCAGGGACCTGCAAGGCTTGCTTTCTTGTGACATTCAGTCCACTATCTCTTCCAGAGACTTTTGCAAACCACATTATATAAGAGTGTACCACACACACACACACACACACTTGCACACAAACACACCTTCTCCATCCCCTTATTGTTTTTTGTCGTTTCACTTTTCACCACCTGATGTCATATATATTTGCTTATTACAGGTTGAATGTCCCTTATCTGAAAATCCAAAATGCTGCAAAATGTCAAACTTTTCGAGTACCAGTATGATGCTCAAATAAAATACTCATTGGAGCATTTCAGATTTTGGATTTTCAGATTAGGGATGCTGAGTCAGTAAGTATGATGCAAATATCCCCAAATCACAAAAATCTGAAACTTGAAACACTTCTGGTCCCATGCATTTGAGATAAGCGATAATCAACCTACATCTCTTATTCTTCTGTCCTCCTTCCCTCCACCAGAGCAGAGCTGCCTCTTGTTTGTTGTTGGACTTTTGCTGCTGGGACAGTGCCTGATATGCCATAAACACTCAGATACTTATGACAATGAATAGACTGAGGGATGGATGAACCATTCTCTAATGCAAGGAAATACACGTTGGTCCTTCTTCCAGCTTCTCCTCAGAACACATCTACTGTTATATTCTAGAAAGATCATAACCAAATGGCATCCAGCCCTAGCAGGACAGGCTTTGCTTCAATCCCTCCTTGCAATGAGGTAGTATATTGCTAGCAATTACCTACATATGACATTTCCTCTTTTTTTCTTGCTCTACTATTGGTTTTGTCTAGATGCATCAAGGTATACTTAACTGACATGCACTATGGTCATACAATCTTACATTCAATCTAAGTCTATTAAAATAATTTCTAAGAAAACGCTCTAAGAAGAGGAGTTTTTAGCGTGTCAAAACTCTAATTTCAATTGTCTGGGGCCCTGAGCCCCAGTTCAAAACAACAGACTAGTTTACATTTACTGATAGAAAAGTGAAAAGAACTAGAATTCATTAAGTCTCCACCAGCAACAAGCACTGTGCTCAGAGCTTGTTAAATGCTATCTCAGCAAATCTATGGTATCTCTATAAATCATCCCATGATTTCAATCATATAAATGAAGAAAATGATGCCTGGGGTGACTTTAAAAACTTAGCCAAAATTATAGAATCAAGAATCTGACACTTATCTGAATCCAAAATTCATTCTCCTTCTATACCAAAGACATAACATTCACCCCATTCAAGGGAAAAATCAGTCCTTTTTCCTTCTCATGCACAAGCCCATGACTAATATTATTTGGCTAAGGATTTTCTTAAGGGGTCAGAAGAGTTCTAAAGAGGTATTCTCAAGAATGAAATCCACAGCCTCTGAAACTGAACTTATCTAGCACGCACAGGGATTTGATCGGTTTTCATGGGAAATTACTTCCAGCTTAGGAAAACTCAAGCACAGAATGAAGACGTATCTACATATTAATGTCCACATAAGTTTAAAAACCACTGAAAACAATTATCCCAGACTCGTTTTCTGAAATGCTAGTAAGAACTGGTTTCCAAATATTAAGTAGTACCTGGTAGCTTCTGGGAGTACAAACTGAACCTTCCTCCTTCTCTGCAGCCATTTCAGAAGCCCAGCCTTTTATTCAGGTGCCACTTGAGGTGCACTGGGCAGGTGCTGGGGACACAGCAGGGAGCAGCAAGCACTGTGCTACTCCTTTCCTACTTATGGTCTGACGTAGCAAGCAGACAATTATGTGAATCTTTAATTACTTTTTTGTTAAATGCTATCAACAAGTGCAGAGTTGTGCTATTACAGAACCTATAATCCCTGCTAAAGTGGTCACGATAGCCTTTCTTGAGAAAGTAATGTTTGAGCTGAGAGCTAATGCATAAAGAGACGTGTCTTAGGTGGGGGGATTGGGAAGTGGTGGCTGAGAGTCAGTTTTTTCAGGCAGAGAGAGCAGCTTGTAGCAAAGCCCTGAAGTGGGAAGGAGACGGATACATTTGAAGAGCTAAAGGGAGGCCATGTGGCTGGAAGCTAAATTTGAGAAGAGTGAGAAGAGGAGAAGACTGCAGTGAGATGAAGCTTCCCAGATGGAAAGAGCTTGAGAGGGATTCTGGGATGGACTCCAAGAGCTGTAAGAAGTAAGGAAATGTTTTAGGCAAGGGTGCCTCACTCAGATTTGCATTTTGAAGGGTTCACCGTAGACGTAGTATGGACAGTGGCTTTATGCAATGGGAGCTAATTAAACATAGATGGAGGAGGTGGAGCTGATAAATACAGAGAAGACAGCGAGAATGCGAAGGCCAGAAAAAAATAAGAGTAGCAATGAGTTTGTATAAAAGTCAACGCATTTGGGATATGTCTACAGGATAGAATCAACAGAACCTAGTGATACATTGGATATAAAAGATAAGGGAGGGGGGTATCAAAAATGACTCCTAGATTTCCAGCAGGTTGGCTGGATGGTCACACTGTGTCCTGGGGAGGGAAACACAGCAGGAGTACATTTGAGGAAGGGGCATGGAAAGCATGAATTCATATTATACTTTGACTCTGAGTTGCCCATGAGACATCCAGTGGGATGTTGAGTGAGGAGTTGGGTATTTGAGATCACTCCGAGGAGCTATCATCTGGACTTGGGACTTAAATGTGGAAATAGATGCAATCACTTGGGAAAGGAACATAAAGTATTAAGAGGATGGAGTCATGACAAACTAAAATACTTAAAGGTCAGGTAGAAAAGGAATGAATTAACAAAGAGACATGGTGGAATTTCATCACATGCTGCCTTGGTATTATAGCTCCCCTTGAAAATGCCAGTGAACTTGTTTAGGTGAACCCATTAAAGTAAGGCATACCCAGGAAATCAGAATAAACAGTGTTTTCAACACTTTTTCTAATAGCAGAGAGAGCCAAGACAGGTCTTTGTGAATCAGCCAAAACAAAAATTGTTTATGTACCCAGCCATAATTACATAAGGCATTGAGTTTGCCCTGATCCTTATCCCTTCCAAAAACACATTTTTATTTTTTACTATTTCCATTCCAATTTTGACAATTTATTCCTATTCTTTTTCTGTACTACTTCTGTTCTACTAGAAGTGTGGTTAATTGGTATCATTTGTTTGGCAAAGTAATTAAGTCTCTATTGTACAGTCATCCGTTGTTATCCAAGGGGGATTGGTTCCAGGACCCCACACAGATACCAAGATCTGCAAATGCACAAGTCCTTTATATAAAATGGTTTAATATTTGCATATAAACTACACACATTCCCCCGATACTTTAAGTAATCTCTAGATTACTTACAATACCAAACACACTGCTTACATATCACTTCATTTGTGTGGATTTGACATAGTATTCAGTGCGTGGGAAGTTCAAGCTTTGCTTTTTGGAACTTTGTGAACTTTTTTTCCCCAGTATTTCAATCCATAGTTGGTTGAATCCATAGATGCAGAACCCACAGATATGGAGGGAAGATTCCAGTTTATTTTAAATAAAACATTATTCTTTCTTCTTCCTTTCCTAGAAGGAACTCTTATTCTGAATTTAGTGTTTATACACCTGCATTTCTTAATACATTTACCAAATATTTTCAAACCTATAAAGTTTTGCATGATTTTAATTTTATAAATGGCATCAAATTGTATTATTCTGCAACTTGTTTTTCTGGCTGAACACTATGTTTTTTATGTATACCCATGTTGATACTGGCAACTCTAGTTGATTCATTTTAACTGCTGTATAGTATTCCAGGGGATGACTTTGCCACCATTTCTTCTCTTTTCTTGTTGAGCATTCAGGTTGTTTCATTCTTTTTGCTATTGCACACAGCTATAATTATTTTCATACATTTCTTCTATGTACATTTGCTATGGTTTCTTTGAAGTATGAACCAGAATTGTCAATTTACTGGCCAAAGAGTATACACGTATTTGACTTTACTAGTTATTATCAAGCTACTCTCCAAAGAGTCACCAGAAATGTCTGAATTCTCACAGAGTAGAAGTACTGGGATGAGATGAGCACAGGATACCAAGGGCACCACAGAGGATACCAAACAGACTGAGGAGGGAGAAGACCATAGAAGGAGAGTACATCTGAGCTAGGATTTGAAAAATGAGTGGGAACACACCAGAGAGAAAAAGCATCCATGGTTTTAAACAAAAGCAAAAGAGAACATGGCAAGTTCAACGAATGGAGGGTATTTTGAAATGTTAAGAAACAGATATAAGGGGAGAGTGGAAAAAATTCTACAATACTCAAAGAAATGGAAAGACTAGCTGTAGATTATAAAAGACCTTGGCTGGGCACAGTGGCTCATGCCTGTAATCCCAGCACTTTGGGAGGCCGAGGTGGATGGATCACCTGAAGTCAGGAGTTCAAGACTAGCCTGGCCAACATGGTGAAACCCTGTCTCTACTAAAAATAAAAAAAAATAGCCGGGCGTGATGTCACGTGCCTGTAATCCCAGCTACTTGGAAGGCTGAGGCAGGAGAATCACTTGAACCCAGGAGGCAGAGGTTGCAGTGAGCCAAGATTGTGCCATTGCACTCCAGCCTGGGCAACAAGAGTGAATCTCCATCTCAAAAAAAAAAAAAAAGGCCTTGTGCCATGTGCAGGAGCTTGGACTTGATCCTTCAGGTGATGGGAAGTGCTCAGACAATATTTATTTTGCAGGAAAGTGGTAGTATTAGGATTTTTCCCTCAGTAAGATTCCCCCTGGGTCTTATATGGATAGTGATTAGGAGTAGGCAAGAACAAAAGCAAGACTGTCAATTAGATTTTTGCAGGTTGATGATCCAGGCTGCAAAGAATGGTCCTTTAACCTAATAGTAGCGGGGATAGTGAGGGGGAAATTAAGGACATTAAAAAAATGTTCAACAGAATGTGAGGGATAAATCAAAGGTGAATCTCGTGGTGCCAAGCAAATAGGGAATTAAGGAGGAAGAGATTTGGGGAGTGTAATTTGAGGATGGGGAGAAAAGATGACAATTTCAGTTTTGTGTTTATTGAGTTTAAGGCTCACATGGAACAGCCAAGCAGAGAATGAGGGCTTGGAATTCAGGTGAGAGATCTGGGCTTGAGATACACATTTAAGAATTATCAACTTACAGATAGAAAGTAAAGTCATGGCAATGGATTGGAGTGTTTAGAAAGAGTGTATGGAGGATTGTAAGATCAGAAAGGAGAACCTTAGGAAGCACCAAAACAGAAAATAAATAAGGTGATAGAGGCTTAAAAAGAGACAGAGAGACTGGCGGGAAAAATATGGAAAAAGTCCAGGAGAATGTGGTGCTACCCAAGGAGCCAAAAGTTTTCAATGAAAGAGTCTCCAGTGACAAACGGTCCAGAGATCACTAACAAAATATCACCAAAAAGTGTTCACTGGACTTAGACACAATGTGATCACTGGTGATCTTGGAAAGGGCAAGTACTTCTGAAGTCACCAGCATATGAACTATCTCTAATTCAACAAGATATGGATATTTATAGAGTATTTGTACCACCACCACACACAAAAAATGGTTAATTGTTTCCTTTAACTAAAGCAAGTCAATTTATCTTCTTAGGCTCCAATTTGTTCAGCTGAATGAGGAGTAGGTCACATTCAGTGAGAAATAGGGCACTCCCAGAGCTCTGAAGTGATCATGTTATCTCCCCAGATATATTTTTATTTTGTTCATTTAATTTTCATTTCTAGGATTTCTGTTTGTTTTTTAGGGTATCTGTCTCTCTCAGATCATGATTTCTTGATTTATTCACATTGTTCATCTGTGTTCTCTTGTATCTCACTGAGTTTCTTTAATATTATTATTTCGATTTTTTCAGTCGTTTCATATATTTTCTTTCTGGTGGAATCTGTTGCTAGGGAATTATTGTGTTCCTTTGGAGATGTCATGTTTTCTTGCCTTTTCATGATTCTCTTTTGTACTTCTGTTGCTATCTGTGCAGCTGGTGTAACAGTTGCCTTTTCTAATTTTATGGATTGACTTATAAGAAAACACTTTTTCCTATAGATGTATCTATAGTGTTGGTTGGGTGAGGTGCTTTGGCTTTCATTCTGGGTGACTGTAATAGTGTAGTCTGCATATAATTTCTTTGTAATCAGCACAGTGGAGTTCCTCATTGGCTTAGGTTGTTAGTGAAGGCTGTGGTGAGGCTTTGCTGGGAAAAGGACACCAAGCGGGCCAGTCCTTGGATACCAGTGGTAATAGTGGTGGGTCAGGCATGCCAGTCCTTGGGCCCCCGGGTGGCATAAATGGGCACTGGTGGTAATGAAAGCCAATCTTTGGCCTCCAAGTGGCTTGCTCAGGTACCAGCAGTGGCAATAATTGGCTAGGCAGGTGGGCAGGTCTCCAGGTTTCTGAGTGGCATGCATAATGTCAGTAGTGGCTGTAGCCATGGCATGCCAGCCCTCAGGCCCCTGTGTGGCACATATGGGTGTTGGAGGTGGTCGTAGCAAGCTGGATGGGCCTTTCCCCAAGCCAAAGGGAGATTTTTAAGAACAAGAATCATTTGTACGTATCCATTCAATATTTATGTCATCTCTACCAAAATTTTTTGATTGTACATTATTTTTCTTAATCAAAGTTCAAGCTATTCTCTTAATTTTTTATCTCAAGACAAAATAATTATTAAACAATTTTTTGAGCTGAGCAAATCTAGCCCCTTTTTTCTTTATAGTGTTTTGGCAAGATCTAAAATTAAAAATTCTTTCGGTAGTCTTTTCAATATTTTAAAAATATTTTTGTTGATTTTTAAATATTTAAACAACTAAATTGAGTTTAAGTAAGCAGATCATTACTGGGTACAGCCGCTGTACTATATATTCCTTAGGATGTACCACAAAAAGGCATTTATCTCAATGACACCATCCCCACAAGGGAAATGAAATAAAATGCTTGCTGCCAATATGAACATGTAAAGGTCAGGTTTCCTTTACTATGATAAAGGTCAAACAAGTGGGCCCAATTGAGTTAGGCATTAAAGAGCACATGTGGGTCAAATTTGAACTCCCTCAAAGTTTGTGCTTAATTGAATTCAAATACCTGAAACTGCTTTTGAAAAAAAAAAATACACTTGTTGTCTTTCAAGAAAGACACCTTTAAGATAGGACATGAGACTTCTTGAATATGTCAGTGCTCTTTCAAAAGAGCCCTAAAATTTTAAGTAAAATTTGTTGAGTTAAGCAAGGTTGGACCAACTCTACTCTTATGCTCTATTGGGAGGAAATTTATTTTTTTAGTGTTGACAGTGCAAGCCAACTTCAGACCTCATGGATATGTTTGTGGCTCTCCTTGTAATAAAGTGAAAGTAAAGGAAGGAGCTATGCATAACTGATCAGAGAGGAAAAGATGGCACATTTGAGAAGAAAAGAGAGACATAAATTTACTGAATTTTTACTGTGTATCAAACATGGTTCAACGGCTTCACATGAAGTCTCTTTTAACTCCTAAAACAACTCTATTTAAATATCACTATTACACAATGAAACTAGCTCAGAGAAGTAACTTGCCCAAGATTGCATAACCTGTAAGAGGTGAAACCAGGGTTGTAATCCAGGTCTACCCGGTTCAGAGCCCAACTTATTCTTCTGTTCTGGGAGTAAGGGGGCAAGGAGGCCACGTCACAGAAGAATGTCATAAGGACACCTGACTGGTGCATACCCATGTTCATAGCAGCATATTCACAAGAGTGAAAAGAAGGAAGCAACTCAAGAATCCATTGATGGATGAACGGATAACAAAATGGGGTATATATATAAAATGGAATATTATTTAGCCTTTAAAAGGGAGAAAATCCTGACACTTGCTACAATATGAATGAAGCTTGAGGACATCATGCAAGGTGAAATAAGTCAGTCACAAAAACACAAATATTGTATAAGTCCACTTATATGAGATACCTAGAGTAGTCAAAATCATAAAAAGAAAGTAAAACAGTCCTTACCAGGGGCTAGGGGGAGGGGCAAATGGGGAGCTGTTTAATGAATATAAAGTTTCAGGGTCTGGCGTGGTGGTGGCTCACGCCTGTAATCCCAGCACTTCAGGAAGCTGAGGCAGGTGGATCACCTGAGGTCAGGAGTTCAAGAGCAGCCTGGGCAACATGGTGAAACTCCGTCTCTACTAAATATGCAAAAATTAGCTGGGCATGGTGGTGGGCACCTGTAATCCCAGCTACTCAGGAGGCTGAGGCAAGAGAGTCACTAGAACCCAGGAGGTGGAGGTTGCAGTGAGCCAAGATTGCACCATTGCACCCCAGCCTGGGTGACACAGCGAGACACTGTCTCAAAAAAAAAAAAAAAAAAGAATATAGAGTTTCAGTTTTGCAAGATGAAAAGACTTCTGGAGATCGGTTATGCACAAGAATGTGAATATACTTAACACTACTGAATTGTACATTTAAAAATCATTAAGACAGTAATTTTATATTATGTATATTTTACAACAATTAAAAAAAAACAAACCTGTATGAGTTGAGTTGTTTCCTTCACCTTTACCAATTACTTCACTTTCTTTTCTACTCAGTGTTATCCGCCAAGGTGGGTGGATCACCTGAAGTCAAAAGTTTGAGACCAGCCTGGCCAACATGGTGAAACCCTGTCTCTACTAAAAATATAAAAATTAGCCGGGCATGGTGGCACGTGCCTGTGATCCCAGCTACTCAGGAGGCTGAGGCAGGAGAATTGCTTGAACCTGGGAGGTGGCAGAGATTGCAGTGAGCCGAGATCATGCCACTGCAGTCTAGCCTGGGAGTTCCTTTGCAAGGCAGGAATTGAGATCAATGAAATGAAGCTTCCACACAGACATACAATCTGTTCAAAGGAAAAAAAAATCCTAAAAACAAGAATATCCCTCCACTACACTAAACAGCCATTTATTTAAAGGACACAAATTCTTTAATAGAATTTACGTAGTCCATTGGAGATGGGTTCCTACATGATTTGTTTTTAGCTGATTTTTCAGCCAGGCATCTCAGGTTGAGAGAGAGGTCACTATATTTAACAAACTTCAAAGCACTCAATGTGTATCAGGAACAATTCTAAGCACTTCACAGATGTAAACTTAATTAGTCCTCACAACTCTATGAAGTGGTATGATTATTATCTTCATTTCATAAGTGAGTGAATTAGGGCATTGAGAGGTTAAGTAACTTGCCCAAGGTCAAACAACTAATAAATGGCAGACTCAAGATATTAACAAAAGCAGTCTGGCTCCAGAGTTTATGCTATGTAACTGGTCACTTGGATTTTTTTGTGGGCCTTCAAATACTATATTCAAATATATTAAAAAGTAGGGATACAAGAAATTTTTTTGAAGTTTAAATTTCATTGTTTTCTTTCAAACTTGCTGGCGTTGCTAAGTAACTTTGTATTTAGGCTCATATGGAGATAAGATTAAAGTCTAAATGTGATGCTCAAGCCAGCTAGCTCTGCTGCCCTCCCCACAACCCTCCTGCCAATAGATTCTGCTTCTATCTACCCCAGGTCTACCCTAAGTTCTACTTCAAACCTAAGCTCCTTATTGCCCTTTGACTCCTGACTGGGCTTCCCTGGAAAGTGTCCATACCATTTTCCTGACCTAATTTCTCCCACTCGGAACACAGCTGTTGAATTTAGTTTCCACCGATTGCCCTGATCCATCTGCGGGTCTCTCCATTCACAGAGTCTCAGTTGTCTGCTCATCCCCCTTTGTTTTGAAGCTCACCCACATCATGCCTCACTTCCAGAGCCTCTTGTCTCCTATTTTGTTCTCCGAGGTTTTGTTCAGAGCCCAACTTATTCTCCTATTCTGGGAGCAAGTCACGTGTTTCCTGACCCATTGTCTTTTTTCTGGCCAACCTTCCATTTCTCTGGCACCAACACCTTAAGGTTCTCAACCCACATGGCATCATGGCAAGGGGCATTTTCCTTCACACTCTGCTGTCAATGTCTTTATCTCCTGTCCTGAAACTCACCCAGCTGCTTCAAAAAGATAGGCCAGCTCTGTAATTTTCTTTATGATTTTGAATTTTAAAAATCTATCTGGGGCAGGGCATGGTGGCTCACGCCTGTAATCCCAGCACTTTGGGAGGCCAAGGTGGGCGGATCACCCGAGGTCAAGCGTTTGAGACCAGCCTGGCCAATATGGCGAAACCCCGTCTCTACTAAAAATACAAAAATTAGCCGGGCATGGTGGCATGTGCCTGTAATCCCAGCTACTCAGGAGGCTGAGGCAGGAGAACTGCTTGAACCTGGAGGCAGCAGAGATTGCAGTGAGCCGAGATCATGCCACTGCATCCCAGCCTGGGCAACAGAGTGAGACTCTGTCCAAAAAAAAAAAATCTATTTGGGCCAGAAGGTAAGAGAGTGTATGACCAAGAAAACAACTGATCATAGTGACCATTTTGTCAGCTGTGCCCACTAACAATGCATTGTTTGAGCTAAACAATGCAAGTCACATTTGATCCTGTAGGATTTAAAGCAGGGGTGGGTGAACTTTTCTGTAAAAGGCCAGGTAGTAAGTATTTTAGGCTTTGTGGGCTATACAGTCTCTGTGCCAGCTACTAAACTCTGCCTTTGCTGGGTGAAAGCAGCCATAGATGGGGAAAAAAAAAAAATGGGTGTGGCTTTTTCCAATAAAATTTTATTTACAGAAACAGACACTGGGCTAAACTTAGCCCATAGACCATAATTTGCCAGCCCCTCAGTCAAAGCATTAAAACCCTTTGTGGTGTTTTTGAGCTTTAACATGGGTTTCCATGAAATTAGAGCCCCTCTTAATTGTTTCTTAGACCATACTTCATTAACTCTTCACTTCAGTAAAAATAAAATTAAAGTAAAATAAGAAACAGGATCCCTCACATAATTTGGCACATTCTCTTAAGCATAAGAATACATCTAAGACATGACAACCACTCGCTTCCAAAAACTGATAAGCATTTTCTAGCACATACAGTGCTTCAATCAGGTACTTTTTTACTTCCACAAAGCACACCCTTTCACAAAGTGTTCATGAAGGATCTCCAGTCCATGACTTGCCAAATACGGTTTTGAGACAGCAAAACAAACGTTGTGCAGGCGTGCCAATAATTGAGTATGCGAGAAGCACACAGTGCCGAGACCTCGAGGAACAGTGGTTTGCCAATACCTGCCCTAGTGAACATTTTCACAATTTGGAGCACTCTTGGCTATTCTACATTGTCCCCACAAGGCTCTGAGGTGCTCATTCATTAACTCATTTTTTTCATTTGTTTAACAAATGTTTTGGAGGACTGTCTTTGGGCCAGCTATGTGGGTAGGCACTTGGAATCCAATGGCAAGGCAAAGACAGAAAGACAAAATAACTAACTAACTAAATGAATGAATAAATAAATAAATAAAACACAAAAATCAGAAAGACATACAGAGAGAAGAGAGAGAAAAGAAAGGGACCAGTTTCTGACTTTGAAGAGCTGATAGTCTAGTGTATGGTAGCCAACAGAGCTTCCCATAATGGTGGAAATGTTCTTTATTCTCTGCTGCCCAATATGATAGCCACTAGTCACATGTGGCTCTTGAATACTTGAAATGTGTCTGGTGTGACTAGGCAACAGAACTTTCTATTCTATTTAATTTTAATTAATTTAAAGTTAAATAGCTACATATAGCTAGTAGCTACTATATTAGACAGTACAGGTCTAGAGGGAGAAATACTTGAATCAAATAAATGTAACATTTTACCTGTGTTATGTGCTAAGAAGGATATTAAGTACCAAGTGCTCTGAGAACTAATAGGAAGATTTGACCAATTAAGTAAGTTCAAGAAACACTTCCCTAAGGAAGTGGCAAAGGAGAAGAAATCAGAAAGAAGAGTAAGGTTCAGTCAGATGGAGTGAGGTGTCACATAAGGCAATCCAGGCGTTAACTAAGGGAAAATAATATGTAATACTAGTGTGGCTGAAGCAGAAGGCATTAGGGGAGTAAGAGCCAGATCTTACATGGCATCACAGGCCATGTAAGGGATTTTGGTATTAGCCTAAGGACACGGTTTAAAGCTAGTAAGAATGGAAAGTTTGGGTGTGTCTGAGGTTACTGCATTTGCATTTTGAAGTGCTCTCCTTGGTTGCAGTGTATGGAACACACTGAAGGATGGCCACCAGAGAAAGCAGACAGAGACCGGTAAATTATCTATTGCAGTGGTCCAAACGGCCAGTGATTGTATATGGCTTGAATTCAGACAGATGTATGGGATATGTACAAAACAAAATTGACAAACCCTGGAAGAAAACTGGATGTGAAAAATAAGGAAAGAAAATCCAGCTTCAAGGATAAAAGTCCAGCTTGCACATCCTCGTGGATAGAGGTGTTGTTAACTAATCAGAAAATACAGGGGGAAGAGCAGGTTTGGGGGTGATTATGTTAGTTGTGTCTTCAACATGTTGAGTTTGAGGTTCTCAGAGACATCCAAATGGTCTGTTGAATAGGCAGAAGAGTAAAAAAGAAGTATGAGTTGAATAGACATTGGAGAAATTTCTAGAATAGAAATTTGTTGAAAATTCATTAGTGAATATTATATTACTACTTCTTTCACTATGATAATGTAAGGTATTCTTGGGAGCTGCTATAAATGTTTGTTAATGCACTCAAGGTAGTATGTACAAATAGAATACATCTAAGGCAATGCAGTAATTACAATAGTAGTTTAAATGGGAGGAGATCAGAAACTATTCAGAGATGGAAAATACTGTTGAGGTTAATTTGTAAAATTTTCATAAGACTAAAATTTCCTAAAGAGATGGGAAACAAAGCATGATAAATTTACATACAGCGATGCTTAATGCAATTAGAAAGGAACAGGAGAGATGAAAAGGATTCAATTCGAGATGAGGTCTCAGAGAACTCAACTGAGTTGTTCCCTAGAAGAGAACAGGATGTAGCTCACGTATAACAGAAAGCAACAAATGTACAGGGAATTGGGACAAGAGTAAGTGACGTAGATCATTAACAGTGGTAGATGCTAATTTTAAAATTAATTTGTTTGGTTTCTGCTTATGAATGTTGTTATAGATGCCACAATACAATTGAAAATATAAACTAGAAAGTCACTCATGTTTTTCATTCTATTCCCGTACACTGTTTTCATCTTAGAAGCATGTAACTTCAAACTAGTGAAAAGAAAAGCCTCATTAGTTTTAAATAATCTGTTATCAGCTAGCCATATGCATGACTTGTTTATTTGTCTTCCCATCACTCCATTAACTGGGGATCAAATTCTTCCATTTAAAAGTCCACCTACATCACTTCCCAGTCTTTTGGCTAAGATCAGGTGTAAATGTCCTCCCAGTGAACTATAGATTAATGGAGCAGTAAAAATATAGAACATGGGTATGATTACTCCAGTCAATAATTTTATAACTTGCTCTGAAAAATTACAAAACTAAAAACACAAATCTCCATTTGTCCCCCAAATAGTAAGCAACTATGTTGTCTGTAGTTGAAATTCTTGGAAATGTGTTCAGACATAAAAGGACCTGAGTCTAAATCAAATCAGAATTTAAACAAACAAGCATTCAAGTACTTCAAACCAAGACATTGTGCTTGTTCCTGCTACTTCCACTCATCCGGTCCAATTCCCATCCCTTCCTACCTGGAGGCAGCCACTAAGAGGAATTTGGCATGTCCCTTCTGGTCCAAGCTTTTATACTTTTGCTATATTTGTGAATATAAAAACAACATATAGAATTGCTTTAGGCTTAATTTATGTAATTGCTATTCTATAATATGAATCATTTTGAAGCTTGCTTTTCTTCTTCCACCTTTGATTTGAAGATTTCTCTATACTGATGTGTATTGCTTTGGTCTGTTTTAACTGCTGTTATGTTCCAACGTAGGAATAAACCACATCTTATCAATTTCACTATTGATTAACATCATATTATTTCCAGGTTTCACTATTTCAAACACATAGCAATGAAGATATTTTACATATCTTCCTGTGTATATGAGCAAGAGGTTCCAGATCTACATCAACTTAGATCTGGATCAAGTGGGTCTTAAACCATGACTTTATTAGACTTTAGCAAATGTCTCAACAAGTGATGAGAACCCTTGATACTCTTAGCAACGGTGGTAAGATCTTTTTTATACACATACTTGAAAATACTCTCCAACTTTTTGACATTTGTCAACCAAATGGGGGTGAAATGGTATCTCATTTTAATTTTTTCCCTGGTTACTAGGTAAATATCCTTTTATTGTTTATTAGTTTATTTTGTTTGCCTCTTCTTTGAACTGCTGGCTTATATCTTTTATCTAATTTTCTAGCCATCCGTCATTTTCTCCAGAGTTCTTTTTTTTTTTTTTTTTGCTTTACACGAGTTATCTCATTTAATCTTCACAACAATATTGGGTTCTACAGATGAAAAAAGCTAAGGCTTAGAATACTTATCAAACTACTTATCAAACTACTTACAGTAGTAAATATTGGAGCCTGGATTGAACCCAGGCAGTCTGGCTTCCCCACTATGCTGTATTTTAATATCTTATCATGTGGGGTATTATCTCTCTTTTTTTTATTATTATTATACTTTAGGTTTTAGGGTACATGTGCACAATGTGCAGGTTTGTTACATATGTATCCATGTGCCATGTTGGTTTGCTGCACCCATTAACTCGTCATTTAGCATTAGGTATATCTCCTAATGCTGTCCCTCCTCCGTCCCCCACCCCACAACAGTCCCCGGAGTGTGATGTTCCCCTTCCTGTGTCCATGAGTTCTCATTGTTCAATTCCCACCTATGAGTGAGAACATGCGGTGTTTGGTTTTTTGTCCTTGCGACAGTTTACTGAGAATGATGTTTTCCAGTTTCATCCATGTCCCTACAAAGGACACGAACTCATCCTTTTTTATGGCTGCATGGTATTCCATGGTGTATATGTGCCATATTTACTTAATCTAGTCTATCGTTGTTGGACATTTGGGTTGGTTCCAAGTCTTTGCTATTGTGAATAGTGCCGCAATAAACATACGTGTGCATGTGTCTTTATGGCAGCATCATTTATAGTCCTTTGGGTATATACCCAGTAATGGGATGGCTGGGTCAAATGGTATTTCTAGTTCTAGATCCCGGAGGAATTGCCACACTGACTTCCACAATGGTTGAACTAGTTTACAGTCCCACCAACAGTGTAAAAGTGTTCCTATTTCTCCACATCCTCTCCAGCACCTGTTGTTTCCTGACTTTTTAATGATGGCCATTCTAACTGGTGTGAGATGGTATCTCACTGTGGTTTTGATTTGCATTTCTCTGATGGCCAGTGATGATGAGCATTTTTTCATGTGTTTTTTGGCTGCATAAATGTCTTCTTTTGAGAAGTGTCTGTTCATGTCCTTCGCCCACTTTTTGATGGGGTTGTTTGTTTTTTTCTTGTAAATTTGTTTGAGTTCATTGTAGATTCTGGATATTAGCCCTTTGTCAGGTGAGTAGGTTGCAAAAATTTTCTCCCATTCTGTAGGTTGCCTGTTCACTCTGATGGTAGTTTCTTTTGCTGTGCAGAAGCTCTTTAGTTTAATTACATCCCATTTGTCAATTTTGGCTTTTGTTGCCATTGCTTTTGGTGTTTTAGACATGAAGTCCTTGCCCACGCCTATGTCCTGAATGGTATTGCCTAGGTTTTCTTGTAGGATTTTAATGGTTTTAGGTCTAACATATAAGTCTTTAATCCATCTTGAATTAATTTTTGTATAAGGTGTAAGGAAGGGATCCAGTTTCAGCTTTCTACATATGGCTAGCCAGTTTTCCCAGCACCATTTATTAAATAGGGAATCCTTTCCCCATTTCTTGTTTTTGTCAGGTTTGTCAAAGATCAGAGAGTTATAGATATGTGGCATCATTTCTGAGGACTCTGTTCTGTTCCATTGATCTATGTCTCTGTTGTGGTACCAGTACCATGCTGTTTTGGTTACTGTAGCCTTGTAGTATAGTTTGAAGTCAGGTAGCATGATGCCTCCAGCTTTGTTCTTTTGGCTTAGGATTGACTTGGCAATGCAGGCTCTTTTTGGTTCCATATGAACTTTAAAGTAGTTTTTTCCAATTCCATGAAGAAAGTCATTGGTAGCTTGATGGGGATGGCATTGAATCTATAAATTACCTTGGGCAGTATGGCCATTTTCACAATATTGATTCTTCCAACCCATGAACACGGAATGTTCTTCCATTTGTTTGTATCCTCTTTTATTTCATTGAGCAGTGGTTTGTAGTTCTTCTTGAAGAGGTCCTTGACATCCCTCTTAAGTTGGATTCCTAGGTATTTTATTCTCTTTGAAGCAATTGTGAATGGGAGTTCACTCATGATTTGGCTCTCTGTTTGTCTGTGATTGGTGTACAAGAATGCTTGTGATTTTTGTACATTGATTTTGTATCCTAAGACTTTGCTGAAGTTGCTAATCAGCTTAAGGAGATTTGGAGCTGAGACGATGGGGTTTTCTAGATATACAATCACGTCATCTGCAAACAGGGACAATTTGACTTCCTCTTTTCCTAATTGAATACCCTTTATTTCTTTCTCCTGCCTGATTGCCCTGGCCAGAACTTCCAGCACTATGTTGAATAGGAGTGGTGAGAGAGGGCATCCCTGTCTTGTGCCAGTTTTCAAAGGGAATGCTTCCAGTTTTTGCCCATTCAGTATGATATTGGATGTGGGTTTGTCCTAGATAGCTCTTACTATTTCGAGATACATCCCATCAATACCTAATTTATTGAGAGTTTTTAGCATGAAGCGTTGTCGAATTTTGTCAAAGGCCTTTTCTGCATCTATTGAGATAGTCATGTGGTTTTTGTCTTTGGTTCTGTTTATATGCTGGATTACATTTATTGATTTGCGTATGTTGAACCAGCCTTGCATCCCAGGGATGAAGCCCACTTGATCATGGTGTATAAGCTTTTTGATGTGCTGCTGGATTCGGTTTGCCAGTATTTTATTGAGGATTTTTGCATCAATGTTCATCAACGATATTGGTCTGAAATTCTCCTTTTTGGTTATGTCTCTGCCAGGCTTTGGTATCAGGATGATGCTGGCTTCATAAAATGTGTTAGGGAGGATTCCCTCTTTTTCTATCAATTGGAAGAGTTTCAGAAGGAATGGTAGCAGCTCCTCCTTGTATCTCTGGTAGAATTCAGCTGTGAATCCATCAGGTCCTGGACTCTTTTTGGTTGGTAAGCTATTGATTATTGCCACAATTTCAGAACCTGTTATTGGTCTATTCAGAGATTCAACTTCTTCCTGGTTTAGTCTTGGGAGGATGTATTTGTCGAGGAATTTATTCATTTCTTCTAGATTTTCTAGTTTATTTGCATAGAGGTGTTTGTAGTATTCTCTGATGGTAGATTGTATTTCTGTGGGATCAGTGGTGATATCCCCTTTTTCATTTTTTATTGCATCTATTTGATTCTTCTCTCTTTTCTTCTTTATTAGTCTTGCTAGTGGTCTATCAATTTTGTTGATCTTTTCAAAAAACCAGCTCCTGGATTCATTAATTTTTTGAAGGGTTTTTTGTGTCTCTATTTCCTTCAGTTCTGCTCTGATTTTAGTTATTTCTTGCCTTCGGCTAGCTTTCGAATGTGTTTGCTCTTGCTTTTCTAGTTCTTTTAATTGTGACGTTAGGGTGTCAATTTTGGATCTTTCCTGCTTTCTCTTGTGGGCATTTAGTGCTATCAATTTCCCTCTACACACTGCTTTGAATGTGTCCCAGAGATTCTGGTATCTTGTGTCTTTGTTCTCGTTGGTTTCAAAGAACATCTTTATTTCTGCCTTCATTTCATTATGTACCCAATAGTCATTCAGGAGCAGGTTGTTCAGTTTCCATGTAGTTGAGCGGTTTTGAGTGAGTTTCTTAATCCCGAGTTCTAGTTTGATTGCACTGTGGTCTGAGAGACAGTTTGTTATAATTTCTTTCTTTTACATTTGCTAAGGAGAGCTTTACTTCCAACTATGTGGTCAACTTTGGAATAGGTGTGGCGTGGTGCTGAAAAAAATGTATATTCTGTTGATTTCGGGTGGAGAGTTCTGTAGATGTCTATTGGGTCCACTTGGTGCAGAGCTGGGTTCAATTCCTGGATATCCTTGTTAACTTTCTGTCTCGTTGATCTGTCTAATGTTGACAGTGGGGTGTTAAAATCTCCCATTATTATTGTGTGGGAGTTTAAGTCCCTTTGTAGGTCACTCGGGACTTGCTTTATGAATCTGGGTGCTCCTGTGTTGGGTGCATATATATTTAGGATAGTTAGCTCTTCTTGTTGAATTGATCCCTTTACCATTATGTAATGGCCTTCTTTGTCTCTTTTGATCTTTGTTGGTTTAAAGTCTATTTTATCAGAGACTAGGTTTGCAACCCCTGCCTTTTTTTGTTTTCCATTTGCTTGATAGATCTTCCTCCATCCCTTTATTTTGAGTCTATGTGTGTCTCTGCACGTGAGATGGGTTTCCTGAATACAGCACACTGATGGGTCTTGACTCCTTATCCAGTTTGCCAGTCTGTGTCTTTTGATTGGAGCATTTAGCCCATTTACATTTAAAGTTAATATTGTTACGTGTGAATCTGATCCTGTCATTATGATGTTAGTTGGTTATTTTGCTCATTAGTTGATACAGTTTCTTCCTAGCCTTGATGGTCTTTACAATTTGGCATGTTTTTGCAGGGGCTGGTACCGGTTGTTCCTTTCCATGTTTAGTGCTTCCTTCAGGAGCTCTTTTAGGGCAGGCCTGGTGGTGACAAAATCACTCAGCGTTTGCTTGTCTGTAAAGTATTTTATTTCTCCTTCACTTATGAAGCTTAGTTTGGCTGGATATGAAATTCTGGGTTGAAAATTCTTTTCTTTAAGAATGTTGAATATCAGCCCCCACTCTCTTCTGGCTTGTAGAGTTTCTGCTGAGAGATCAGCTGTTAGTCTGATGGGCTTCCCTTTGTGGGTAACCTGACCTTTCTCTCTGGCTGCCCTTAACATTTTTTCCTTCATTTCAACTTTGGTGAATCTGACAATTATGTGTCTTGGAGTTGCTCTTCTCGAGGAGTATCTTTGTGGCGTTCTCTGTGTTTCCTGAATCTGAATGTTGGCCTGCCTTGCTAGATTGGGGAAGTTCTCCTGGATAATATCTTGCAGAGTGTTTTCCAACTTGGTTCCATTCTCCCCATCACTTTCAGGTACACCAATCAGACATAGGTTTGGTCTTTTCACATAGTCCCATATTTCTTGGAGGCTTTGTTCGTTTCTTTTTATTCTTTTTTCTCTACACTTCCCTTCTTGCTTCATTTCATTCATTTCATCTTCCATCAGCGATACCCTTTCTTCCAGTTGATCGCATCTGCTACCGAGGCTTCTGCAATCTTCGCGTAGTTCTCGATACTTGGCTTTCAGCTCCATCAGCTCCTTTAAGCCCTTCTGTCCATTGGTTATTCTAGTTATCCATTTGTCTAATTATTTTTCAAAGTTTTAACTTCTTTGCTATTATTTTGAATTTCCTCCCGTAGCTCAGAGTAGTTTGATCATCTGAAGCCTTCTTCTCTCAACTCATCAAAGTCATTCTCCATCCAGCTTTGTTCCGTTGCTGGTGAGGAACTACGTTCCTGTGGAGGAGGAGAGGTGCTCTGCTTTTTAGAGTTTCCAGTTTTTCTGCTCTGTTTTTTCCCCATCTTTGTGATTTTATCTACTTTTGGTCTTTGATGATGGTGATGTACAGATGGGTTTTTGGTGTGGATGTCTTTTCTGTTTGTTAGTTTTTCTTCTACCAGACAGGACCCTCAGCTGCAGGTCTGTTGGAGTTTGCTAGAGGTCCACTCCAGACCCTGTTTGGCTGAGTGTCAGCAGCGGTGGCTGCAGAACAGCAGATTTTCGTGAGACCACAAATTCAGCTGTCTGATAGTTCCTCTGGAAGTTTTGTCTCAGAGGAGTACCCGGCCGAGTGAGGTGTCAGTCTGTCCCTACTGGGGGGTGCCTCCCAGTTAGGCTGCTCGGGGTTCAGGGACCCACTTTAGGAGGCAGTCTGTCCATTCTCAGGTCTCCAGCTGGGTGCTGGGAGAACCACTACTCTCTTCAAAGCTGTCAGTCAGACAGGGACACCTAAGTCTGCAGAGGTTCCTGCTGAGTTTTTGTTTGTCTGTGCCCTTCCCCCAGAGGTGGAGCCTACTTAGGCAGGCAGGCCTCCTTGAACTGTGGTGGGCTCCACCCAGTTCGAGCTTCCTGGCTGCTTTGTTTACCTAAGCAAGCCTGGGCAATGGCGGGCGCCCCTCCCCCAGCCTGGCTGCTGCCTTGCAGTTTGATCTCAGACTGCTGTGCCAGCAATCAGCGAGACTCCGTGGGCATAGGACCCTCTGAGCCAGGTGCGGGACACAATCTCCTGGTGTGCTGTTTTCCAGGCCCGTTGGAAAAGTGCAGTATTAGGGTGGGACTGACCCGATTTTCCAGGTGCGGTCTGTTACCCCTTTCTTTGACTAGGAAAGGGAACTCCCTGACCCCTTGCACTTCCTTAGTGAGGCAATGCCTCACCCTGCTTCAGCTGGTGCACAGTGCGCTGCACTGACTGTCCTGCACCCACTGTTTGGTACTCCCTAGAGAGATGAACCCGGTACCTCAAACGGAAATGCAGAAATCACCCATCTTCTGTGTCGCTCAGGCTGGGAGCTGTAGACTGGAGCTGTTCCTATTTGGCCATCTTGGCTCCACCCTCCGTATTATCTTTTTTGTCTTCTTTCCCTTCTTCCTCATTTTTTATTTTTCCATTTTTCCAATATCTATATTCCAAATATTTGTTCTAGTGTTCTTCACAGATCATATCAATTCTAGGATGGTCCTGGGAGTCATGTAGGCTTGGGCAAGGCAAAGTTAGTTTACTGAAATTTGTACTTCTGAACTACTAACACTAGAAGACTACAAATCAGTCCTATTAGCTTACCTAAAGGCACATCACTCCAGAGTTCTTTATATACTTACTATGTATGCCTGAACATAAGGTGGCCTCAAATGTAAGGCTTTCTCCCAGTATTCGGAATGAGGAGGTACAAAATGTTTTGTATAACTTGAATATAAAAATAAATAAAATAATCAAATGTCTGTGATTACACTTGATATTACTGTCATTTTCAGATGCACTTTTAAAATCACCTATTACATAATAAATTATTTTATGACTATTGCTTTCCCCTTCATTCATATTTCCTTAAATACTTTTATTCAAACTTTTAATGGGCATATCCAACATCACGGTATCATCATTGAGCCACTTTTTGCATCATTTACATTTTTTTTTAGAGCAGACCACCTTCATTTCTGTTCAGATAAATGTTGAATCTGGGCTTGATACAGTCACAAACATTGTTCCAAGCTACCAAATACCATTTGCAATTCATGAGCGTCACAGTAGGATCATGTAATATATTGCTTTTTCTGCGTTATCTTTCATTTGCCCCCTGAGATCCACTTTCCTTCCCTCTTCCCCCTGCTTTCTGCCATGGAAAGCTGACCTCTAGGGACCTTATCACCAGATCCCTTAGGTCTAGCTTCCTTCTAGGGTCAGTCAGTGGGAGGCCCTAGCAGGAGATGAGGGGAGGTAGGAGAGAGAAGTTGGGATATTTATTTCTCTCATTCCCACTCTCAGAGGTCACCTCCCACTGGTTGCATCCCTAGGCAGAAGGTCATTGCATCTCATGACTCTCTCTCTCCTAATTCAAGTGTGCCATCAATTTGCCATTGGGGAATGATTGGGTTCAAGCAATTCTCCTGCCTCAGCCTCCCAAGTAGCTGGGACTAAAGGTATGTGCCACCACGCCTGGCTAATATTTTGTATGTTTAGTAGAGATGGGGTTTCACCGTGTTAGCCAGGATGGTCTTGTTCTCCTGACCTCATGATCTGCCTGCTTCAGCCTCCTGAAGTGCTGGGATTATAGGCGTGAGCCACCGCATCCAACCATCACATTTTCTTTATCCACTCATTGATGGGCATTTGGGCTGCTTTCATGTTTTTGCAGTTGCAAATCGTGCTGCCATAAACATGCGTGTGCAAGTATCTTTTTGTTTAATGACTTGCAAGTATCTCTTTTGTATAATGACTTGTTTTGCTCAGGGCAGATACCTAGTAGTGGGATTGCTGAATCAAACTGTAGATCTACCTTTAGTTCTTCAAGAAATCTCCACGTCATTTTCCATAGTGGATGTACTAGTTTATTATCCCACCAACAGTGTAAAAGTGTTCCCTTTTCATCACATCCCCATCAACATCTATTATTTTTTGAATTTTTTTATTATGGTCATTCTTGCAGGAGTTAGGTGGTATCATATTGTGGTTTTGATTTTCATTTCCCAGATCATTAATGATATTCAGCATTTTCTGATATCTTGTTGGCCATTTGTATATCTTCTTTTTAGAATTAACTATTCATGTCCTTAGCCCACTTTTTGATGGGATTTTATTTTATTTTATTTTTTACTGATTTGTTTGAGTTTCTTATCGATCATGGATATTAGTCCTTTGTTGGATGTATAGATTGTAAAGATTTTCTCCTACTCTGCAGGTTTTCTGTTTACTGTGCTGATTGCTTCTTTTGCTGTGCAGAAGCTTTTTAGTTTAATTAAGTTCCATCTATTTACCTTTGTTTTTGTTGCATTTGCTTTTGGGTTCTTGATCATAAATGCTTTGCCTAAGCCCATGTCTAGAGGGTTTTTCTGATGTTATCTTCTAGAATTTTTATTGTTTCAGGTCTTAGATTTAAGTCTTTGATCCATCTTGAGTTGATTTTTGTATAAGGTGAGGGATGAAGATCCAGTTATATTCTTCTACATGTGGCTAGCTAATTATCCCAGCACCATTTGTTGAATAGGATGTGCTTTCCCCACTTTGTTTGCTTTGTTGAAGATCAATTGGCTATAAGTATTTTGCTTTATTTCTGGGTTCTCCATTCTGTTCCATTGGTCTATGTGCCATTTTTATATCAGTACCATGCTGTTCTGGTGACTATGGCCTTATAGTATAGTTTGAAGTTAGGTAATGTGATGCCTCCAGATTTGTCCTTTTCGCTTAGTCTTGCTTTGGCTATGTGGGCTCTTTTTTGGTTCCATATGAATCTTTGGATTGTTTTTTCTAGTTCTGTGAAGAGTGATTGTGGTATTTTGATGGGAATTGCATTGAATTTGTAGATTGCTTTTGGCAGTATGGCCATTTTCACAATATTGATTCTACCCATCCATAAGCATAGGATGTGTTTCCATTTGTTTGTGTTGTCTATGGTTTCTTTAAGCAGTGTTTTGTAGTTTTCCTTGTAGAGGTCTTTCACTTCCTTGGTTAGGCATATACATAAGTTATTTTGTTTTATTTGCAGCTATTGTACAAGGGGGTGAATTCTTGATTTGATTCTCAGCTTGGTTGCTGTTGGTGTGTAGCAGAGCTACTGATTTCTGTACATTAATTTTGTATCTAGAAACTTTGAATTCATTTACCAGTTCTAGGAGCTTTTGGATGAGTCTTTGGGTTTTTTAGGTATATGATTATATTATTGGCAAACAGCGACAGTTTGACTTCCTTTTTACCAATTTGGATGTCCTTTATTTCTTTCTCTTGTCTTATTTTTCTAGCTAGGACTTCCAATACTATGTTAAATAGAAGTGGTAAAAGTAGGGATCCTTGTCTTGTTCCAGTTCTCAAAGGGAATTCTTTCAACATTTCCCCATTCAGTATTGTGTTGGCTGTGGGTTTGTCATAGGTGGCTTTTATTACATCAGGGTATGTTCCTTCTATGCCAATTTTGCTGAGGGTTTTAATCACAAAACCATGCTGAATTTTGTCAAATGCTTTTTCTGCATCTATTGAGTTGATCATGTGATTTTTGTTTTTAATTGTTTATGTGGTGTATCACATTTATTGACTTGCATATGTTAAACCATCCCTGTGTCTCTGGTATGAAACCTACTTGATCATGATGGATTATCTTTTTGGTATGCTGTTGGATTTGGTTAGTTAGTAGTTTGTTGAGGATATTTGCATCTATGTTCATCAGGGATATTCATCTGTAGTGTTTTTTTTGTTGTTGTTATGTCCTTTCCTGGTTTTGGTATTAGGGTGATACTGGCTTCATAGAATGATTTAGGGAGAATTCCCTCTCTCTCTGTCTTGTGGAATAGGGTCAATAGGATTGGTACTAGTTCTTCTTTGAATGTCTGATAGAATTCAGCCATGAATCCATCTGGTCCTGGACATTTTTTTGTGGGAAATTTTTTTGTTAGCATTTCAATTTTGCTCTTTGTTATTGGTCCATTCAGAGTTTCTATTTCTTCCTAGTTAAATCTAGGAGGGTTGTATGTTTCCAGAATTTATCCATCTCCTCTAGGTTTTCTAGTTTATGTGTGTAAAGGTGTTCATAGCAGACTTGAATAATCTTTTGTATTTCTGTGGTATCAATTGTAGTATCTCCTGTTTTGTTTTTAATTTAGCTTATTTGGATCTTGTCTCTTTTCTTGGTTTATCTCACTAATGGTCTATCAATTTTATTTACCTTTTCAAAGAACTGGCTTTTTGTTTCATTTAACTTTTGTATTGCTTTTGTTTCAATTTCATTTAACGCTGCTCTGGTCTTTGTTATTTCTTTTCTTCTGCTGGGTTTGAGTTTGGTTTGTTCTTGTTTTTCTAGCTCCTTGATGTGTGACCTTAGATTGTCTATTTGTGCTCTTTCAAACTTTTTAATGTAGGCCTTTAAAGGCTATGAACTTTCCTCTTAGCACCACTTTTGCTGTATCCCAGAGGTTTTGATAGGTTGTGTCGCTATTATCATTCAGTTCAAAGAATTTTTTAATTCCCATCCTGATTTCATTGGTGACCTAATGCTCATTCAGGAGCAGATTATTTAATTTCCATGTATTTGCATGGTTTTGAGGGTTCCTTTTGGAGTTGATTTCCAATTTTACTCCACTGTGGTCTGAGAGAGTACTTGATATAATTTTGATTTTTTTAAAATTTTTTGAGACTTGTTTTGTGGCCCATCATATGGTCTATCTTGGAGAATGTTCCATGGGCTGATGAATACAATGTATATTCTGCAGTTGTTGGGTAGAATATTCTGTAAATATCTGTTAAGTCCATTTGTTTTAGGGTATAGTTTAAGTCCATTGTTTCTTTGTTGACTTTGTCTTGATGACCTGTCTAGTCCTGCCAGTAGAGTATTAAAGTCCTCCATTATTATTATGTTATCATCTATCTCATTTCTTAGGCCTAATAGTAATTGTTTCATAAATTTGAGAGCTCCAGTGCATATATTAGGTGAATATATTTTCAGAATTGTGATATTTTCCTGCTGGACTAGTCCTTTTATTATTATATAATGTCCCTCTTTGTCTTTTTTAACTGCTATTGCTTTAAAGTTTGTTTTGTCTAGTATAAGAATAGCTACTCCTTCTCACGTTTGATAACCATTTGCATGGAATATAATTTCCACTCCTTTACTTTAAGTTTATGTGAGTCCTTATGTGTTAGGTGAGTCTCTTGAAGACAGTAGACACTTGGTTGGTGATTTCTTATCCATTCTGCCATTCTGCATCTTTTCAGTGGTGCATTTAGGCGATTTACATTTAACGTTAGTATTGAGATGTGAGGTACTATTCTGTTCATCGTGCTATTTGTTTCCTGAATATCTTTAGTGTGTGTGTGTTTGTTTTATAGGTCCTGTGTGATTTATGCTTTAAGGAGTTTCTATTTTGGTGTATTTTGAAGATTCCTTTGAAAATTTAGAACTCCTTTTAGCAATTCTTGTAGTATTGGCTTTGTAGTAGTGAATTTTCTCAGCATTTGTTTGTCTGAAAAAGACTATATCTTTCTTTCATTTATGAAGCTTGGTTTTGCTGGATACAAAATTCTTGGCTGATAATTGTTTTGCTTAAGGAGGCTAAAGATAGGACCATAATCCCTTCTAGTTTGCAGGGTTTCTGCAGAGAAATCTGCTGGTAATTTGATAGGTTTTCCTTTATAGGTTACCTGATGCTTTTTCTCACTGCTCTTAAGATTCTTTCCTTTGTCTTGACTTTAGATAACCTGATGACTTATGCCTACGTGATGATCTTTTCATGATTAATTTCCCAGGTGCTCTTTCAGCTTCTTGTATCTGGATGTCTAGATCACTAGCAAGGCCAGGAAAGTTTCTTTGGTTATTCCCTGAGACATGTTTTCCAGAGTTTTGCATTTCTATTTTTTCTCGGAAACAACTTTTCTTAGGTTTGGTTGTTCAATACAAGGCCAAACTTCTTAGAGACTTTGTTCATTTTGTTTTGATTCTTTTTTCTTTGTCTTTGTTGGATTGGGTTAATTTGAAAGCCTTGCCTTTGAGCTCTGAGGTTTCTTCTTCTACTTGTTTGATTTTATTTCTGAGATTTTCCAGTGTATTTTGCCTTTCTATAAGTGTGTTCTTCATTTCCAGAAGTTGTAATTGTTTTTTATTTATGGTATCTATTTCTCTGCAGATTTTTCTGTCCATATTGTGTGACATTTTAAAAATTTCTTTAAGTTGGTATTCACCTTTCTCTGGTGCCTCCTTGAGTAACTTAATTAACAACCTCCTAAATATTTTTTCTGGCAATTCAGGGATTTCTTCTTGTTTTGGATCCATTGCTGGTGAGCTAGTGTGACCTTTTGGGGGTGTTAAAGAACCTTGTTTTGTCATATTACCAGAGCTGCTTTTCTGGTTTCTTCTCATTTAGGTAGACTATGTCAGAGGGAAGATCTGGGACTCAAGGGCTGCTGTTCAGATTCTTTTGGTCCATGGGGTGCTCCCTTGATGTGGTTCTCTCCCCCTTCCCTTAGGGATGGGGCTTCCTGAGAGCCAAACTCTAGTGATTGTTATTTCTCTTCTGGATCTAGCCACCCAGTGGAGCTACCTGGCTCTGGGCTGGTACTGGGGAGTGTCTACAAAGAGTCCTATGATGTGATCCATGTTCAGGTCTCTCAGCCATGGATATCAGCACCTGCCCCAGGGGAGGTAGCAGGGGAGTGAAGTGGACTCTGTGATGGTCCTTGGTTGTATTTTTGTTTAGTGCACTGTTTTTGTGTTGGTTGGCCTCCAGGCAGGAGGTGGCGCTTTTAAGAGCTCATCTGCTGTGGTAGTATAGGGAGGCTACAAGCTTGCCCTCGGTCACCTGGGTAAGTATTTGGGTTTCTCAGGTGGTGAGTGGGGCCATAGAGCTCTCAAAAGATTATGTCCTTTGTCTTTGTCTACCAGGGTAGGTAGAGAAAGACCATCAGTTTGGGGCAGGATTAAGCATGTCTGAGCTCAGACTCTTCTTAAGTGCAGCTTCCTGTGGCTGCTGTTGGGGATGGGGCTGTGGTTTCCAGGCCAATGGAGTTACGTTCCCAGGAGGATTATGGCTGCCTCTGCTGTGTCATGCAGGTCACCAGGAAAGTGGGGGAAACCCAGCAATTACAGGCCTTACCCAGCTCCCACATAGCCAAAAGACCAGTTTCAGCCTGACCATGTCCCCCACAACATCTCTATTTCCAGGCAACAGGTGAGCAGGGCTGAGAACTTGCTCCAGACTACAAGCCTTCACACTGAGAAAGCAAGCAGTGCTTTTAGGTTTCATTCCTCCCTTCATGGCACAGTTTCTGTGCTCATATCTGCACTCCTGATTCACCCCCTTTCCTGGGTTCTGTCCAGGAAACTTTGCATTCAGTTGAATTTGAATTTGTTACAAAGTTCACCTGGAAGTTTCCTTCTCTCTGTGGTCTTTCCTCAATTCCACTGACAGCCCTCCCCAAGGACCCTTGAGAGACAAAGTCAGAAATGGCTTCCTTGGAGACTGAGAGGGCCCACAGGGCTCTTCCCTCTGCTTCCTCTGTCCCCCTATTTCACTTGGCTCTTTAAATTTGTCTCAGCTCCAGGTAAGGTCAAATCTTTATCCCATGATCTGGACCTTCAAATTCTCCAGTGAGGATGTATTTTGGGGGTTAGATGATCTCAATTCTACATTTTCACACTTTGGGTACCCACAGTTTTTCGGCTGTCTCACAGAACCTGCAGCAGCAATCTACTTTCTTCAAAGGGTCTATGGATTCTCTTTGCTTTTATGGTATATTCCTGCAGTAGTTCTTAGAGGAAAACGTTACTATATGAGTCTCCACACACTGCTCTGTCCATCCGAGTGGGAGCTGTAAGTTAGTCCTGCCTCCTATCTGCCATTTTTTTCAAGACCACCTTTTGCCCCATTTTTAATCAGGTATTTTGTTTTTTGCTATTGGATTGTTTGACTTCCTTATGTATTTTAGATAATGGCATACCTATTGAACATATGGTTTGAAAATATTTGCCACCATTCTTTTAAAATTGTTTAAAATTATTTATTTTGATTTAATTATTTATTTACTTACTCATTTTGTTTTAGAGACAGGGTCTTACTCTGTTGTTTAAGCTGGAGTGCAGTAGCTGAAGCTTCTGGGCCCAAGCAATCCTCCTGCCTCAGCTTCCCCAGTAGCTAGAACTACAGACATGTGCCATCACCCTCAGCTAATTAAAAAAAATTTTTTTGAGATGGGGTCTCTTTATATTGCCCAGGCTGGTTTCAAACTTGTCCTCAAGCAATTATCCCACCTTGGCCTCCCGAAGTGCTGGGATTACAGGCATGAGCCACTGCACTTAGCTTATTTGCTGCCATTCTGTAGGTTGCCTTTTCGTTGTCTTGATTGTTTCCATTGCTGTGCAAAAACTTTTTAAAAATTCACCCTTTTGTGTAATTCTTTTTTGCAGAGATGTTGATACCTGAGTTAATGAATGATTCTCCCCTTCCCATTAGTTTTCTAATGGCTATTATTAGATCAGATCCAAACATTTCACTAGAGCCATGAAACCTCCCTCAACACATTGGGTGATGTGTCCACTGATTTTTTTTTTCTTTTTCTTTAGAAACATCCCACCAGGGTCCGTTTGTTCCTTTCTCCAAAACTAGACTGCTTGCTCTTTAGGTAGAGCTGTCACTCTGAAGTTCTCCTTTGTTATCATCCTGTGAATTGCTAACTGCAGAGTAAATTCTCCTTCTAGCTCTCATATCAAGCCCCAGTCTTCTAGACCATTTAGATTAGGTGCACCCTTTGGCCATTTAGCTAGCTTTGTTCATCTTTTTCACTTTAGGGTGTTTTTCGTCAATTTTGTTAACTGAGAATTTCCTTCTAATATTTAAACTTTTTATTTAAGACTTACTTTTGTTTTAATTTTTACCAAATATTCTGTGGTTAGGAGCTGGGGAAGGCACTTTTCCTTATCACCTCAGTTTGTCAGATGTCAACCATCTCTAAAAGATGGCATTTGGAAAGATATCATTGATTCATTTATTGATTCACTCAGCAAATTATGTGAGTGCCAGGTGTGTTAATATTTTTTGTTCCCAGAAATGCAAGGATTTTTCTCTTGGTTTAAAATAACCAGTAGGCACATATATAAACATCTTAAAAATAAATTATGTCACATTTCCTTCAGATTTACAATAGAAAGAAAAAAAAAACAAAGAAGAACAAAATTATTTCAATAGTCAAACTCTGATCCTGATACTTTCTATAAACTGTTTTTGGAAAGAACACTCTAATTCCCTTGGAATTGTTCACATTTCCCATAATTTGATGCAACAGCTTTTCTCTTCAGGGTGATTCTTTCCAGCTGTAATGAATGCATGCAGACTCTAAATTTGACTGCTTAGTGGAAATCGCAGTAAACAGATTGTATTTCATTTTATTATTTTTAATCTGATTACACGAAAAAAACAATATTATTACTACTTTTTATATATCTATATCCTAAAAATTCCACACTTTAAAATTGTTCAGAGATTCCACATTTAATTGGAGTTCAAAGTATTTTAGGAATATTATTTCCTTTTAAGCTTGGTAATTTTTTTAACTGTGTATAATAAATTAAAATTTTTTATTAACTGCCTTGAATGAAAATACATTAAAAAGGTTAAACACAGTCATAAAACTATCTTCTTAGGACTTATATAAATCTATAGTAGGATCTCAAGTTATATTGGATAGCAACAAAGTAGAAATTTAAATCAAAGAGTAAAACCAGGCTTAGTACCCCAGTCCTTCACAATCTCCAGACATCAACAACTACATATTTCATTAACATATCTCTAAGAATTTGGTCAGTTTATTGTATCACGTATTAATACCAAAAGTCATGGAAGGTCCACCCCAACATCAACTCTGTTGTCATATAGAAAAGGTAATAGACTAGCTAATAATGTAAAATCTATTCTGTGTTGCAGTGTGTCTCTGTTAAATGAAAAGATGACATATTGAAGTTAGATTGATTAAGATACCTTCAACTGAGTTCTCCCCACTTATAGTCTGGGGCAGCCTCTGCTATTTAAATGATTGAAGAAAATTGATATCAGTGACTATATTAAGTGTCCAAAAGTTTGTGTGGAAAAATTCTGATCACATTAGGCTCCATGGGGTGGACTTATTTGTCATAATATATGGCATGTTCTAGGCTTATAATAGAAGCATTAAAGTTAAGAATAACGAAGTCAAGGGGGATAAAAGCAACCAGCAATTGAGGCTTTAACAAGATTTGAAATCTAAAATCCTGTTTCAAAATTTAGGGCTATTAATCTATTAACTCTACTTATTTCATCCAACTTTAATATCAGCTTCTTATAATTTTTCTCACATTTAGTGTACATTTAAGAAATTTGTTCTGAAGAACAGATGGAAGTAATCATGGCTAAAACTCCCACCCCTTCTTCTCTTCTGCTGGCCCAATTTTTCCAAGGGCACATCTGGGCCTGGGATGGGTCCTTTTTATAGTTTTCTCAAGAGCATGTGATTAAAACATTTCATGTGTTTAATTAAAGACTTCTGTGTGCACTATGTGCAGTGAGGACCTCATGTCTTTCCAAGATCACATATCTGAACTGTGACACTGTGAACCATTAATATCTCAATCTGAAATCAAGTTCACTAAATCTGAATGAATGGGTGGTTAGAGAAAAGGAGGAAGAGGAGGAAATGAATCGCTATAAATTAAGAATGTATTATAGAACATGAGCATTGGCAGATCTATTCATGTCTATATACAAGCCTCTCCCCCTACAACAGTCATCTTTTAGAATTGAATGAGCCTGAGAAAGCATCTAGTCCAAACTCCTCACCTGACACAGATGAAACCAGAACACAAAAAGATGATGTGATACACCCTGGATTATACAGCTTGACATCAACTGACCCAGGACTAGAACACAAGGCTCCTAATTTGCTTCTAGGGTTCTTCTCATTGGAGCCTTAAAACACAGGACTGAAATTTTAAAGCCTAGTTCTAAGAAAAGCAAATAAAACAGGGAACTAAAATAGGGATATGATGTGGAAGCCCTCACATCCTGAATGACTGGGATGGATCATTTGTATTGCAAAAATTAGCCTTAGGAATCTCCTATAAGACTTTTCCTGTTTTTCATTGCTATACCCTAGTTTCCACTTGGCCCTATCACCCACAACTCATCAAATTGGAAATATTATAAAACCTTGATTAATGCATGAAATGCATGGATTTTCCAAAGGAATCTGATCCCTGAAATGGAATGAAAGTTACTCATATTTAAATCCAATAAAATAAGAGTAAAAATAAAAGTAATAATAACAGCTAATATTTAGGAACATTTTCTTTGTACCAAGAATACACTGATTGTATTATGTTTCATAGTTTGTTCTTACAATAGCTATGTGAGCAGAGTGCTACTATCATACCAACTTTACCACCAAGAAAGATTTAAATGATCTTTCCGTTATTGGGTAGCTTGAAAGTGGGGCAACCAGTATTGAAGCCCAGGACTGCCTGATATAAAAAAAATCTGCTCTTCCCTCATCCCACACTTGGCAGTCATTCCTCTACAATACAAGAACAACTTTTAAGACATTCTCCTTCCAAAACTCTCATTGACTATAACCCTTCATAATCCAAGGTAGCTGGGGCTTATAAAAAACATACATACGGAGGCATGTTCTTCTGATGTGAAGCCGTTAAAAAGAGAGGTGAAATAACGGAATAGGCAAGGAAATCGGTGCCTTTGGTTTTGTTACTGTTCAAGTACTACCCTTGTCAAAGAACTGCAGTTGTTCTCAAATGATTCAGGGAAAAAAATACCCTTCTGAGTCAGTAAATTCGGCTGAAAGACAAGAGAAAATCAAGCAGAGTCATTCTAAACCAATGATTCATTGACCTTGGAAATCTGGCTAGTAGATGTCTAATAAAAACAATCCCTTTCAGTTTAAGAGATGAGATATTTACTCCATAACCTAATGAAAAGTACAGAGAACTTAGAGAAATTAAACATTTTTTTCTAACACAAAACCTGGACAGATTTCTTCTTTTTCAAGGACAAGTAAAACAATATTAAGTAACATAAAGAAAGGAAGTACTGCCTTAGGGATACAGGGTATGCACGAAAAATGATTAACCATAGGAAACTGAAGCTATTTTTAGAAATTATCTACTTTGCATTTTTAATAAATTAAAACAGCCTTTTCTGAAACATAAGAAATGAGTTTAAGATAAACTAGAATAAAGGGTAAGATTAAAATTAAAAAGGAATTGATCAGTACAAGGAAAGAATGCATTAAGTTAAGGGAGAAATTTTGTTCTCTCGTCATTACCAATTTTCTTGCCACAAACAATTACAAAAGCTAAATAAAAGATAAAGAAAAATGTTTGAATGCAACAGTGAAGGGATCAAAGAGCAACCGAGGCTATCAGAAGTTGAAGGGCAATTATCCCATAAAGAAGAGAGACAGACTAATATGAACACATTTTTATAACTGTCTTTCCTCAGAGGTGTTGGTGATGTAGACCACCATTTCTAAGCAGAAAGTGGTAAGCTGGCACTGACAGCAGCCTCCCCAGGCTGGGCAGACACAGAACCAAAGAAGCCAGAATGTAACAGGGAAAAGGGAATGCAGAAAGGATAGCTCAAAATACTACAGCAATTTGCCCTTCAGGCATTTGCCAACTGCTAAGTTTTACTCATACAGATTGAGACTTGAAAAAACAAGGAAAAAGCCCCAGCTCAGATGCTAAAGAGTGAAGCCAAGATTTCAGCAGTTTATCAGTCCATCAGAGAGACAGAAGTTTGAATTCACAACCCAATAAGGTGGGGGGACCTTAGTAAAAAACTCCAGGCTCTCAGTTGAGACACAAAAGAGAAAATACGTATGTACCTGAAAGCATCAGGTCATGCCAAAGTTTCTCCAATATGCATAAATTGCCTATATATATATGATATATATATATTTCTACGTAGTTAAAATATCAATGGTTAAAATCAAATATACAAAAGATTAACCAAAATAAAATTCAGATTCCTATATGCCAAAACTTATGAGTTATAGCTTTATAAAGCTGCTATTAGTAAAAGTATTGACTTTGAATAATAAGAATGAATAAATTAAGCATTAAATTATAAAATTACAACTAGATTAAAAGCAGAAATTTATAGAGACAAAGAGAAAAAGAGAGAAAGCAGTGAAATACAAAAAAAAAGTAGAATGGATATGTAATTGATAAACAACTAAAGAATTAGTTCTGAAAAATCCTATAAAAAGTTGTCTAGAATATAAACGACAGGATTTTTAAATTGAATTACTGATTCTAAAGTTCATTTGGGAAAAAAAGCCAGTTATAAAAATAAAAAAACATTGAACAACAGAGTAAAAAATGATACTGACCCAGCCAAATATGATAAATCATAAATGTATTTGTCATATACTATAATCTCTATGTTCTGTTCAGTGTCTTTGTTCTTAGGTGGCAAAATAATACTACATCATATTATGAGGTTTTGCCATGTTGCCCAGGCTGGTCTGGAACTCCTGGCCTCAAGTGATCCACACGCCTTGGCCTCTCAAAATGCTGAGATTACAAGCGTGAGCCACCATATCCAGCCAGCTCATTTTCTTAAGAGGAAGTTTAGTTGATAGAGAATTAGGGATTTGATCTGAAAAGAAGTAAAGGTAATTTATACATATTGGAGAAATTTTGGCATGACCTGATGCTTTCAGGTATTTATAACCCAGATCTCTTTATAAGTATTTCTTTATTCATTCCACTCTATTTGAGGGCCTATCATATGCCCAACACTTTATACAGCCTTGGGAATACACAGTTGAGAATAGCACAGGGATACTCCCTGCGTTCAGAGAGCTTACAGTTTGAGGGTAGGACAGACATTAAATAAAGGACACAATCTGTAGGTGAATTTAAGGAAAGAACCAAGGTGGGATTAAACACTATGCTGCTTCTTACTGACTCGTGACTATCTCTCATCATGATATTAACAGCATTAAAAAACACCTAGGAAATGTCAACAAATTATAATACATTTCAGTCTGTCAAGCAGTTTTATTTAAGGCAGCTTTAAAAAATCCTGACGTCTAGGACACAACCAAGACCAGATAAGTCAGACTTTGGGGTGGGACCCAGGCATCAATATTCTTAAAGCTTTCCAGGTGATTCCAATGTGCAGCCAAGGTTGAGAATCACTGATTTCAGGGGAAGTTTACATGTTTTTAATTTCTTTTGTATAAACGTATAAACTTATTTTTCATTATATCTAATAACTAAAGGCCTTCTAATTCATATGCCCACTTGGTCACAGAAAATATTTATGCCTCATCACCAAGTGTAAAATTTCTGGGTGGGGACATAACCTGAGCTAAGTAGCTGGAATATGGCACTGGCTATTTATAATAGTAATCTCAAAAAAAAGAGGCAAGATGTTTATTTAATACTTATTTTGGCTATTACTTTATGCTTAAAAGTCCAATATAATTACATGTGATGCTAAACAAGAGTCATGTGTATCTGAGTATTGCATTTTTGAGGGTAACTGCCACGCCTCCCTATAGTTACAGGCTAATGTTCCTACCTAAAGCAAAATATTAAACTGATCCTCTACAATTCTTCTCATGTTGCAGGGTTTATCTAGGATGTTTATGGACAGAGACAAGCATTGGGACTCAAAGAACGACTCCAAACGCCATAAACAGAGTATTAAAAATCTTATTGTTACCAAATAGGCAAAAGAAAAATAACATAAGCAAAGACTAGAGGTTTTCCAAAGTTTTCGTCAGTTATTTTATTCTTTGATTATAAGGCCGTTTCAGGCTGTGATGTTTGGAATTTGGCCTGTTGGCCTCCAAAACCAAGGGCAAGCCATCTGGCTCCAAGCACAATGAGCTCCAATTATGGCACCATAGAATTTTTTTCTCTTTCTTTTTCCTTTGTGGATAAAACTAAGTTTTGCCATTTTGTTCTCAAGTTTCTAAGTTTTATTTTTGCTTTAGGACTCTCCCCACAGCAGCAATTCTTGCAATTACACGTTTATGTTCTGAACTCACAAGTAAATCCTATAAAAATACTCCCTTATCCCATGTTAATGACTCAAAAATCAAACCAAAGGAATAAGTCCGTAGTAACAAAGGGTTTTCTGCAAAGCAGAAGATACATGAAGGAATTCCTTACAGTTTCATCCTACTTTATAATCAGGGTGTGATTTTACAGCATTTAGAAAGAAATAAACAAAGGATACATTATTCTTTGAAACTTTATTTTGTCTCCTTATTTCCAAGAGTCAAATAACTACAGAACCACAAAAATTGACTCAACAAATCCTACAGCAACTCCTCTTTGTCAGGTCCCATGTTAGAACCACAGTTTACAACACAGTATGAGAGAAGTGAGAACCTGCCATCATGGACTGTAAAGCCATAAAGTAGATAACAGAAATATAAATGACTTCATGTGTAAAGAGAAGTCATTAAGCAACCTTATTGCTCCAAATTCCATTGCTTTTTACCCTGCTCCCCAGCTCCTAAATTATCACACAAGATCACGTTCTCCCTCTCTCCCTCCTCCTCCCCTTCTGCTCTGTAGTTTAAAGCTCAACTTAATTTCTAATTCTTTAAACTCCATCCTGTTATCTTCTTTAGGGGCTGAATGGGCTGAATGGGAGAAGGGTGTGTGATTTCCTTGTGTATTGGGGAGGTGCAAAGAATGGAAACAAACTCTATCTGATTTAAGCAGGAAAAAAATGACATGAAAGGATATTGGAATTTCACATTCCTTGGGAAGTTAAACAAGCAGGAACAAAGGAAAGCTCTGCAGCCATGACCACAGCCAGAGATGCAGCACAGAGCCTCCAGGTGAGGACACGCTGCCCCTACCCTGACACCTGCACCCAGCATCGGACCCACCACCAGAGGGCACTCCTGCTGCTGCCCTCCAGGAACTCCTCCCTATTTATGCCTCGGCAGCTTCTCTAACTCCAGATTAAAAAATTCAGGCACTAGATTAGACAGACCTAATTCCATAGGAGCTGCAAAAGCAATTTCTGAGAATTTTCTATTTCTATGGTGGTAAGGAATCTTCTGTGTCTATAGGGGGTGGACTCTGCTTCCCACCAAGACTTAACGGCAGGGAATTTCCAAAATAGAGAAAAGGAGGTAAAATGCTGGAGAGTTTTGCTTTTGCTTTTTTTTTTAATGACAAGCAGTCACTCTTCCACAAATTTCTCAGGTAATTGTTCAGAAAATGTCTTGTGGGCATATTCTCCTTTCCTGATTCCCCTCTAAGGGAATTGGATTTTTATGGTTATCCCTAAGTAAATAGCCTGTCTAATTTCACAGAGAAGTCTAAACTTCCTGTTATCCAAATGCCACTCTCTGGGTGTCCTCTACCTCACCCAAGGCTGAAAGGACAGAATATTTTTCTGGGTGATTTTCCCCACACAAGCCTATCCACTACAGAATGGCCTCCACTTCACACTCAACTTCCTGCGTTATTTTAAAATATAGCTCAGGGTAAAAGTACACTGGGTTTCATTACTGCATGAGATACCATCATCTTCCTCTTTCCTTCCTTCGTTGACCTAGAGACATGTCTAGTGTACTTTGAATTCTCCTTCTTTCATCAGGCCTCTGACCATTTTCCCTTCCATAAGTACGATTTCTAAGTAGTCATGATGTTACGTGCACATAGATTCATCAAATAAGGAGAAGCCATCTAACACAAAGTCTAAGACTTTATAAAGTAAGCAGCAATGACCTTGGTTAATTCTAGAAAATAGTTGTTGTCTGAGTTCTTCCAAGGTCTCCCAAGCCACCTGCTTTCCTCCCACATCTGATACTCCTCACCCCCAACCCCTTTTGCTTAATATCCTCCAGAAATAATCTGGAACTCAATAATACTAACATGTGAATGATTGACACTAAAAGAAATCTGTCCTTGACAACTCAAGTGCTTTAGGGCTTTTCTGAAAAATATTTTCCCTCCAACAGTGAAGATTCAAAACTAACCAAAGATGTCTGCATTTCCTTTTTCTATGTGTCCACAAATTGCTTTATTTCTAATAAAAGGTCCAAGATAAGAATCAAACACCAATGATAGATATTTTGGATAAAATCTGTAATTCTATTATTGGTTGCTGAAATTTTGATTGGCTTTTTCCTTCAGCCATGATTTTATTACAAATTTTCCCCAAAGAGTTACCAGCCCCTACAATTAAGAGTTACATACCAAGTTTACTCTAACAAAAAATCCTGGAACAAAAGTCACTGTGATTTCTGGCTAATTTTATCAGTTAGATGTATGATACCCAATAACCTGATCCCCTCACTCGATACAATAGCCTAATTAACAGTACAAGTTCAGCCGGGCACGGTAATTCATGCGTGTAATCCTGGCACTTTGGGAGGCCAGAGTAGGAGGATCGCTTGATCTCAGGAGTTTGAGAACAGCCTGAGTAAAATGGTGAGACCCCATCTCTACAAAAAAACTAATAATAATTAGCTGGGTGTGGTGGTGCACACTTGTAGCCCCAGCTACGCGGGAGGCTGAGACAGGAGGATTGCTTGAGCCCAGGTGATTGTAGCTGCAGTGAGCTATGATCATATATCACCACACTCTAGTCTGGGCAACAGAGCAAGACTTGGCCTCAAAAAATAAAATAAAATAAAAATGAAAAAGTACAAGTTCATATTCATGTTAGGACTTATTCTGATAACGAAATGCGCTATCCTTTCAAGAGGAACCCCACTGGTCTCATTAACATTATTTAGACAAAAATCTAAAGCCATTTATAAGCCTCATCTACGAATCTATCAAAGTGAGGCCACTATGTTAGAAAAACACAACCGAATTATTTATCTAACATTTCCTGGTATTTTACTTAATGAGTAAACTGTATGTTGATCTAATAAGAACAGGGAATGGAATGGGGTGTATCATTTCTTGACTCAGACATTTTTTACAGCTAGTAGGAAACTAGATGTCATTTACTCCGGAGGTCTCAACCTGGCAGCCTGTTCTGCAATTGTGTTTTCTTTGTTTGGCAGTGTTTTGATTTAATCCGTTGCTAATATTAAACAGTATACTTCATGCAAAAATGTCCAGACTTTCACTTCTTTTTAAAAATTAGAATATCTGGCCCCATTTCTCATATTTATATAAGGTAAGCATCTTCTTATATGTAAAAGTCATCAGCTAATCCACTTTACTCATTTAAATTATCTGCATGACTTTTAATTTTGAGGAGTATTGACAGAATCTCCACCATTACTCATCTATCCTGCATTCTAAACAAATAAACATTCTAAACAAGGTGTTAAAAAACCAACCAACCAACCAACCACTATGAAAATAAATCATTGTTCTTGTTTTAATTAGGACTCAACACCAATTTGATTAAAAAAAAAGTTCCACTCAGTATTGCTTCTCAATGTCACTAGGACATAACTACTTTCATCCTAAAGCTCAGGACAATCATCCCATTTAATTTAATATTGTGAGATTAGAGAAAAAGAACAGGGCAGGGTAGGAGACAGAATTAATGATAAAATTGGATATAACTCTTAGATTTTTATTTGAAAGGCAAAAAAATAATCTTTACAGTGGCATATGCTTATTTTCATGGTGTATCAAACAAAAGCAATAATTAGTTTTCTGAAAAGAACAACACAGATTGCTGGAAATTAACTCTGTGTGTTTACCCTAATTAAGTTGGTGGTTAAAATTGCATATGTTAGTTGCTTTATTGTTAGAAAGCTCAAACTAAAGAGAATGTAATTAAGTTGTTTGGCATTTTAAATAGGAAATGTATTAATTTTTCCACTTAGACTGATAAAGTAATTTTGATTCTTAATAACCTGGTCTGATATGTCAAATTCAAATGACCAAGGGATTGCCAGAAAGCAGCCTGTTAGAGCTCAAATAATCTAAGGAAAATAATCCCTTAGAATGTTTATCTAATAGCAAGTAACTTGTATGAAAGTTTATAAAACCTTAAATAACTTTCTTTTTAGAAATTTTTGAAGATCAATCTAAGGATATTTGTGTTGTCATGGAAATTCATAATAGCATCATCACCTAAGCCAACCTCTTCAATGTTGGTATCTTAATTCTACTCCAGTTTTTATAGAAGTATATGACTTAAAGCTATAAAAATGAATGAAATCATGTCTTTTGCAGCCACATGGATGAAACTAGAAGCCATTAAGTGAAATAACTCAGAAACAGAAAGTCAAATACCACATGTTCTCACTTATAAGTGGAAGCTAAAAAATATATATGCATGGACATAGAGAGTTGGAAGGGTGGGAGGGTGGGAGGTGGGTGAAGGACGAGAAATTACTTAATGGATAAAATGTACACTACTCAGGTGATGGCTATATTAAAAGCCCAGACTACACAATAAATCCATGTAACAAAATTGTACTTGTACCCTCTAAATCTAAAAAAATTTTAAAAAGAAAAAGAAAAAATCCCCCACAATTTTCTCACATCCCGTTTTTGTCCCAGCAAATTCAGTTTTCCTTCTTTTCTACTTTCCAACAGAAACTGAGGAAAAGACAAAGTTGCCCAAATCACACAACTAGTTAATAGCAAAAGCAAGTCTTCTGACTTTAATCTAGAACTCTTTGTGTATTATCACCATAGCCCAAAACTGTGCAAGATAGAACACTGTGAAAAACACCACACATTATCAAACTATATCCCCAGTAAGAATTCAGGTCCTTGGGGATCCAGGATAAAGAGCTTCTCAGATCTGTCCTGTCCAGCTAGTCTGTATTTACCACCATGACTGACTCACTATACATTGGAGAAGGAGGTGAGACATAAATAAGAAATATGGATTTTCCTTGTAAAGTTATACATATGTAAAATATAGACATTTGTCAATACCCTTTTTGGTTTCATACATGCATAAAAGTAATCCATTGCCGAAATCAGTACAGATGAGGATCTGATCTCTATATAAGAAAGCCAAGGGACAATTTTTAAATGAAAATCACCCACAATTCAAACCAGCAATCTGTGCAGTTGGTGTATTTACAGGGCCACTCTCCTCACTTCCTACAAAAAAAAGTTCAAGAACTTATTTCCGGATTGTTTATTTTAAGTTAGCTGAATTTAAACAAAGGTTAATCAGTCTCAATTGTTTAAAACTGGGCTGCAGAGTTTGTTTTCCCTTCAATGAAAATGCCTGATGGCGTTGATGCGAGAATACAGAAATGTCACCAGGTTTTCCCTTTGCTTCTGAGAAGAAACAAGACACTTGAGAAAATTTTTGGCTAATTAATTTATAGAAAATTATTTAAGCCTAAGATTGTAAATATGAAGAATCCTTCCAATATGCCATTGTTTTTCTCAAATTATTTTATAGCCATGGAACGCCATGTAAAAAGCTGCTAAGCTAGAACACTGTGAAACGCTGCCAAGAAGAGGTATAACAGCTTCAAGCACTCAACCTCTGTGTTGTGACCCATGGGAAGTAGATAAGGCCATTCAGAGTCAATAGTGTGAGCCCGCTTGGAGGTTAATAGTCTACAGGTTAATAGTCTGCAGGTTAAGTAGAGGGTTCATGAGAGGTTTTACTTTAATGTTTAATATCAACCCAGTACATTGTCTTCAATTCAGTTATAGCATACCTATATCACCCTGAAACTTAGAACACTCTGCTATACTATTGGAGTGTTTTCCTGTTTCTATAATGTAAATATAGACACTAGATTTGAATTAACTTGGTGCTTCAACTTCCTAGTTTAATTCTACTAATTTGAGATTTTTTTTTTTTGAGACAGAGTCTCGCTCCATCCCCGGGTTCATGCCATTCTCCTGCCTCAGCCTCCCGAGTAGCTGGGACTACAGGCACCCGCCACCACGCTTGGCCAATTTTTTTTGTATTTTTTTTACTAGAGACGGGGTTTCACCATGTTAGCCAGGATGGTCTCGATCTCCTGACCTCGTGATCTGCCCGCCTCGGCCTCCCAAAGTGCTAGGATTACAGGCGTGAGCCACCGCGCCTGGCCTAATATGAGATTCTATAGTGCAGTCCACACACACATTTTTTTATATCTCACAAGAACAAACATAACAAACCTTTGAGATATGAATGTATAGATTTTGATTAGCTGTGATGTTTAATATATTGCAAATAATTAAGAAGAAATTTAACATTTTTTCTTATGGTCACAGAAGGCTATAAGAAGGACCATGTGTCTACATTTATATTAGCATACTCTCAGAACGTGCACAGACGCTTCAAGATAGCCATGTCTCTCTTCTCACAGGAAACATTCTCCACTCTAACATTTTGGCCACTGCCCTGTGTCTGGGCAAGGCACCGTGCTAAGGAGTAAAGATGGAATAAGGAAGATAGGAGGTCTATTCTTCTGGCGCCCATTTAGGCTAGACAGTGAAATCAACAGCATGATATAATGTAACTAATGGAATATGTAGTATACAAAGGAATTGATCCCAGAAGGAAGGTGTGAAAAGGGGTAAAGGAGACACCAGTGGTAGTTGGGTGGGGGTTGTTTACAAACTTTTGTATGAGGCTGTAGATCAAGATGTGTAACTTACCTTACAAGACTATCTATTTAAAGAACATAAGCCAAAGTAACTAAGAGTGTAACCATAGTTGGGGGAAGGCATAAGGGAAGATAAAGATGCTGTCATTTCAGCATACACAAATACACACCATATTTTCTCATTTTTCTAGAAAAAAAACTTAAGTCATAGAAACATAATTGTGTCTTCAGAATCATCTACTTATATTGTGAATCAGTAGCCACATTCTTTCTATTGCAATGGTATGAAAAATAAGTTATTGGGAAAATAAGTTATATAAGTTATACTACCATTTGCCCAAGAAATATGGGTCTCTTCTACCCCAACCCCACCAACCACTTTAGACACACTACCCATGTGCCTTAACTGTACTCATGGCCAGGCTAAGAATGTAAGTCCCTGGACTTTGCTAGCCTAACAGCCAAGCAACTTTTGGATCGATGGGAGAAAAGGGCACAGGATGGTAAGAACTTCTTTCCAAGGATGTCAATCAAGGAGTTGAGGTTAGAAACGACATGAGCTTCAGGCAGTGCTTCCTGTCTCCTAACTAGTACTTAATCTAGTGGGGAATTCACGTGTTTTAGGATACCTTGTTCTTTGAGAATAATGGATACTAGCACTAAAGCTCCCTTTCTCACTCATTCTTCCAATAGAAAATTAATCTTTTATATTTAAAGATTCTTTAATATGTCATGACAATGATCAAGTTTTCTTTTTGTATTTTTCTAGAAGTTATTTTTAAGTGATGGTTACCATCATCATTATTGAAGTTCTTTTCCACAATTTATTCATAATCCTGTGCTGATCAAATGCTGTGTGGTAGAAATGTTCTGGCTAGGAGGGCAGACAGCAAAGCACAGAAATTGAAAGAGACTGGTGTAGGATTTTTTTAGAGGTTCAGTAATGCAAAGGATCAATCAAGGTAGGATACATTTTATGGGGGAAAATGATGCTGTATTTAGTTGAGGATATGAAGCGTGAACTTGAATAGGAAACTACTGAGGCAAAGTCCAGTAGTGAGAAGAGAAATATCCAGGGAATTAACTAGTAGTTAGGGAACAGAAGTGAGGCCATGTTATTTTCCTGTGTGTTTAACGTTCATTCTGTAAGGTTACAGTAAGGGCTAAGATACACCACATTTCATATGCACACACATAGAGCCTGGCACAAAGTAGATGCTCAATAAATATTAGTTGAACCTGAGTCTGATGAGCAGAAAGCAGTAGAAAAGTCATAGTGGGAAGATGAGAGTACAGTTGTTATTTAAGTACTAGCTGCATTGAAGAGTTCCAGATAAATGGAAAAATCTAAGGGGCAACTAGAATAAATTAAGTTTGTTTTTATTGCACACACACGCTAAAAACCTTTTTGTATGTATTCTCATTTTAAAACACTCTGGTTTTCCAAGGTATTTATGTCTGAATTTCCCTGTTAATAGTATTGACCAAATAGAGCAAAACTTTTTTAAAAACAAAAGGCAAATTGAACAAAATATTTTAAAAGTAAAAGCCAATATAATGTAGCAACATAATCCCATAACCAACATATGGAAATCAGTCTTACCAGTGCTAAAATCTGAATCAAGAGACCTTTAGACAAAATTGTCTCTATCATTAATTAGCTGTGTTACCTTAAATATACTACTTAAGCAAGACCCCAGGTTTAACATATATAGATTTAGTGCATGCTATTTCTAGTTATATTTTGAGATTACTTTTAAAAAATGGTTCAATATAATAGGTTTACAAATGTTTATTTGTTACATCATGGTTTATATTTACGGGAAGCAACATGGATCAGAAGAAATAGTGCAAAATTCTGAACTGGAATAGACTTTAGCCCTCTTAGCCCCAGAATAAGCAGTCTCCTTGAGTCTAATCACTTTTGCATATGAACTTGCATATTAACTTTGTCAGTACCTATTTTACAAGGTTATCATAAAATTTAAAATAAGTGTACTTAAAAATACATCACACCAGGAACTCATTCATTGCTGGCACGAATATAAACTGGTACAGCCACTTTGGAAGACAGTTTGGCACTTTGTTTACAAAACTCGACCAACTCTTACCATACAATCCAGCAATCACACTCCTTGGTATTTACCCAAATAAACTGAAAACGTATGCCCATACAAAAACCTGCATATCAATGTTTATAGCAACTTCATTCACAATTTCCAAAATTTACAAGCAACCAAGATGTCCTTCAGTAGGTAAGTGGATAAACAAACTGTGGTATAACTAAACAATGCAATATTATTCAGCACTAGAAAGAAATAGCTATCATGCCACTAAAAAAAAATACAACAACCTTAAATGCCTATTACTAAGTAAAAGAAATCAAGTTGAAAAGGCTGCATACTATATGACTTCAACCCCATGACATTCTGAAAAAGGCAAATCTATGGAGACAGTAAAAAATCAGTGGTTGCCAGAAGTCGTGGGGAGGAAGAGAGGAATAGGCAGAGCATAATAAGGCAACAGAACATTCTGTATGATACTACAATGGCAGACATATGTCATTATACATTTGTCAAAACCTGTAGTATACACAACACCAAGAATGAACCCTAATATAAACTATGGACTTTGGATGATAATGATGTGTCCATGTAGGTTCATTGACTGTCACAAATGTGCCACTCTGCTGCAAGATGTTGATAGTGGAGAGGCTGTGTGGGGGTGGGGGCAGGGGGGGAATCTCTGTACTCTGTACCTTCTGCTCAATTTTGCTGTGAAGCTAAAACTTCTCTTTAAAAAATAAAGTCTTTTTTTTTTTTAGGAAAATCACACAAAAGAGTCTTTAAGCATTCTAGCTCAAGCTCTTTTCAGAGGTGAACATAAAAACTTACAAAAATTGCATCCAACAAAATAATTATGTTGATTGCAAAAGGATATGTTTCTAGCTGCTTCGATTCACTTACAATCAGTGAGAGATGGAGAGGAAAAGAAAAACTGGATTCGTACAATTAAGAACTAAAATGTTTTTATTTTAACATTAACCAAGTCTTTGTAATTATCAGATGAGTCATCTAATAAAAAAAAATTACATGGCATTTAGAGAAGGAAGAGACAGAATGAGAAGCTTTATCCTTGATTAAGCTCTTTATTTTGTCAAATAACCACAAACATCCTTTAAATAATCATGACAAGATCCACCCCACTCTAGCAGCTGCTCTTGGAACTGTGCAGCTGTGCTATAATCTGGGTTATTGGAAATTCTCAAAACTGTGATCTTATAGCCTATGAAAAGTAAACCAAAGAGTTGGAGAAATTCCACTGATTTCCAGCATGAGCAAAAAGTACCTTGTATTTGCACATGGTGAATCACGTACATATTTTTCAGAAAAAAAAAATCTCCAGTATTGTTTTGAAATTTTAAAAGGTCTCAGCTATGATTCTGCAGAACTTTCTGGTGTCATTAAGGAAGGAGGTTACAGGCCAGCATATTTTCAAATAGCTACACAGGTGTTAGAACTGCATAGTCTTATAAAGAAGACAAGTGTGAATATGGAATCCTACAGACCACATAGTCATATCTTTCTTTTTTTTCTATTATTATACTTTAGGTTTTAGGGTACATGTGCACAATGTGCAGGTTTGTTACATATGTATCCATGTGCCATGTTGGTTTGCTGCACCCATTAACTCATCATTTAGCATTAGGTATATCTCCTAATGCTGTCCCTCCCACCTTCCCCCACCCCAAAACAGTCCCTGGAGTGTGATGTTCCCCTTCCTGTGTCCCTGAGTTCTCATTGTTCAATTCCCACCTATGAGTGAGAACATGCAGTGTTTGGTTTTTTGCCCTTGTGATAGTTTACTGAGAATGATGTTTTCCAGTTTCATCCATGTCCCTACAAAGGACATGAACACATCATTTTTTATGGCTGCATAGTATTCCATGGTGTATATGTGCCATATTTTCTTAATCTAGTCTATCGTTGTTGGACATTTGGGTTGGTTCCAAGTATTTGCTATTGTGAATAGTGCCTCAATAAACATACCTGTGCATGTGTCTTTATAGCAGCATGATTTATAGTCCTTTGAGTATACACCCAGTAATGGGATGGCTGGGTCAAATGGTATTTCTAGTTCTAGATCCCTGAGGAATTGCCACACTGACTTCCACAATGGTTGAACTAGTTTACAGTCCCACCAACGGTGTAAAAGTGTTCCTATTTCTCCACATCCTCTCCAGCACCTGTTGTTTCCTGACTTTTTTTTTTTTTTTTTTTTTTTTGAGACGGAGTCTCGCTCTTTCGCCCAGGCTGGAGTGCAGTGGCGCGTTCTCGGCTCACTGCAAGCTCCGCCTCCCGGGTTAACGCCATTCTCCTGCCTCAGCCTCTCTGAGTAGCTGGGACTACAGGCGCCCGCCACCACGCCCGGCTAATTTTTTTTTGTATTTTTTAGTAGAGACGGGGTTTCACTGTGGTCTCGATCTCCTGACCTCGTGATCCGCCCGCCTCGGCCTCCCAAAGTGCTGGGATTACAAGCGCGTGATGGCCATTCTAACTGGTGTGAGATGGTATCTCATTGTGGTTTTGATTTGCATTTCTCTGATGGCCAGTGATGATGAGCATTTTTTCATGTGTCTTTTTCCTGCATAAATGTCTTCTTTTGAGAAGTGTCTGTTCATGTCCTTCGCCCACTTTTTGATGGGGTTGTTTGTTTTTTTCTTGTAAATTTGTTTGAGTTCATTGTAGATTCTGGATATTAGCCCTTTGTCAGATGAGTAGGTTGTGAAAATTTTCTCCCATTCTGTAGGTTGCCTGTTCACTCTGATGGTGGTTTCTTTTGCTGTGCAGAAGCTCTTTAGTTTAATGAGATCCCATTTGTCAATTTTGGCTTTTGTTGCCATTGCTTTTGGTGTTTTAGACATGAAGTCCTTGCCCAGGCCTATGTCCTGAATGGTATTGCCTAGGTTTTCTTCTAGGGTTTTTATGGTTTTACGTCTAACATGTAAGTCTTTAATCCATCTTGAATTAATTTTTGTATAAGGTGTAAGGAAGGGATCCAGTTTCAGCTTTCTACATATGGCTAGCCAGTTTTCCCAGCACCATTTATTAAATAGGGAATCCTTTCCCCATTGCTTGTTTTTGTCAGGTTTGTCAAAGATCAGATAGTTGTAGATATGCGGCATCATTTCTGAGGACTCTGTTCTGTTCCATTGATCTATGTCTCTGTTGTGGTACCAGTACCATGCTGTTTTGGTTACTGTAGCCTTGTAGTATAGTTTGAAGTCAGGTAGCGTGATGCCTCCAGCTTTGTTCTTTTGGCTTAGGATTGACTTGGCGATGCAGGCTCTTTTTTGGTTCCATATGAACTTTAAAGTAGTTTTTTCCAATTCTGTGAAGAAAGTCATTGGTAGCTTGATGGGGATGGCATTGAATCTATAAATTACCTTGGGCAGAATGGCCATTTTCACAATATTGATTCTTCCAACCCATGAGCATGGAATGTTCTTCCATTTGTTTGTATCCTCTTTTATTTCATTGAGCAGTGGTTTGTAGTTCTCCTTGAAGAGGTCCTTCACATCCCTTGTAAGTTGGATTCCTAGGTATTTTATTCTCTTTGAAGCAATTGTGAATGGGAGTTCACTCATGATTTGGCTGTTTGTCTGTGATTGGTGTACAAGAATGCTTGTGATTTTTGTACATTGATTTTCTATCCTGAGACTTTGCTGAAGTTGCTAATCAGCTTAAGGAGATTTTGGGCTGAGACGATGGGGTTTTCAAGATATACAATCATGTCATCTGCAAACAGGGACAATTTGACTTCCTCTTTTCATAATTGAATACCTTTTATTTCCTCCTCCTGCCTGATTGCTCTGGCCAGAACTTCCAGCACTATGTTGAATAGGAGTGGTGAGAGAGGGCATCCCTGTGTTGTGCCAGTTTTCAAAGGGAATGCTTCCAGTTTTTGCCCATTCAGTATGATATTGGCTGTGGGTTTGTCATAGATAGCTCTTATTATTTTGAGATACATCCCATCAACTAATTTATTGAGAGTTTTTAGCATGAAGGGTTGTTGAATTTTGTCAAAGGCCTTTTCTGCATCTATTGAGATAATCATGTGGTTTTTGTCTTTGGTTCTGTTTATATGCTGGATTACATTTATTGATTTGCCTATGTTGAACCAGCCTTGCATCCCAGAGATGAAGCCCACTTAATCATGGTGTACCAGCTTTTTGATGTGCTGCTGGATTCGGTTTGCCAGTATTTTATTGAGGATTTTTGCATCAATGTTCATCAAGGATATTGGTCTGAAATTCTCTTTTTTCGTTATGTCTCTGCCAGGCTTTGGTGTCAGGATGATGCTGGCTTCATAAAATGTGTTAGGGAGGATTCCCTCTTTTTCTATCACTTGGAATAGTTTCAGAAGGAATGGTACCAGTTCCTCCTTGTACCTCCGGTAGAATTCGGCTGTGAATCCATCAGGTCCTGGACTCTTTTTGGTTGGTAAGCTATTGATTATTGCCACAATTTCAGAGCCTGTTATTGGTCTATTCAGAGATTCAACTTCTTCCTGGTTTAGTCTTGGGAGGGTGTATTTGTTGAGGAATTTATCCATTTCTTCTAGATTTTCTAGTTTATTTGCGTAGAGGTGTTTGTAGTATTCTCTGATGGTAGATTGTATTTCTGTGGGATCGGTGGTGATATCCTCTTTTTCATTTTTTATTGCATCTATTTGATTCTTCTCTCTTTTCTTCTTTATTAGTCTTGCTAGCGGTCTATCAATTTTGTTGATCTTTTCAAAACACCAGCTCCTGGATTCATTAATTTTTTGAAGGGTTTTTTGTGTCTCTATTTCCTTCAGTTCTTCTCTGATTTTAGTTATTTCTAGCCTTCTGCTAGCTTTTGAATGTGTTTGACCTTGCTTTTCTAGTTCTTTTAATTGTGATGTTAGGGTGTCAATTTTGGATCTTTCCTGCTTTCTCTTGTGGGCATTTAGTGCTATAAATTTCCCTCTACACACTGCTTTGAATGTGTCCCAGAGATTCTGGTATGTTGTGTCTTTGTTCTCATTGGTTTCAAAGAACATCTTTATTTCTGCCTTCATTTCATTATGTACCCAATAGTCATTCAGGAGCAGGTTATTCAGTTTCCATGTAGTTGAGCGGTTTTGAGTGAGTTTCTTAATCCTGAGTTCTAGTTTGATTGCACTGTGGTCTGAGAGACAGTTTGTTATAATTTCTGTTCTTTTACATTTGCTGAGGAGAGCTTTACTTCCAACTATGTGGTCAATTTTGGAATAGGTGCGGTGTGGTGCTGAAAAAAATGTATTTTCTGTTGATTTGGGGTAGAGAGTTCTGTAGATGTCTATTAGGTCCGCTTGGTGCAGAGCTGAGTTCAATTCCTGGATATCCTTGTTAACTTTCTGTCTGGTGGATCTGTCTAATGTTGACAGTGGGGTGTTAAAATCTCCCATTATTATTGTGTGGGAGTTTAAGTCCCTTTGTAGGTCAGCCAGGACTTGCTTTATGAATCTGGGTGCTCCTGTGTTGGGTGCATATATATTTAGGATAGTTACCTCTTTTTGTTGAATTCATCCCTTTACCATTATGTAATGGTCTTCTTTGTCTCTTTTGATCTTTGTTGGTTTAAAGTCTATTTTATCAGAGACTAGGATTGCAACCCCTGCCTTTTTTGTTTTCCATTTGCTTGATAGATCTTCCTCCATCCCTTTATTTTGAGTCTATGTGTGTCTCTGCATGTGAGATGGGTTTCCTGAATACAGCACACTGATGGGTCTTGACTCCTTATCCAGTTTGCCAGTCTGTGTCTTTTAATTGGAGCATTTAGCCCATTTACATTTAACGTTAATATTGTTATGTGTGAATTTGATCCTGTCATTATGATGTTAGTTGGTTATTTTGCTCATTAGTTGATGCAGTTTCTTCCTAGCTTCGATGGTCTTTACAATTTGGCATGTTTTTGCAGGGGCTGGTACTGGTTGTTCCTTTCCATGTTTAGTGCTTCCTTCAGAAGCTCTTTTAGGGCAGGCCTGGTGGTGACAAAATCACTCAGCGTTTGCTTGTCTGTAAAGTATTTTATTTCTCCTTCACTTATGAAGCTTAATTTGGCTGGATATGAAATTCTGGGTTGAAAATTCTTTTCTTTAAGAATGTTGAATATTGGCCCCCACTCTCTTCTGGCTTGTAGAGTTTCTGCCGAGAGCTCAGCTGTTAGTCTGATGGGCTTCCCTTTGTGGGTAACCCAACCTTTCTCTCTGGCTGCCCTTAACATTTTTTCCTTCATTTCAACTTTGGTGAATCTGACAATTATGTGTCTTGGAGTTGCTCTTCTTGAGGAGTATCTTTGTGGCGTTCTCTGTATTTCCTGAATCTGAATGTTGGCCTGCCTTGCTAGATTGGGGAAGTTCTCCTGGATAATATCTTGCAGAGTGTTTTCCAACTTGGTTCCATTCTCCCCGTCCTTTTCAGGTACACCAATCAGACGTAGGTTTGGTCTTTTCACATAGTCCCAAATTTCTTGGAGGCTTTGTTCATTTCTTTTTATTCTTTTTTCTCTAAACTTCCTTTCTCACTTCATTTCATTCATTTCATCTTCCATCAGCGATACCCTTTCTTCCAGTTGATCGCATCTGCTACCGAGGCTTCTGCAATCTTCGCGTAGTTCTCGATACTTGGCTTTCAGCTCCATCAGCTCTTTTAAGCCCTTCTCTCCATTGGTTATTCTAGTTATCCATTTGTCTAATTTTTTTTCAAAGTTTTTAACTTCTTTGCTATTGTTTTGAATTTCCTTCCGTAGCTCAGAGTAGTTTGATCGTCTGAAGCCTTCTTCTCTCAACTCGTCAAAGTCATCCTCCATCCAGCTTTGTTCCGTTGCTAGTGAGGAACTGCGTTCCTTGGGAGGAGGAGAGGTGCTGTGCTTTTTAGAGTTTCCAGTTTTTCTGCTCTGTTTTTTCCCCATCTTTGTGGTTTTATCTACTTTTGGTCTTTGATGATGGTGATGTACAGATGGGTTTTTGGTGTGGATGTCCTTTCTGTTTGTTAGTTTTCCTTCTACCAGACAGGACCCTCAGCTGCAGGTCTGTTGGAGTTTACTAGAGGTCCACTCCAGACCCTGTTTAGCTGGGTGTCAGCAGCGGTGGCTGCATAACAGCGGATATTCGTGAGACCACAAATTCAGCTGTCTGATAGTTCCTCTAGAAGTTTTGTCTCAGAGGAGTACCTGGCTGAGTGAGGTGTCAGTCTGTCCCTACTGGGGGGTGCCTCCCAGTTAGGCTGCTCGGGGGTGAGGGACCCACTTTAGGAGACAGTCTGTCCGTTCTCAGATCTCCAGCTGCGTGCTGGGAGAACCACTACTCTCTTCAAAGCTGTCAGTCAGACAGGGACTTTTAAGTCTGCAGAGATTCCTGCTGAATTTTTGTCTGTGCCCTGCCCCCAGAGGTGGAGCCTACAGAGGCAGGCAGGCCTCTTTGAGCTGTGGTGGGCTCCACCCAGTTCGAGCTTCCTGGCTGCTTTGTTTACCTAAGCAAGCCTGGGCAATGGCGGGCACCCCTTCCCCAGCCTCGCTGCTGCCTTGCAGTTTGATCTCAGACTGCTGTGCTAGCAATCAGCGAGGCTCCATGGGCATAGGACCCTCCAAGCCAGGTGTGGGACACAATCTCCTAGTGTGCCGTATTCCAAGCCCGTTGGAAAAGCGCAGTATTAGGGTGGGACTGACCCGATTTTCCAGGTGCCATCTGTTACCCCTTTCTTTGACTAGGAAAGGGAACTCCCTGACCCCTTGCACTTCCCGAGTGAGGCAATGCCTCACCCTGCTCGGCTCGCGCACAGTGCGCTTCACCGACTGTCCTGAACCCACTGTTTTGCACTCCCTAGTGAGATGAAACCAGTACCTCAAAGGGAAATGCAGAAATCACCCGTCTTCTGTGTCGCTCAGGCTGGGTGCTGTAGACTGGAGCTGTTCCTATTCGGCCATCTTAGCTCCACCCCCCCACATAGTCATATCTTTCAAGTCCCAGACCTTAGCCAAGAGCAGGTACAACCACTCTGTGGCCATTACCATGTAACCAGATTACCCTCCAATCAGACAAGTCACTCCAGCACAGGTCAGAAAATATGAAGGGGCAGAAATACAAATGTTCAAAACTCAGCCTCAAAAGGAGATGTGAAAAATTGCTAAACACTTACATTTTGAAAAACAGATGTCTTGTCTCTAATCGTTTGAAGCCAATCAAGTCTCTACGGTGCATCTACTCAAGTAAAGAACAATGAGGCACCTATGACTTTTTTGGATAACTGCCATATGAGTCCTCTCTAATTTCCTTTCCCTCCTCAAGAACTAAAATAGGTATATATTATCTTTTTTAAAAAACAAAAAGCAATCACTAGGACCTGTTTTATGAAAGCTTGTCCAAGAAAATTGAGTAACTTTCTTAGTATCACTGTTTATTTCCCAGCTAGGACTAAAGAGGTAATGGGACTAGTTGAAGGTACAGTTCCCTGTTGTCTGATAGATATACTCAGGACCAGTGGATGGCTGTTTAAAGTAAAAGTTGGTCAATATGGACTATTATAAATTGGTTAGTACTTTAAACATTTTAAGGAAAACATATAAATATACATCTATTCACCAATCTTCAGATATAGGGCAAATTATCACAATATCACATTCAAATTTCCAATTAGTTTCAGAGCAGGAACAAACAAAAGTCCCTTGTCAAGCATGTCAAGTGCACTTTCTAGACTGGTACTATCCCTCCTTCTAATCTCAATTGTCTCATTCACATCTACGTAGACAGCAAGCCCAGTGCCCTGTCCTTACCAACACTCCCCAAGCCTTCACCTTAGTTTTCATAGAAATAACTCACTCAAACATTTGATTGACTTATATAGTGTCTAATTATATTATATAATTATAATAAACATATATTAGATTTACAATAAAAAATAGCGGAAGTAAACAGATTTTTGAAATAAATAATTTAACTAGTGGTAGCAGAAGCACATGGATGTGCTAGAAAGTAGCCTACAGTTGTGTGAACTACAGGTTTAGTGTGCTGCATTAGAAACAGGCTTTAAGAGGGAAAGGAAAACTTCAGTAAATCCAGAAAGTTGATAATTGAAGATCAGCTAGGAGTGTTTCTTTCAAACTAGTTGAGGCACTGGATTGTGCCCATGAGAGAAATAGGCCTAATGAATTCCTTTCCCAAACATAGTTGCAAAACTACATCACCTGGGTATTTCCAAAATCATCCTATTTCAGTGAGTGTGTGTGTGTGTGTGTGGTGGAAGTGCTCAGAGATGTTTTTAAGCCTTTTAAATTTTTTATAATTTAAAAAATGTATGTGAATATATTTTATGTCATCTAGAAAGCCACCTCAAAACTGAATCCTGCCTCCCCGAGTATTACTATTATATCACACAATTTAACTTTGTACGTGTTGGTAAGTATGACTCCTATTAGGTCAGTACCATCTAATACCAAACTAATTGTTCTGCACTGTATTTGTATGAATTTATGTTTATCAGTAATAATGACAATTTCCCTTTGTCAATATAATCTGTAGTTGAAAGGCCTGTCTTTCATTTAAAAAAAAATACTTCAGTTTAAGATATTAACATTGAACCCAATTTGATATAACAGCAACACAGTATAGTGGAGAAATGTACTGTTACAAATAAATAATAAATAGTATAAATGTATACTTAATGCATAAATGTACTCACACCAAATGAAGGAGAAATCACAACAGTTTATAAGAGTTTAATAGTTCAAATTTTCTACTTAGAGATGAAGAGAATAAAGAAATCTGAGCTTCAGTCATGTAATTTTCAAATGGGATGCTCAAATCACATCCAGTATTTAGATTGACAGTTTGAGAGCAGAATCAGCATTTAAACTATTACTATTTTCCAACACCTGCAAAAATAAAAAACTTCAGATATTTATCCTCTATCATAATTATATTAGATACTACTTCAATTTAGAATTCAACAACAATACAATGACAATCTTATCCTGAATAGACATGGGACTTTTGAAGTTAAAGTGATAGCCCATTAAGAAGGCATTCTAGGATTGTTTATTGACAGAGTTTCAGTTAAGGATGAAGTCTAATTATGGCAAGCTAGCAAACAAAGCCTCAAAATTATTAATGATATGCACAGCATACTTATATAAGCAGGCATTCTCTACATTTGTAGAATTGAAGTTCAAATACATGACCAAATCAAATATGTTACATATAACAAAATATAATTTAATTTCAACAAAATGTGCATGTTAAATTAGTTCATTTGAATTGTATTGGATTTGAAAATATTATTTGATTACTTGTAAATTTGCTTTTCTTTTATAGCTGTTTAATGGCTACATCAGATGTGGTAGTGCATGCCTGTAGTCCCTATGTGGGAGGCTGAGGCAGGAGGATTGCTCAAGGTCAGGAGTTTGAGGATGCAGTGAGCTATAACCACTCCACTGAACTCCAGCATGGGTGACAGAGCCAGACCCTGTCTCTAACAACAACAACAACAAAAAGGTTACTTTTAAAATATTTAAACTGTTACTAATTAAAATAAGAAGTAAGAAGGAAAATGATTAAGAAGAGAAGCTGGACACAGTGGCTCGTGCCTAGAATCCCAGCACACTTTGGGAGGCCAAAGCAGGAGGATTGCTTGAGGGCAGGAGTTCAAGGCTAGCCTGGGCTACATAGCAGGACCCCCATTCATATGGTTTGGCTATGTCCTGACCCAAATCTCAACCTGAATCATATCTCCCAGAATTCCCACGTGTTATAGGAGGGACCCAGGGGGACGTAATTGAATCGTGGGGGCAGGTCTTTCCCATGCTATTTTGTGATAGTGAATAAGTCTCACAAGATCTGATGGGTTTATCAGGGGTTTCTGCTTTTGCTTCTTCCTCATTTTTCTCTTGCCACTGCCATGTAAGAAGTGCCTTTTGCCTCCGTCATGATTCTGAGACCTCCTCAGCCATATGGAACTGTAAGTCCAATTAAACCTCTTTTCCTTTCCAGTTTCAAGTATGTCTTTATCAGCAGCATGAAAACAGACTAATACACCCATCTTTACACACACACACACACACACACACACGCAAAATTAGCTGTATGGTGGCACATGCCTGTAGTCACAGCTACTTGGGAGGCTGGGGCAGGAGGATCTTTTGAGCCCAGTAGTTTGAGGCTGCCAGGTGTTATCAACACTCCACTGCACTTAAGCCTGGATGACAGTGAGACCTCCATCTCAAAAATATTAAAAATTTAACAAATTTAAAAAGAGCTACAGATGCAAGAAGTTGATAAATATACATGAATATAAAATATCTAAGTAATAGTAAAATAAAATAGTTTTGCAGCTCCCATGTCTTTGGGTGGCTCCACCAGTCACTGAGCAGGTTTTTATTGGCACCACACAGTGTTCCAGTCTCACTTGTGCCTTCCTCTCCCAGGACTCTAATCAGGCACTTCTCCAAAGAAGGAACTGGGAAAGTAAGATCTGTTCACCAAGTATGTCATTGCTGCTATGGTGCTGCTGCTTATATGCTCTTCCAAGAGACAGAACTGATAAATACATTTTTAATAGATCATAAATTCATATTGATCAGTTCATACTGATATCTCCAATTCAAGTTCATTAACACAAGATTCTCCCTCACTTTCCTCATTCCATCTTCATTTTTCCTTTTTCCGGTAGCAAGGACCCTCATTCCTAAAGTCAGTATTTGTACACATATACTCTATCATACCATACATACAAAACAGTTTCAGAATTAACTGAATTAACAGTTAGTTCGATACTACAACTAACCTCAATACATAAAAGTAAAGTTCAAGATTTCTGTCCTGCCTGTATCTACACCCGTATCTTCCTAGACAATTCAGGCCCAAAGCCATTCAAGGAGGCGGAGGCATCTGTATGTGATAGGGGGAGCCAGAGTGGCCCAGTGTGGGGAATGGAAGCTCACCCAGGGTCCCTGAAACCCCTTCAGGTAATCTACAAGGTTAAACTATTTTCAGAATAACACTAAGTGCCTTTTGCGCTTACATCATCTCATGAGTATACTGTGGAGTTTACCAAAAACTTCAGGACATCATACCTGTATGAGGCTGGGTTTTCTCCCACCAAAGTAGTATAATGGGATACTTGAATATAATCTAGCTGCCTTCTAATAAGCTAGACATCTGAGGTTTATAGAAACATAAAACAATGCCAACTTCTCACTAAATGATTTGTTTTGGGAAATAATTACTTTCCATAAAAATATTTCATTTATGTTAACATGTAATGGGTTTATTACTACTTTTGATGAGTTAGTTACTTTCTTCACAGAACTGGAAAAAACTACTTTAAAGTTCATATGGAACCAAAAAAGAGCCGTATTGCCAAGTCAATCCTAAGCCAAAAGAACAAAGCCGGAGGCATCATGCTACTTGACTTCCAACTATACTACAAGGCTACAGTAACCAAAACAGCATGGTACTGGTGCCAAAACAGAGATATAGAGCAATGGAACAGAACAGAGCCCTCAGAAATAATGCCGCATATCTACAACCATCTGATTTTTGACAAACCTGACAAAAACAAGAAATGGGATAAGGATTCCCTATTTAATAAATGGTGCTAGGAAAACTGGCTAGCCATATGTAGAAAGCTGAAACTGGATCCCTTCCTTACACCTTATACAAAAATTAATTCAAGATGGATTAAAGACTTACATGTTAGACCTAAAACCATAAAACCCTAGAAGAAAACCTAGGCAATACCATTCAGGACATAAGCGTGGGCAAGGACTTCATGTCTAAAACACCATAAGCAATGGCAACAAAAGCCAAAATTGACAAATGGGATCTAATTAAACTAAAGAGCTTCTGCAGAGCAAAAGAAACTACTATCAGAGTGAACAGGCAACCTACAGAATGGGAGAAAATTTTCGCAACCTACTCATCTGACAAAGGGCTAATATCCAGAATCTACAATGAACTCAAACAAATTTACAAGAAAAAAACAAACAACCCCATCAAAAAGTGGGCGAAGGACATGAACAGACACTTCTCAAAAGAAGACATTTATGCAGGAAAAAGACACATGAAAAAATGCTCATCATCACTGGCCATCAGAGAAATGCAAATCAAAACCACAATGAGATACCATCTCACACCAGTTAGAATGGCCATCATTAAAAAGTCAGGAAACAACAGGTGCTGGAGAGGATGTGGAGAAATAGGAACACTTTTACACCGTTGGTGGGACTGTAAACTAGTTCAACCATTGTGGAAGTCAGTGTGGCGATTCCTCAGGGATCTAGAACTAGAAATACCATTTGACCCAGCCATCCCATTACTGGGTATATACCCAAAGGATTACAAAACATGCTGCTATAAAGACACACGCACATGTATGTTTATTGAGGCACTCTTCACAATAGCAAAGACCTGGAACCAACCCAAATGTCCAACAAAGATAGACTAGATTAAGAAAATGTGGCACATATACACCATGGAATACTATGCAGCCATAAAAAATGATGAGTTCACGTCCTTTGTAGGGACATGAGTGAAGCTGGAAACAATCATTCTCAGCAAACTATCGCAAGGACAAAAAACCAAACATCGCATGTTCTCACTCATAGGTTGGAACTGAACAATGAGAACACATGGACACAGGAAGGGGAACATCACACACCGGGGCCTGTTGTGGGTTGGAGGGAGGGGGAGGGATAGCATTAGGAGATATACCTAATGCTAAATGATGAGTTAATGGGTGCAGCACACCAACATGGCACATGTATACATATGTAACTAACCTGCACGTTGTGCACATGTACCCTAAAACTTAAAGTATAATAAAAAACACATGCACACACACAAAAATAAGAACGAATGTTTTGTCTACTGACCCAACCAATGAGTATGGAAATATTGAATAAGAAATAAAACTTTAAAAAAATGAAAAAAAAATAATATTTTCAAAATTTACAAGATTTTTTCCTGTTTAAATATGATTATAATGATTATTTTACACATTTAATGGGTATAAGTGCCATTTTGTTACGTGGATATATTGCATAGTGGTGAACACTGGGCTTTCAGCACAACCATCACCCAAATAATTTACATTGTATCCATTAAGTAATTTCTCATCTTCTAGACATCTCCAATGTCTATGATTCCACTATGTCCCTGTGCACACATTGGATAACTATATGCAGGAGAATGAAACTGGACCCCCATCTCTCACCATATACAAAAATTAACTCAACATGGATGAAAGACTTAAAGGTAAGACCTGAAACTACACAAATACCAGAAGAAAATCTAGGAAAAAACTCTTCTGGGCATTGGCCTGAGCAAATAATTCATGACTAAAACCTCAAAAGCAAATGCAACAAAAACAAAAATAGGCAAAACAAATTTAATCAAACTAAAAAGCTTCTGCACAACAAAAGAAGTAAACAACAGAATGGACAGCCAACCAGCAGAATGAGAGTTTTATTTTCTAATATGGTAAATATCAATAGATCTAACCCACGTAAATTAAATTTAAATAAAATTAGTAATCAACTCACATAAATTAAAGTTATTTGGAGTCCTCCATAATTTTTTTTTTTTCTTTGAGATGGAGTCTTCCTTTGCTGCCCAGACTGGAGGGCAGTGGTGCAATCTCTGCTCACTGCAACCTCCACCTCCCAGGGCCAAGCGATTCTCCTGCCTCAGCCTCCTGAGTAGCTAAGATTACAGGGGCCCGCCACCACACCTGGCTAGTTTTTGTATTTTTAGTAGAGACAGGGTTTCACCACGTTAGCCAGGCTGGTCTCAAACTCCAGACCTCAAGTGATCTACCTGCCTTGGCCTCTCAAAGTGCTGGGATTACAGGCGTGAGCCAATGAGCCTGGCCAGGAGTCCTCCATAATTTTTAAGAGTGTAAACAGTCTTGGAAGCTGGGGAAGTGTATTGAGAACTACTTCTTTAATGCAATGACAAAGAAATAAGGGTGAGGGAGAACTGTAACAGATAAGAGACTTACATAATAACCAAACATAATGAACGTGTGTCTTTTGGATCCTAATTTTAAGAAATCAACTATAAAAAGTCATTTTTGAGATATCAGGAAAATGTAATTATGTACCAAGTACTATTAGATAACATTAAGGGATTTTAATCTTGCTAGATATGATAAAGTCACAGTGATTATAGGAGAAAACATCTGTCCTTATCTGTTGTATATGACTTCTGAAATAGTTACAGGTGAAATGAAATGACAAAATTTTCTTTAAAACACTTCAGAAGAAGAAAAGTATATGAAACAAAGTTGGCAACTTCTGACAACATAAAATCTGAGTGATGGATATATGAATTGATGATAATATCTCTACATTTGTGTATCATTGAAATTTTCCAAAATAAACCTTACAAAGAGAAACAACAAAAACTTAAATGATGCTCAGTTTAAGATTTCCAAGGGAACATATTATATAGAGCTTCAAATTTAATTTTTAATTGATAAATGTCAATTTCTACTTTCTCCTAACTGCCATGTTTAATTAAAAGGACATCAATAGGCTAAGCACAGCTAGAAAATAATGAGAATTTCAATAGATGGTCATGTATTGCTTCCTCTACTTGACTTCAAAAATTTCCCCAGATTACAAATACCCATGACTGTATGGAAAATCCCAGGAAATTCTGAAGTTACAAAATAAATTTAGTACTGGAATGGAGAGTGTGTAAACTAATTAGGGAGATCCTTTGTAATGAAAATAATTTAGAGCAAACTGGAAGTAAGCCCTTTTATTCTTAATCAAGTAAGATCAGTAACATGTTTTCTTGACAAAAAATGGAAGCTTGCTCATATATTAGAGTCTCCTGATAACAAGTGAATTAATTATCTTATCTTCTGGAAAGCAGGACTCTGTGAGGGAGGGAGGGAGGGAGGGAGGGAGGGAGGGAGGGAGGGAGGGAGGGAGGGAGGGAGAGAGAGAGAGAGAATGAGAGAATAGGGTTCCTGCCCTGTATTCTAGTTACAGATCTAAGAGACAAGAAGACTTGACTCTGCAAAGTGCCTAAATGTGTGTGACAGGATAAAAGTTTCACCATGTGCCTGAGAAATCTTCTTGAAACACTGGAATTCAACTTTGAAGTATGGGTTCAATTCAAAAGAGCAGAAATGAAGAGCATTCCAGGTGAGGCACTGTTGGGAAAAGGGCTTGTGGGAAAAGGGCTTGTGGGGTGCCTACATAAACTGGCCATAAAAAATATGGGACAGTAAGTTATAAAAAGCCACAAAAGGCCTCTGATGAGGAAAGCCTCCTAATTGCCATCATGTTCCCATCCTCAGAGCGAAACCTGCTTTCTTATCTGTAAACACTGTGTTCAAAAAAAAAAAAAAAAAAACACTCCTTTAAAACATTAAAATGTGAACAAACATGCAGACTCCTAGTTAAGCCCACTCCCACTAAGTTAAAAATATACTGTTTAAGCACAAAAAAATTCATTTAAACCGCTATTGCTACAAATTATGCCTATAACACATTGCCTCCTTTTCACTGTTTCACCCTGAACATCTGCTTCTTAAATCTAAGTAATTATGTGTCCGGAATTGGTGGGTTCTTGGTCTCACTGACTTCAAGAATGAAGCCGTGGACCCTCGCGGTGAGTGTTACAGCTCTTAAGGTGGTGCGTCTGGAGTTTGTTCCTTCTGATGTTCGGATGTGTTCGGAGTTTCTTCCTTCTGGTGGGTTCGTGGTCTGGCTGGCTCAGGAGTGAAGCTGCAGACCTTCGCAGTGAGTGTTACAGCTCTTAAGGCAGCGCCTCTGGAGTTGTTCGTTTCTCTCTGTGGGCTCATGGTCTCGCTGGCTCAGGAGTGAAGCTGCAGTAGCAAGATTTATTGCAAAGAGCGAAAGAACAAAGCTTCCACAGTGTGGAAGGGGGCCCGAGCGGGTTTCCACTGCTGGCTGGGGCAGCCTGCTTTTATTCTCTTATCAGGCCCCACCCATGTCCTGCTGATTGGTAGAGCCCAGTGGTCTGTTTTGACAGGGCGCTGATTGGTGCATTTACTATCCCTGAGCTAGACATAAAGGTTCTCCACGTCCCCATCAGATTAGTTAGATACAGAGTATGGACACAAAGGTTCTCCAAGGCCCCACCAGAGCAGCTAGATACAGAGTGTCGATTGGTACATTCACAGACCCTGAGCTAGACACAGGGTGCTGATTGGTGTATTTACAGTCCTTGAGCTAGACATAAAGGTTCTCCAAGGCCCCACCAGAGCAGCTAGATACAGAGTGTCAATTGGTGCATTCACAAACCTGGAGCTAGACACTGGGTGCTGATTGGTGTTTTTACAATCCCTGAGCTAGATATAGAATGCCGATTGGTGTATTTACAATCCCTGAGCTTGACATAAAGGTTCTCCAAGGCCCCACCAGAGTAGCTAGATACAGAGTGTGGACTGGTGCATTCACATACCCTGAGCTAGACACAGGGTGCTGATTGGTGCATTTACAATCCCTGAGCTAGACATAAAGGTTCTCCCTGTCTCCACCAGACTCAGGAGCCCAGCTGGCTTCACCCAGTGGATCCTGCACCGGGGCTGCAGGTAGAGCTGCCCGCCAGTCCCGCGCCGTGCGCTCGCACTCCTCAGCCCTTGGGTGGTCGATGGGACTGGGCGCGGTGGAGCAGGGGGTGGTGTTCCTCAGGGAGGCTCCGGCCGCACAGGAGCCCATGGCGGCGGGGGAAGGCTAAGGCATGGCGGGCTGCAGTCCCGAGGCCTGCCCTGTGGGAAGGCAGCTAAGGCCTGGCGAGAAATCGAGCACAGCGCCGGTGGGCTGGCACTGCTGGGGGACCCAATACACCCTCCGCAGCCGCTGGCCTGGGTGCTAAGTCCCTCATTGCCCGGGGCCAGCAGGCCCGGCCGGCTTCTCCGAGTGCGGGCCCACCAAGCCCACGCCCACCCGGATCTCCAGCTGGCCCGCAAGCGCCACACGCAGCCCTGGTTTTCGCTCGCACCTCTCCCTCCACACCTCCGGGCAAGCTGAGGGAGCCGGCTCCCGCCTTGGCCAGCCCAGAAAGGGGCTCCCACAGTGCAGCAGTGGGCTGAAGGGCTCCTCAAGTGCTGCCAAAGTGGGAGCCCAGGCAAAGGAGGCGCCGAGAGCGAGCGAGGGCTGTGAGGACTGCCAGTGCGCTGTCACCTCTCAATTATACTCAATAAATAGTATAAAAACCAAAGCTCTAGGCCTTTTACAGCTTCCATATTTTACACTGGCCCCTTGGCTCCCCACCTTTACTCCTAACCTGTCTCTTCTCAATCCTTTGTCACCACCAAACTTTAAATATCCTACAGGGAGTATTAAGGCTGGTCCCCAACAAGGTACATAACAAGAATAAAATCAGAATAAAAGTAGAAAATTCAAGGTATGTTTAAGAAAAATGAGTAGGTCAGCCTTGCTAAAGCAGAGAGATTGGTGAAGGAATACTAAGGAATAAGTGGGAAAAGGGGTCAAGTCCAATTGTGGAAAATCTTGAATGCTAACGTGAGTACCAAGAGAGGAGAGGCAGTAGCACTGCAGGAGATTTATTTGATAGTGCACACAAATTTATTCAGATATGACAGGAAGATATTACAGGCAGGATCTAATGGTGTATGGTAAAAAAAAAAAATGTAGCTGGCATAGTGGAAGGCAGACTAGAAAGGAAGAAACACAAACGACACACAGAGCGGAAAACAATCAAAATGACTTGATAAGCTCCTGAAAGATCTTAGATTTAAGACCTTTATTAAAAATCTTAAATGTAGTGAGCTGCTGCATGCATTTGCCTCCATTTTCTCCTAGACACATGGAAGCAAAAGTATGAAGTATAAAAAGAATAAACCCATAATAATAAAAAAGTGGGGGAAAATTAAGTTTTATCAATGAATAAGGTATTTCAAAAAACTTGCTAACCATATGATGAGCTGGCAGATAAAACAGGTGGAGAGAGGCCCCATAGCTGTCACTGAGTTGTGGAGGACATGGTCATCAATTTGTCCAATAAAACTAAAGAGAGACTCTGAGCTGAGGTCAACAGATAAAGTGGAGGGCATGAGTGTGCAATGGGGCTAAAAACCGGGAGATCTATATAAGTCTTCATAGGAGACTTCTGCACCAGTCAGCGCTCTCTACCCACAAGTCACAGCATAGGCATTTACCACCCAGCCAAAATAATGGATGCATCTTTTCCAGATAAGTTGAAATAAATATTTGCTGAAAGCCGAGGATATTTTCATAGACACTTATATTTATAGTACAATTTAGGGGTTGGGGTCTATTCTGTCCTTTAGCAGTCTTTTCACCTCCTCTCGTAATGTAAAGCAAGCCAGTCGATGAAAACTACTCATCCACATAAACTCTTGGTTAAGAATTTCCATTCAGGGAAGACATTGAACTGAAAAATAAAGCTATTTATAAAATAATAAATATATGAGCAATAAATAGGATAATTGGCATGTGCCAATTATCCTATTCTTTAATCATGAATGTAAATAAGCAACCAAGGACCACCAGATATGCAAAGAGAGTCAACATTATTGAAGTAAAAGACAATCCCTCTGCCACAAAAAGCAAAACCAAAACCAAAAAATAACAAAAGTCCTTGGTAGAAACAAACAGTCCAAGATACAGAGCAGAACTTTTAAAAGACAAAAGAAAAATTTGAAGTTTACTTAGAAGTTGAATCTATAACACTGGAACACAAGATTAAAAAAAAGAAAAGAAAATTAAAGAAAGCTTTTAATATTTTTAAATAGCCAAAATAAAATAAAATTTAGTAGAATGACTAGAAAATAAAGTTTTAGTAACATCTCAGAATAAGAAGACAGAGACATAGATTACATTAAAAATAAAAGACATGGGGAACCAATCCAGGGGATTCAATTAACAGGAACTTCAGAAAAGGTAAAAAAAAAAAAAAAATGGTAAAGAAAAAATTATCAAAGGGGATAATTTCAGAGATTAAGGACAAATCTTCAGAGTTAAAGGGTCTGCTAAGTATACATTAAAAATATGTCTTGAAAATATAAAAATTATACTTGGATGCACCATTGTAAGATTTTTAGATTAAGAATAAAGAGAAAATCCTAAATAAAAACAAAATAAAAATCAAACAGGCACAAGACTTCTCATCAGCAATGGTACATACTAAAACACCATGGTAAATTAAGCACATTAATGGCCCAAACAAAATAATGATCTCCGTGTATCCACCCTTGCCTTCTAACTGTAGCTTTCTCTTATCTGACTCTGAGTTCAGCCATGTGACTTGCTTAGGCCAATGGGATGTTAGCAATAGACATTAGAGAAGGTGCTTATGTACTTCCACTCTTTCTCTTTTATCCTTGCCACTATCATGGGAACATACCCAGGCTAGCCTGCTGGGAGAATAAGAGAATTACATGAGAGACAGCTGAGTCATTTCAGGTGATCTCATCCTACACCATCCTATAACTAGCCAATTCCCAAACATATAATAATCTCATAAATGATCAGCAGAGTTGTATAGCTACTCTCAGTTGACCAAAGATTCATGAGTAGTCCAACTGAAACCAAAGGAACCATACAGACTTGGGAGCAATGGTTGGGTTTTTTGAAGCTACCACATTTAAGGTACTTTGTTGTACATCATTTTGTGGAAACAGGTAACAGAAATACAAACGATCAGTGCTGTCAAAATTTTCAGGGAGTTTTAAATCTAAAACTCAATACCCAGGCCAACTATCAATTAAGAGTGAGGCAAGAACAAGATATTTCACAAATGTAAGAACATGTATCCATTCTCTTCTCATGTATGTACCATTTTTTTTTCAAAAAAATTACTTGAGAATGTTTTCCAGAAAAATAAGGGACAAAGCAACATAGAATGAGGCACTGCATCTAGAAAACAGTGAATCCAATCCAGAGTGTTCCAGGATAAAATCTGTGCAATAGGCCCAAGGAGAATGTCAAATGATTAAGGGGCACAGGCTCTGAGAAGGAGATGTCTGGGGAAAACAAAAGACTCACTAAAAGAGTAATATGACTGAGGGATTAGAAAATAGTGAAAATGTGTTACAAAAATAGGATAGGAGGGCCATCAGTGAAAATGGCAAGTGAGGACATCTAAAATGACTATTCTCCCTAAAAGCAGTGAGAGTACTGGTAAAACTTATTAGAATCAACTTTTTCAGAACTCTGGAAATTAATAAAACGCTTGCTGCAATGTAGGAAACATGTATTCAAGAAAAGCAGTTATATCTCAGTAATAGTAAGTTTTATGGCATCTTAAGTTGCCCTATTTCTATCTCCCACTCTTTAGCTCTGTAATAGCTTTGAAAACAACCCCACAATCACAGTACAAAACAGCAGGCTGGAAGCCACTGGATGGGGTCATGCATTCCCAGAGGATTGTCCCTATTTGACCCATCTGGGATTCCCTGGAAGACCCTTTTCACAAAGATGCCTTTGTTTAACCTGACTTGGAGGTTATCCAATGTAACAATTGGATATCCGCATGCAAATAAATAAAGCTGGACATCTATCTCATATAATATTAAAAAATTCACTTAAAATGAATTAAAGACCTAAAAGTAATAGTTAAAACTATAAAACTCTTAAGAATGTAAATATAATTTCTGTGACCTTGCATTAGACAATAGTTTCACAAACATTATACCAAAAATGCAAGCAACAAAAGAAAAAGTAGAAAAATTGGACTTCATCAACATCTAAAATTTTGTGCTTCAAAAGACATTATGAAGACGGTGAAGAGACAATCCACAGATCAGCAAATAAATCATGTCTGATAAAGTTCTAGTATCTGGAATATATAAAGAACTCTTAACAACTAATCAATAAGAAGACAACCCATTTTTTAAAAATGGGAAAAAAATCTGAATAGACATTTCTCCAAAGAAGATATACAAATAGCCAACAAGCACATGAAAAGATGTTCACTGTCATTAATCATTGGAGAAATGCAAATTAAAACCACAAGGACACACATGAACACAGACTGTGGAATAACAGACATTAGGAAGGTGGGAGGGAGGTGAGGGATGAGAAATTACTTAATAGTTACAATGTACACTATTCAGTTGATGGTTACACAAAAAGCTCATACTTCAGCACTACACAATATATCCATGTAACAAAACTGCACTTGTACCCCTTAAATGTATACAAATTTTTAAAAATAAATAAGAAAACAATGAGGTACAAATTCACACTCACTAACGTGGCTATAAATTAAAAAAGAGATAAGAAGCGTTGGCAAGGATCCAGAGAATGGAACCCTCATTGCTCTTGGGAATGTAAAATGATGCAGCCACTTTAGCAAATAGTCTGACAGTTTCTCAAAAGGTTAAGCATCAAATTACTGTATGATCCAGCAATTCCATTTTTAGGTATATACTCAAAGGAAATGAAAAGGTATGTTCACACCAAAACTTGTGCATGAATGTTCATAGCGGCAAAATTGTTAACAGCCATCAACAGAAGTAATCTAAATTTCTATCAACTGATGATAAACAAAACGTGGTATATCTACATAATTGAACATTATTTAGTCACAAAAAGAAATGAGGGCGGGCGCGGTGTCTCATGCCTGTAATCCCAGCACTTTGGGAGGCCGCGGCAGGTGGACCACCTGAGGTCAGAAGTTAGAGACCAGCCTGGCTCCTGGCTAACATGGCGAAACCCCATCTCTACTAAAAATACAAAAATTAGCCGGGTGCGGTGGTGGGTGCCTGTAATCCCAGCTACTTGAGAGGCTGAGGCATGAGAATTGCTTGAACCCAGGAGGTGGAGGTTGCAGTGAGCCAAGATCACACCACTACACTTGAGCCTGAGTGACAGAGTGATACACTGTCTCAAAAAAAAAAAAAAAAAGAAAGAAATACTGATTTGTGCTACAATATCGATGAACATGCTGCAGCATAGATGAGAACATTAGGCTAAGTCAAAGAATTTAGATGCAAAAGGGCATATAGTTTATGATTCCATTTATATTAAGTGTCAAAAAATAGTCAAATCCAAAGTAGACTGATAGTTGCCAGGGCCTGGGTCCAGGGAGGAATGGGACATGACTGCTAAAGGGGTTTCTTTTTTAGGTGATGAAAATATTCTGGAATTAGTGGTAATGGTTGCACAACTTTGTGAAAATACTAAAAGCCTCTGAGTTGGACACTTTAAAGGTTTAAATTGTGTGATATGTAAAGTATATCTCAATATTTTTTGGAGACAGGGTCTCACTCTTTTGCTCAGGCTGGAGTGCAGTGGTGCCATCACAGCTCACTGCAGCCTCAACCTCCTGGGCTCAGGCAATCCTCTCATCTCAGCCTTCCAAGGGGCATACCACCACACCTGGCTAATTAATTTTTTTTGTAGCGATGAGGTCTCACTATTTTGCCCAGACTGGTCTTGAACTCAATCAATCCTCCTGCCTTGGCCTCCCAAAGTGCTGGGGTTACAGGCATGAGCAACTGCACCTGGCCCATAGCTCAATTTTAAAAAGTAATAATGAAGGATAAGAATCACAAAGTTTCCTCCCCACAAAACGTCACATTCTAAATATTGACTGAAGTGGAAAGTGATGTTAGGCAATTGGTACAATATAAGAAAAGACACCTGGAAACAGAGAACAAGTTCCTTCAGCACCTGGGGACATCAACATTGAATTTGGGGGGAAAGAAATGTAATAGGAACCCACATGATACATATAATAATGTTATAGTAATGTGGGCAATTTTTTTTGGTTTTCAACCTTTAGAGATGATCAAATACAGCAAACTTGTAAAGTGGTTGCAGACAGAAGGCAACTGTGGCCTATAATAAGGGTAGAGGAGAGAGCGGAGGCACTGATGTTCTTATTTTACAAAGAGAAATCAAGAAATAATATCAGGAGCTGAAGAACAAGAAATAGATGCTCACAGAGATTAAAGTAATGAAAGAAAAAAATAAAATAATTAAAATCACAAATACAATATCAAAACTTCAGAAGAAGACGAGAGTAAAGAATCTAAAGGCTCATCTTTTATATTGGAGCATAAATAGAGATGGTCTGAAGTTGATAGTTCAATAATTAAATAAAGGTATAAGCACGTTGCCTACAGTTTTTGAAGTAACCACTAGGACAATAAAAACTGTTTAAACATATTTCCTGTGAGAGTGGAAGTACAGATGGGCAAGGGGGAAGAAGAAAACTGTTGCTTTTTAGAAGCTCTTCTCTACTCATTTGATGCCATGTACCTGTATTTGTTTATTCAAAAGTAGTTCATTAGGAGTTTTACAACTTACTCGATGGGTGACAAATGATAAAGAAATGAAGGCTGACCTTATCTGACCCCAAGTAATTAGAAAAGTGATCTCAAAAAACAGAAAAATTGAAAAGAGGAGAAACCGGCAACTTGTTTGGGGGAAGAAGATAAAGACACTGAAAGATGTAATCAGAAGAATATAACAGGTGAGAAAATAAGTGTCCAGAAAAATTCTAGGGTAAAATAGAAACTCTTACATTTACATGAATGTAAGAGTTGGACTGACACCAACAAAAGTGGAATAGGAAAACAAAAAAGGAAGAAAGAATTTTAGAGGAATTCCAGACAGTGAAGCTTAGAGCACCCCTGGTGAAGGCACAGAAGGAAGAAAGAGAAAGAAACAGTGTAGTGTATATGGTCAAGGAATGAGAAAGTTGACCAAAATATGTCCAAAATTATAAACTCTGACCCTATCAATTATAATTAAAGAGGTAGAAAATACAAAGAGAGGAAAGTAGCATTGAATGCCCTACACGCCAGGGTGGATAAATTCCCTGTGGCATTCACAGACAATCCTTAAAATAGACTCATGGAAGTTTAAAGTTGATCCACAATTTTCTTATTTATAACTGGCTGTCTCATAACACAATTGAAAAAAATTACTGCTTGTTATACTTTTAACTGTGTAATGCATGTAAAAAAATGTTCTGCCAACTCTAGTCTAAATCCTTCTCATTTATTGTGACCTGTTCCCAAAACGTATCATTTGGGGAAAAAAAATACACGCAATCACAAAGAGCTTGAAGTCATTATTTCCTCAAACTCAGTGATGTAATCTTTGAGAATTATATCAAACAACATTACTAGATGAGGACAATATAGAAACATATATGTTTTGCTTATTTTTATAAGAAACTTCCTGCATCATTCACCTTGGGTCTCCAGGAAAAAGGCATATGCAATCATGAGTGTCATGGAGCTGATACTAAAAGAGTGCTTATTATAAGAAAGATCTAAAGTTACAATCTAAAGTTTGAAGGAAATGTGCATTTGCAAATGAAACCAATGGGCCTTCTGCATAAATTACAAACATGCATCATTGCTTCTCACTGACAATATCAGAACTTCTATGGCTGCCTCATCAATCTAAGCTACACCAGTTTAAAACTCTGCCATGCACATCCCGTTCTGCTGTTGTCTCCTCTTTTCTCTCCATAACAGCCACATGTATTTAGAGATTCCTCCAGCAGTCACCATTTTCTTATTTCCAACTCGCTCCCCAACCCTCCCAATTTGCTTCTGTTTCATCACTTCATTCAGGTGGTTCTGGCTAACATGAATGAGGACCGCGATGTTTCTAAAATGGATGTATATTTTTCAATGCTCTTCCTATCTCTTGTCATAGGCTGCATTCAATACCTTGAACCAGTCCCTTGTTTTTGGAACACTTTCCCCCCTGCTTTTCAAGATACAGCACTCTTAATGTCTCATTTGTAAGAACATTCTCATTTCAATTATCCATCTGTAAGCCCAACACTATAAAGCCCTATATGCACCCAAATGTACAAGTATCTTTTAACACTTATCCTTCGATGACTGAGGCATCTCAAAATTGATCTCATGGTATCTTCTTCTCAATCTGATTTTCTTCATGTTTCCTATTTCTATGAATAGAACTACAATCTATCAAGGTATGCAAGCAAAAAAAAACTTGAAATTGTATTTGATTCCTCTTCCATCATCAATTTCATCATTGAAATTTTGCTATCTAAATGTCTCTTGAATCCATACAACACTTGGTCCCCACAATTACCCATTGGTCAGGCTGCCATAAACTCTCTCTCTTTTTTTTTTTTTTTTTTTGAAACGGAGTCTCACTCTGTCACCCAGGCTGGAGTGCAATGGTGTGGTCTCAGCTCACTGCAACCTCCACCTCCTGGGTTCAAGCGATTCTCCTGCCTCAGCCTCCCGAGTAGAGGAGACTACTGGCGCCCTCCACCACACCTGGCTAGTTTTTATATTTTTTAGTAGAGATGGGGTTTCACCATGTTGGCCAGGCTGGTTTTGATCTCCTGACCTCAGGTGATCCACACGCCTCGGTCTCCCAAACTGCTGGGATTACAGGCGTGAGCCACCGTGCCAGCAAAGTCAGGCTGCCATGATCTCTTACCTGAACTACTGCACTAGCTTCCTAACAGATCTTTCTACATTCACCTTGGACTCTTCAATCTAGTCTCCCTATTGCAGCTAGAGTTGTCTTTTACAAAGCATACATTTCTTCTTGCACACAAGCCTAGTTGTTTTGAGCCCCTGCTTAAACTCCTTCAGTGTCTTCCCATTGTTCTTAGACTACAGATCAAAATTCTTAACATGGTCTAACAGGCCCTGCACAGTCTGGTCGCTGTCTACTTCTCAGGCTCATTTCACAGAACCCTCCTCTCATTCTCTGAACTCTGACACACTGACATTCTAGTTCTTCAAATGGGCAAGCTCCCCACCACCAGAGTGGCTTTGCACAGGCTTTCTCCTCCTCAGCCCTGTTCACCTAGTTTCCCACTGATTCTTCAGCTTTTGCTCAGCCACTATCCTTAGAGGGAAGTCTTTCCTGGTTTCCTAGGCTAAATTAGGTTTCTTTGTTATCTGCCTCTATAGACTGTTTCTTTCTTTCAGAGGACTTATCCCAGTTGGTTCACATTCTATCACAGTCAGTGATGTGGTTATTTTACGAACGCTCTTCTTGCACGTTAGTCTGAAGCTTCATGAGTCAGTAGCCACATCTTTTATTTTGCTTGCTGTCGTATCTCCAGCTCCTAGAAAAGTTCCTAGCATATAGGGTAATCAATACATATTTGATGAATGAATGCATGCATGAATAAAGGGCAAATTTGGTTTAAAAATAGTATATGGCTTATAGACCATCCCTCATGCCAATTCAGACCTGATGTTCTCCAATTTTTACCTTAAAGTGTGTTGTTTATTCTTATTCTTATATATGTACAACCATAAAGATTGCTCAAAGTACTGAAATGCTATAGTGCCTATGAAGATATCAATTTCAGACCCACAGGGAATAGTAATAAGATGAATACAGAATTTTTCATACCAAATAAGTATTTTAGATAATGCCAAATAGACTCTATAGCTAGATTCTATAGCTAGACTAAAGGTCTGTTCAGATAACACTCAATAACATCTGAATCAACTGATCTTTATTCTGGCTCTGCCTCATAGAATTCAGGAAAGTTCTTGTGTCAGATGGAGGAGGGGAAGGGAATGGAGAAAGCTACAAATAAAGAGGAGTCTGTTGAGACTTGACTATACATTAGTCTAGCAATCAAATTTTGTATAATTCCAAAAGAGATGATCTATCTGTGGCCCAAATGCAGAGCCGGCGCTGCTCACATGCACCCTAGAACTTAAAGTATAATAAAAATATATATCTATAAAATAAAAAATAAATAAATAAAATTTGCCAGAAAACGAAAAAAAAAAAAAGAAAATCCAAGGCCCTTCATTAAAAAGCAGAAGACTACCTTCTGCAGTCTCTTGATTGATCTGTCACGGTGGTTTTATTTTTATCGTTGTTATCTTGCTATTTAATGTTACATTCCCTTGGACACTAAACACTCATGCAGTGAGTGCAGACAACAAGTACCTTGGTCCCTGCCCCTGTGACTTGTGATATACAAGTATCCAAAACTGACCTTCCCCATGCCTGGTCCCATACAGGGTATGGAGGGCCACAGCAATCAATGAATGGGGCAGGGGAGCAGGTGGCTGAGAACCCAATCTGAGGAGTCAGGAGGGAGCGGGAGGCAGGATTACTTGCAGCCAAGGCTGTAGGTTCCCAGTGCATGTTCTACTGTCCCATCAGACATTAGTTATAAAGTGCAAATTCAATAAACTAGTGTTAAGAATTTCAAAATGATGCCAGCAGAGCATTAAACCCTAAGTGCAGGGTCCCTTTCTGAGTGTAGACCCTATGCAACTGCACATGTCACACACTTGTGAAGCTGGCCTTGTGCAGATAAAATGGTTTCTAGTGAACCACAGTGAAGAAGGTATAACATATTCTTACACACTCAGACATCTCTATCTGAAACTATCTACTCACAGGTGCTTCCTGTCATGGAAAAGGTGGATTTGTGCACTCTTTGGAAATTGTTGATTTCTACTGAGTAGCCGAACTGTACTAAGTTCATTATATATCACTCGGATAAGTGCATCTTCTGTAATATTTCCAAGTGTTGTCAGTGCCTGGTGTTTTCTCAAATCCAGTAGACAAGGCCCATTTATTTAAGTATTAATATAGAGCATATGCTCTCTTAGGACAGGAATAATCATCTTCCTAACTCTACTATAATCAACAGTACCTTGCATCAGTTGATGCTCAATAAATGCTTCTTGAGTTGAAATAATAAACTCCATACTCCTCTTCTAATTATGCTATTCCTAAAATAAAAGTCAACTTAAAAAATGCATGGTGGAATCTTTAAAATATCAGCCTATTTGGTGTATGTATGTATGTGTACACACACACAGACACGCACACATACAGAGTCTTAATTCCACACATTTCTTCTCAAGAGGTCAAGGTGGCTATCAGGACCAAGCCTACAAATAAGGAGATTGAAATTTCCACAGAGTTATCACTTTAACCAAAAGGAAGTCCTAGTTAAAGTGCAAAAACAAAAACAATATTTACAAAGAATATTTTAAAACTTGGAGAAGAGCTTATGGTATAATTAAATAAAAAACCAAGAGGAAATAATATGATATTGCCAGTCTTCAAAATAAGAACATGTACTTATATACACGAAGTAAAAAGATTGGAAGGAAACATTATCCGACATTATTAGTATTTATCTCTTGGTGTATAAGATTATGAGAGATTGTAGTTTTTATTTTTTATTTTTTTATTATTATTATACTTTAGGTTTTAGGGTACATGTGCACAATGTGCAGGTTTGTTACATATGTATCCATGTGCCACGTTGGTGTGCTGTACCCATTAACTCGTCATTTAGCATTAGGTATATCTCCTAATGCTGTCCCTCCCCCCTTCCCCTCACTCCACAACAGTCCCCAGAGTGTGATGTTCCCCTTCCTGTGTCCATGTGTTCTCATTGTTCAATTCCCACCTATGAGTGAGAACATGCGGTGTTTGGTTTTCTGTCCTTGCGATAGTTTACTGAGAATGATGGTTTCCAGTTTCATCCATGTCCCTACCAAGGACATGAACTCATCATTTTTTTATGGCTGCATAGTATTCCATGGTGTATATGTGCCACATTTTCTTAATCCAGTCTATCGTTGTTGGACATTTGGGTTGGTTCCAAGTCTTTGCTATTCTGAATAGTGCCGCAATAAACATACGTGTGCATGTGTCTTTATAGCAGCATGATTTATAGTCCTTCGGGTATATACCCAGTAATGGGATGGCTGGGTCAAATGGTATTTCTAGTTCTAGATCCCTGAGGAATCGCCACACTGACTTCCACAATGGTTGAACTAGTTTACAGTCCCACCAACAGTGTAAAAGTGTTCCTGTTTCTCCACATCCTCTCCAGCACCTGTTGTTTCCTGACTTTTTAATAATCGCCATTCTAACTGGTGTGAGATGGTATCTCATTGTGGTTTTGATTTGCATTTCTCTGATGGCCAGTGATGATGAGCATTTTTTCATGTGTTTTTTGGCTGCATAAATGTCTTCTTTTGAGAAGTGTCTGTTCATGTCCTTCGCCCACCTTTTGATGGGGTTGTTTGTTTTTTTCTTGTAAATTTGTTTGAGTTCATTGTAGATTCTGGATATTAGCCCTTTGTCAGATGAGTAGGTGGCAAAAATTTTCTCCCATTTTGTAGTTTTTAAATTTATTTTGTGTACATATTAAAATTTTTCTTCTATACTGAGCATATGCTGCTTTTATATTCATAAGTTTTTTTAAAAGCAAACATTTGAAAAGAATAACTTTTAGTCATTTAAAGTGGCAGTTAAAATTATTTTTTATTAATAAAGTCTTTTGGCATCAATATTATAGCATCCCAATATATATTTTTTAAGTGAGGAACAGCTTCCTTAGGCCATTTAAATCTTCATCACTAGGCAGAGAATATTTCATTGCTTAAAGGAGCTTTTGAAATGCCACTCAGAAAGTGAATGAGTTAAATCCAAATCCCATCCGATTGTTGTGAAAGAGGCATATAAATGGCCTTTCATCTCACTTCTCTGATTCATATATTATTCAAGATATTGGTGTGTTAGTTAAGTAATTCTTGATTATGCTGCAGTAACAAATAAATCTTGAAGTCTTGGTGGCTTAACTACAAGGGTTTATTTTTCACTCAGGTCAACCCAACCCAAACCAGGTGGCCAAGTACTGACTCAGGATCCAGGCTTCCCAACTTTGCAACTCCATCATCTTATACTTCTTCACTTCCAGTTACACAGATAGAAGAGAGAAAGATATGGTAGAGGCACATACACAAATGTGTATGTGTGTATACATGTGTGTGTATGTATATAGTGATGGCGTGTGTGTGTATACATATATATATTTAGCCAGACCTAGTCATTGGCCCCAACCTAACCTCAGTATTGCAGTGGTGACTGAAAAATGTAGAGAAGCACAAAAGAATATTTGGTTTCTACTGATTCTGATTGTCACAAGATTTTAAATTTTCAAATAAAATTAAAGAAGGACATGGGAATTATAATGCAGCAAAAGTTAAACTAGGACATAAGATACTATATTAGCAGAAACTACTTTTTTCTTCAAAAGATTGAAAAAAACATCTGAGACGATATGACAAGATAGATCATTGATATTAAGAGGTGTTGAAGATGAGATTAAATAGAGCTGAAGGCATGAAACGATACCCTGAGATGTCAGACAACTCTGCTCACCACACTCAGATTTCCTGAGGTTCTATATTGAGACAGGCAAGCAGGGCTTTTAAAATGTCCCAGCAGAAGTAGAAAGCTGCCACAACTTATTCATTTCTCAAAGTGTGATTTATGTTGCTTACAATAAACTTCAAAGAGGTACGTGCTGATGGTTTCTAACTGCCATATAAACACCACTTCATATAAACATCAGCCTGGAACTCCACCAACTCGTACAGACCTGATGGATGTTCACCAGGGCAAACTAGCAAAGGACTATTTTTAAGCCTCCACAACTGAGGATAATTTTGTTAATTTTTCTACTTATTTAGTAGAGTGCCCATTTAACGTTTGTCCTTCAGGCAGGAATGTATGCTCTTCATGGTTTTACATGTCAGTTTAGATTTCTCGAAAAAGAGGTCTATAAATTTAGGGGAAAGAATGTTTACCAGTCATGTACACTATGCCTAGGATTATACTCTTGTATTCATTGGTCCCTTAAGTAAATGTTGGTGATTTACAAATATAGTAACTGAAATCAATGGAAGATACATTTGAAATATAATTCTAATCACATATGTACATGAGATAATTTTACAAATGTGACCTCATTCCTGTCATATGGATTAAGTTCATTAATGCCAAAATGAGAGATAAATTATTTCTATACCACGTTTTCCTATACATGGCCAAGAAAGGTTTAAGGTAAACTAATGCTTAGGCAAGCTATATTTTTCAGAAATTTATAAAGGATAATTCTTGCTCCTTCAATTTAACAATAAGAAAGGAGAAAGGAAAAGAAAGAAAAGGAGAAAGGAAAAGAAAAGAGAAGAAAGGAAAGGAGAAAATCTATTTGAATTATTTAGAGAACATCCTGTACTCTCTTTAGATCATATGTATTCAGTTTTGTTTCGTTGGTGTTCTTGTTTTGCTTCTTTATTATTTCTGATTTTGTAATAAATGGAGGGTAAAAGACAAAATTTCTACTGGTTGCTAAATAGACAGCTATGAGATCTATAGTTTTATACATTAAGGGATGGAATCTCTGAGTAAACAATTTTGATTGGCTCTTACTATCTGCAAGCTCCTTCGTCATTAAACTGAATAAATCATCAGTTTAATTCATCAGGAAATCTCCAGGAGAGGTTCGCAAGTATAAAAAGCTTTTGGGGCCGGGCGTGGTGGCTCACTCCTGTTATCTAAGCACCTTGGGAGGCTGAGGCGGGTGGATCATTTGAGGCCAGGAGTGTAAGACCAGCCTGGCCAAAATGGTGAAACCTCATCTCTACTAAAAATACTAAAATTAGCTGGGCATGGTGATGCACGCCTATAATCCCAGCTACTTGGGAGGCTGAGGCAGGAGAATTGCTTGAACCTAGTAGGCGAAGGTTGCAGTAAGCTGAGATTGCGCCACTGCAGTCCAGCCTGGGTGACAGAGCAAGACTTTGTCTCAAAAAACAAAATAAAATAAAAATAAAAAGCTTTTGACCCAAGTACGGTCAAAGAAGTAAGCCACCTGAACATATCCTTCAGTAACTTTATCTTAGTTCAGAGTGAGTCTTAAATTATCATACAAATGAAAGAGTTGATTCATCATTTCAATTTCCTTATCTTGGATGCATTACTGAAACAACAATTAAATTTAACTTTCAGTCATGAGGAATTAAACAGGCATGACTTGGTATGAGCCTGTTCCATTTTCCCCCTAGAATAAGTCAATATGGTTTATAACTGAAAACAATCTCAAGGGACTTTTGACTCTGTCATTTTCCCAAAACAAATGGTTCTGCTGCTATCACTTCCAGAACAACATAACATGCCACTCAGAGTCTTTATGCTGCTAAGCCACTCATATGCGTGTGTCAGAATTAATCTGACATCCTAAAAGCAGAGGGGGCTTGGGCCAGTTGCACTGATGTGGGCTATATTTTAAGCATCTGTTTACTAGTCTGTCTCCTACATTAAACTGTGAGCAACATCAGAGGGTCTCTCATAATCATCATTGCATTTTTTTCAGCACAAATCTCAACTCTGACAAATGTTCAATTCATTTTTTAAAAATGTGTTCATAGAATACCAAATTTTAGTGAAATCAATATAGTCAGTAGTGGTGGAAATAGATACTAAGTATGTAATTAAGTTATGTGTAGACTCTCTTCTTTCCAAATGCCAGTAACCCAATAAAAGGACCTTCCTTTTGTATTCTCGGCCTTAACTAATGTTGAAATTAGAAAAAGAAAAAAAAAAGAGAGATTATCTCAAATAAACCACTGCCATGAATTCTTGTTACCTGAAGAAAGCTAAATGGAGATATTACTTCTTTTCTAAGGTCTATGAAAATGTATTTAAATTATTTTCCTTAAAAAAAAGTAGAACTGCTAATATATTATATACTCCAAGAATGCATTCAAAACTAAAATTCCAATTCACATTTTCAATCTCAACCTAAATTTATACTTTTGCAAGTCCATCCTCTTCCTCTATTCTCTCTTATTCTCTTTCCTGTCACCAATTTTCCTAGATAGAAGAGGATTTCTGTTTTGAAGTTTACTATTGAAGAAACTAAGTTCAGTGAGTGAGGGTATTTAAAAAAAGAAATGAAAGGAAGAAAAAATCCTGACACAACACAGGTGAGTGTTTAAAATTTTTGCACAGCAATGCAAATAATCAAAAAATGAAAAGGCAGCCTACAGAATGGGAGCAAATATTTACAAAGCACATATTCAATAGGGTGCTAGTATTCCAAATACATAAGGAATGCAAACAACTCTAAAGCAAAAAAGCAAATAACCTGATTTTAAAATAGGAAAAGTATCTGTATAGACATTTTTCCAAACAAGACATACCAACTGACAACAGGTATGTGAAAAAGGTGCCCAATGTCACTAATCATCAGGAAAATGCAAATCAAAACTGCAATGAGCTATCTCACACCTGTTAGGATGGCTATTACCAATATGTTAAGTGATAACAAATGTTGGCAAGAGTGTGAAGAAAAGGAAACCCTGATATACTGTTGGTGGGATTGTAAATTAGTACAGCTATTATGGAAAACAGTATTGAGTTTCTCAAACACTAAAAATAGAACTACTATGTGATGAAGTAATCCCACTTCTGAGTATATATCTAATCGAAATTTCAAAGAGGTATGTGCACTCCCATGTTAATTGCAGCATTACTCACAATAGCTAAGATATAGCAACCTAGGTGTCTATCACTGAATAAATGAATAAAGCAAATGTGGTGTATATATATAATGGAATATTATTCAGTCTTAAAAAAGAATGAAATCCTGCCATTTGTGACCACATGGATGAACCTAGAGGACACTATGTTAAGTGAAATATGCCAGACATAGAAAGACAAATACTGTATGATCCCACTTACATGTGTAATTGAAAAAAGTTAAACTCATAGTAGAAGCAGAGAGTAGAATGGTGCTTGCCAGGGTCTGGAGGGGGAAGGCAGAATGGGCAGGTGTTGGCCAAAGGGTGCAAAGTTTTTGTTAGGATAAATAAATTCTAGAGATCTAATGAACAGCATGTTGACTATAGTTAATAATACTGTATTTTATACTTGAAATTCACTGAGTAAATCTTGAATGTTCTCACCAAACCACCAAAAAAAAGATAACTATGTGAGGCAATGAATATGTTAATTAGCTTGATTGTGGTAATCATTTTACAATGTACATGTATATCAAAACAACATGCTGTACATCTTAAATATATTCAATTTATATTTGTCAATCATACCTCACTAAAGCTAGGGGAAGATTATACACCTTTAAACAATTTTTATAAAAGGAAAATAATTGTCCATAAGATATTTGACTGAAAATAGGGAAACTATTAAGAAGCTGTTGAAGTAATCTAAGAATGGAGTAAGGCTAGTCTAGACTTGACTCTGGACCAGTGGTTATTAAACTCCATTACCCATAAGAATCACCTGGATAACTTACTAAAACACAGATAAGAAAAGATTTTAATCCGGAAGGTCTGCAATAAGACCAAGCACTTGCATTTCTAACAGGCTCCTAAGTAGTACTGATGCTGTTGATCCACCAACCATGCTCTGAGTAGCACTGCTCTAGACTACTGAGGTAAAAGCAACAAAACCAAAACCCATTTTTACTAAGAATCAAAATGACCTAACAAACCTAGGTATAAGGAAAAAGATACTAAAATTTCTAGCATGATGTTTGTGGTGTTGACCTGCATGGAAATTGGAGGAAAAAAAATAAACTAGTTAAGAGTAAGAGAGGTTTGTTTTTATAAATGCCGGATTTGAGATGACATCCAGATATTGATGTGTACATGACTTGCAGGGAGCAGGAAATGAATGGCTATCATGGACATATAGTTAGACTTCAGATTTCAAGGTAAAGATTTACAAGTTTCATGAACACAGTAGTCAAACTCAAGAGGGGACTCTGAGTTATGAGAAGAAATAAAAAAGCCACTCACAGAACCTCAAAGAACTGTCATGTCATGGGGTAGGAGAATGAAAGATATCAAAAGAAAGAGAAGGACTGGTTACAATTATTATGATAGAAGAGAAGCTAGTAGGTGAGTGAGTGTTGCAGTTAAAGAAGAGAACATTTCATTTATTATTAATAAGTTGTCTGTGCTGAATACTTTAAAGAGATTAAGGAGAATGAAAACCAAAGAAAGATCCAGGATCAGTAGCTCACTGCAGTCACTAACAAACTTTCTGACAACCTCAGTAGTCACTGGCAAACTTTGGAGAGCATTGTACCAGTAGCATGGAGCAGAAGCCAAACTGGAAATGGTTAAGAACAAAATGGGAAAAGAAAAAGTGAGGCAGTTCATGTGAATAAAATAGGAGAATCACATTAAACTTAAATTTTGTTTACAGAACTAAGACTCAAGAACATCTATGATATTTACGCCTTCCATTTTCATTTTCTTTTTATATTTCCAAAGAGTCCTGCATGGGTTACAAGAGGCTGAAAAACGGTTCCCCCCAAAATGTCCATAGTCCAGTCCCTGGAACCTCTCAATATTACCTTTCCAAATGTGATTAAGTATCTTGAGATGGGGAGTGAATTCTGAAATATGCAGATATGTCCTAAATGCAACCATAGGTATCTTTATGAGGGAGGCAGAGGGAGATTTCACACACTCAGAATGAAAAATAAATGTGAACTGAAGCGAGATGCTACACTGCTTCCTTTGAAGATGAAGGAAGGGGCCACACACCAAGGAATGGTGCTCTAGGAGCTGTAAAAGACAAGAAAACAGATTCCCTTCTAGGTCCTCTAGAGGCAGCATAACCCTGCCAATCTTGGCAGTTTCAAGTGAAACAATTTCAGAAGTCTCAGCCTCAAGAACGACAGGAGAATAAATTTGTGTTGCTTTCAGCTACCAGGGTTGTGGTAACTTGTCATAGCGCCACAAGAAACTAACACATAGGTCAATATTCAATTGTAACTTTGCAATAAATTAAATTTAATGTATTGAGTCATCTACTGTTAGACAAAATAACACTCTAAGTGATTATGAGATACTTCTCAATTGAGGATCACAATATATTGTTACTTTCCTCATATCCAACTTGGTAAGAAATATTTCTGCTGTGTTATAAGACTTTGTAGGGCATCTCTATTTAAAGAATATGAAAAATGGTGGAGCCAAGATGGCCAAATAGGAACAGCTCCAGTCTACAGCTTCCAGCATGAGCGACGCAGAAGACGGGTGATTTCTGCATTTCTAACTGAGGTACCAGGTTCATCTCACTGGGGAGTGCTGGACAATTGGTGCAGGACAGTGGGTGCAGCACACCGTGCGTGAGCTGAAGCAGGGTGAGGCATAGCCTCACCCAGGAAGCTCAAGGGGTCAGGGAATTCCCTTTCCTAGTTAAAGAAAGGGGTGACAGACGGCACCTGGGAAATTGGGTCACTCTCAGCCTAATACTGCGCTTTTCCAACAGGCCTAACAAATGGCACACCAGGAGATTATATCCCGCACCTGGCTTAGAGGGTCCTACGGCCACGGAGCCTCACTCATTGCTAGCACAGCAGTCTGAGATCAAGCTGCAAGGTGGCAGTGAGGCTAGGGGAGGGGTGCCCACCATTGCCCAGGCTTGAGTAGGTAAACAAAGCAGCTGGGAAGCTCGAACTGGGTGGAGCCCACCACAGCTCAAGGAGGCCTGCCTGCCTCTGTAGACTCCACCTCTGGGGGCAGGGCACAGACAAACAAAAGACAGCAATAACCTCTGCAGACTTAAATGTCCCCGTCTGACAGCTTTGAAGAGAGTAGTGGTTCTCCCAGCACACAGCTTGAGATCTGAGAACTGACAGACTGCCTCCTCAAGTGGGTTCCTGACCCTCAAGTAGCCTAACCAGGAGGCACCCCCCAGTAGGGGCGGGCTGACACCTCACACAGCTGGGTACTCCTCTGAGACAAAACTTCCAGAGGAACAATCAGGCAGCAGCATTTGTGGTTCACCGATATCCACTGTTCTGCAGCCACCGCTGCTGATACCCAGGCAAACAGGGTCTGGAGTAGACCTCCAGTAAACTCCAACAGACCTGCTGCTGGTACTCAGGCAAACAGGGTCTGGAGTAGACCTCCAGTAAACTCCAACAGACCTGCAGCTGAGGGTCCTGACTGTTAGAAGGAAAACTAACAAACAGAAAGGACATCCACACCAAAAACCCATCTGTATGTCACCATCATCAAAGACCAAAGGTAGATAAAACCACAAAGATGGGGAATAAACAGAGCAGAAAAACCAGAAACTCTAAAAATCAGAGCACCTCTCCTCCTCCAAAGGAACGCAGCTCCTCACCAGCAATGGAACAAAGCTGGATGGAGAATGACTTTGATGAGTTGAGAGAAGACTTCAGAAGATCAAACTACTCTGAGCTAAAGGAGGAAGTTCGAACCAATGGCAAAGAAGTTAAAAACTTTGAAAAAAAATTAGACGAATGGATAACTAGAATAACCAATGCAGAGAACTCCTTAAAGGACCTGATGGAGCTGAAAATCATACCACGAGAACTACGTGACAAATGCACAAGCCTCAGTAACCAATGCGATCAACTGGAAGAAAGGGTACCAGTGATGGAAGATGAAATGAATGAAATGAAGCATGAAGAGAAGTTTAGAGAAAAAAGAATAAAAAGAAATGAACAAAGCCTCCAAGAAATATGGGACTATGTGAAAAGACCAAATCTACATCTGATTGGTGTACCTGAAAGTGACGGGGAGAATGGAACCAAGTTGGAAAACACTCTGCAGGATATTATCCAGGAGAACTTCCCAATCTAGCAAGGCAGGCCAACATTCAGATTCAGGAAATACAGAGAACACCACAAAAATACTCCTCGAGAAGAGCAACTCCAAGACACATAATTCTCAGATTCACCAAAGTTGAAATGAAGGAAAAAATGTTAAGGGCAGCCAGAGAGAAAGGTCGGGTTACCCACAAAGGGAAGCTCATCAGACTAACAGCTGATCTCTAGGCAGAAACTCTACAAGCCAGAAGAGAGTGGGGGCCAATATTCAACATTCTTAAAGAAAAGAATTTTCAACCCAGAATTTCATATCCAGCCAAACCAAGCTTTATAAGTGAAGGAGAAATGAAATACTTTACAGACAAGCAAGTGCTGAGAGATTTTGTCACCACCAGGCCTGCCCTAAAAGAGCTCCTAAAGGAAGCACTAAACATGGAAAGGAATAACCAGTACCAGCCACTGCAAAAACATGCCAAATTGTAAAGACCATCAAGGCTAAGAAGAAACTGCATCAACTAATGGACAAAATAACCAGCTAACATCATAATGACAGGATCAAATTCACACATAGCAATACTAACCTTAAATGTAAATGGGCTAAATGCTCCAATTAAAAGGCACAGACCTGCAAATTGGATAAAGAGTCAAGACCCATCAGTGTGCTGTATTCAGGAAACCCATCTCACATGCAGAGACACACATAGGCTCAAAATAACAGGATGGAGGAAGATCTACCAGGCAAATGGAAAACAAAAAAAGGCAGGGGTTGCAATCCTAGTCTCTAAACCAACAAAGATCAAAAGAGATAAAGAGGGCCATTACATAATGGTAAAGGGATCAATTCAACAAGAAGAACTAACTATCCTAAATATATATGCACCCAATACAGGAGCACCCAGATTCATAAAGCAAGTCCTGAGTGACCTACAAAGAGACTTAGACTCCCACACAATAATAATGGGAGATTTTAACACCCCACTGTCAACATTAGACAGATCAACCAGACAGAAAGTTAACAAGGATATCCAGGAATTGAACTCAGCTGTGCACCAAGTGGACCTAATAGACATCTATAGAACTCTCCACCCCAAATCAACAGAATATACATTCTTTTCAGCACCACACCACAGCTATTCCAAAATTGACCACATAGTTGGAAGTAAAGCACTCCTCAGCAACTGTAAAAGAACAGAAATTATAGCAAACTGTCTGTCAGACCACAGTGCAATCAAACTAGAACTCAGGATTAAGAAACTCACTCAAAACCGCTCAACTACATGGAAACTGAACAACCTGCTCCTGAATGACTACTGGGTACATAACGAAATGAAGGCAGAAATAAACATGTTCTTTGAAACCAACGAGAACAAAGACACAACATCCCAGAATCTCTGGGACACATTCAAAGCAGTGTGTAGAGAGAAATTTATAGCACTCAATGCCCACAAGAGAAAGCAGGAAAGATCTAAAATTGACACCCTAACATCACAATTAAAAGAACTAGAGAAGCAAGAACAAACACATTCAAAAGCTAGCAGAAGGCAGGAAATAAGATCAGAGCAGAACTGAAGGAAATAGAGACTCAAAAAACCCTTCAAAAAATTAATGAATCCAAGAGCTGGTTTTTTGAAAAGATCAACAAAACTGACAGACCACTAGCAAGACTAATAAAGAAGAAAAGAGAGAAGAGTCAAATAGACACAATCAAAAATGGTAAAGGGGATATCACCATCAATCCTACAGAAATACAAATTACCATCAGAGAATACTACAAACACCTCTATGCAAATAAACTAGAAAATCTAGAAGAAATGGATAAATTCCTCGACACATACACCCTCCCAAGACTAAACCAGGAAGAAGTTGAATCTCTGAATAGACCAATAACAGGCTCTGAAATTGAGGCAATAATTAACAGCTTACAAACCAAAAAAAGTCCAGGACCAGATGGATTCACAGCCGAATTCTATCAGAGGTACAAGGAGGAACTGGTACCATTCCTTCTGAAACTATTCCGATCAGTAGAAAAAGAGGGAATCCTTCCTAATTCATTTTATGATGCCAGCATCATCCTGATACCAAAGCCTGGCAGAGACACAACAAAAAAAGAGAATTTTAGACCAATATCCTTGATGAACACTGATGCAAAAATCCTCAATAAAATACTGGCAAACCGAATTCAGCAACACATCAAAAAGCTTATCCACCATGATCAAGTGGGCTTCATCCCTGGGATGCAAAGCTGGTTCAACATATGCAAATCAATAAATGTAATCCAGCATATAAACAGAACCAAAGACAAAAACCACATGATTATTTCAATAGATGCAGAAAAGGCCTTTGAAAAATTCAACAACCTTCATGCTAAAAACTCTCAATAAATTAGGTATTGATGGGACATATCTCAAAATAATAACAGCTATCTGTGACAAACCCACAGCCAATATCATACTGAATGGACAAAAGCTGGATGCATTCCCTTTGAAAACTGGCAGAAGACAGGGATGCCCTCTCTCACCACTCCTATTCAACATAGTGCTGGAAGTTCTGGCCAGGGCAATCAGGCAGGAGAAGGAAATAAAGGGTATTCAATTAGGAAAAGAGGAAGTCAAATTGTCCCTGTTTGCAGACGACATGATTGTATATCTAGAAAACCCCATGGTCTCAGCCCAAAATCTCCTTAAGCTGATAAGCAACTTCAGAAAAGTCTCAGGATACAAAATCAATGTACAAAAATCACAAGCATTCTTATACACCAAGAACAGACAAACAGAGAGCCAAATCATGAGTGAACTCCCATTCACAATTGCTTCAAAGAGAATAAAATACCTAGGAATCCAATTACAAATCCCTTACAAGGGATGTGAAGGACCTCTTCAAGGAGAAGTACATACCACTGCTCAATGAAATAAAAGAGGATACAAACAAATGGAAGAACATTCCATGCTCACGGGTAGGAAGAATCAATATCATGAAAATGGCCATACTGCCCAAGGTAATTTATAGATTCAATGCCATCCCCATCAAGCTACCAATGACTTTCTTCACAGAATTGGAAAAAACTACTTTAAGGTTCATATGGAACCAAAAAAAGAGCCCGCATCGCCAAGTCAATCCTAAGCCAAAAGGACAAAGCTGGAGGCATCATGCTACCTGACTTCAAACTATACTACAGGGCTACAGTAACCAAAACAGGATGGTAGTGGTACCAAAACAGAGATATAGACCAATGGAACAGAACAGAGCCCTCAGAAATAATGCCGCATATCTACAACCATCTGATGTTTGACAAACCTAACAAAAACAAGCAATGGGGAAAGATTCCCCATTTAATAAATGATGCTGGGAAAACTGGCTAGCCATTTGTAGAAAGCTGAAACTGGATCCCTTCCTTACACTTTATACAAAAATCAATTCAAGATGGATTAAAGACTTACATGTTAGACCTAAAACCATAAAAACCCTAGAAGAAAACCTAGGCAATACCATTCAGGACATAGGCCTGGGCAAGGACTTCATGTCTAAAACACCAAAAGCAATGGCAACAAAAGCCAAAATTGACAAATGGGATCTCATTAAACTAAAGAGCTTCTGCACAGCAAAATAAACCACCATCAGAGTGAACTGGCAACCTACAGAATGGGAGAAAATTTTTGCAACCTACTCATCTGACAAAGGGCTAATATCCAGAATCTACAAAGAACTCAAACAAATTTACAAGAAAAAACAAACGACCCCATCAGAAAGTGGGTGAAGGATATGAACAGACACTTCTCAAAAGAAGACATTTATGTAGCCAAAAGGCACATGAAAAAATGTTCATCATCACTGGCCATCAGAGAAATGCAAATCAAAACCACAATGAGATACCATCTCACACCAGTTAGAATGGCCATCATTCAAAAGTCAGGAAACAACAGGTGCTGGAGAGGATGTGGAGAAATAGGAACACTTTTACACTGTTGGTGGGACTGCAAACTAGTTCAACCATTGTGGAAGTCAGTGTGGCAATTCCTCAAGGATCCAGAACTAGAAATACCATTTGACCCAGCTATCCCATTACTGGGTATATACCCAAAGGATTATAAATCATGCTGCTATAAAGACACATGCACATGTATGTTTATTGTGGCACTATTCACAATAGCAAAGACTTGAAACCAACCCAAATGTCCAACAATGATAGACTGGATTAAAAAACTGTGACACATATACACCATGGAATACTATGCAGCCATAAAAAATGATGAGTTCATGTCCTTTGTAGGGACATGGATGAAGCTGGAAACCATCATTCTCAGCAAACTATTGCAAGGACAGAAAACCAAACACCGCATGTTCTCACTGATAGGTGGGAATTGATCAATGAGAACACATGGACACAGGAAGGGGAACGTCACACACCGGGGACTGTTGTGGGGTGAGGGGAAGGTGGGGAGGGATAGCATTAGGAGATATACCTAATGCTAAATGACGAGTTAATGGGTTCAGCACACCAACATGGCACATGTATACATATGTAACAAACCTGCACGTTGTGCACAAGTACCCTAAAACTTAAAGTATAATAATAATAAAATATATATATAATGTATAAGATATAAAAAAAGAATATGAAAAATTAGGTAGAAGGTAGAAGGTACAGATTTTATCCCCTAAAATTTTACCTTTTTAAAATATAGTTTGGCCAAGTCAGTTGTCCAGCTAACAACTAAGTGACAAATGTGCCTGAAAGTATAGTCATCAGCATTTTATAAGACAGATACAAAGATTAAAATCCCAATGTTTTAGTAATTATAAAAGTCCAATAACAAATCCTAACAGGAAAAAAATAGAATAGCATGGAAATTCCAGAAAAATCAATATTATGTGGGAAGTGACAGCCTTGTCAACAAAGATAATTTGTATTCAATTGTATTACTTTTTAAAAAATGATTTACATCAAGTCAACAATGAAAAAAAAAACTCAATTTAAAAATGGGCAACAGAATTGAATAGACATTTCTCCAAAGGTATACTAATGGCTAATAAGCGCATGAACAGATGCTCAACCTACTAATCATTAGACAAATGCAAATCAAACCACAATGAAGTAATACCACTTCAGGCCCTTTAGGATAGCTAATATCAAAAAAAAAAAAAATCTGCCAAATGGAAAGTAAGTGTTTGTGAAAATGTGGAGAAATTGGAACTCTCATGTATTGTTGATGAGGATGTAAAATGGTGTAGCAACTATAGAAAACAGTTTGATGGTTACCCAAAAAATTAAACATAGAATTAATATATAATCCAGCAATTGCCTTCAGGATACAGAAACACATCATTTTATTGCATTTTGCAGATACTGAATTTTTTACAAATTGGAAGTTTGTGACAGCCGTGTATTGAGCAGGTCTGTTGGTGCCATTTTCCAACAGCATGTGTTCACTTTGTGTCTTTGTGTCATATTTTGGTAATTCCCGCAATATTTCAAACTTTTATTATTATTATTATTACGTCTGTTATAGTAATCTGCAACCATCTTTGATGTTACCACTGTAATTGTCTTGAGGCCCCACAAAGTGCACCCATATAAGATGGCAAATTTAATCAATAAACGTTGTGTGTGTGTTTGTGTGTGTGTGTCCTGATAATTCCATTGATGACCATACCCCCATGTCTCTCCTACTCTCTGGCCTTCCAGTTCCCTCAGATGCAAAACTATTGAAATTAGGCCAATTAATAATCCTACAATGGTCTCTAAGTGTTCAAGTGAAAGGAAGAGTCACATGTCTCTCATTTGAAATAAAAAATTAGAAATGATTAAGCTTAGTGAGGAAGGCATGTCAAAAGCCACAACAGGCCAAAAGCTAGGCCTCTTGTGCCAAAGAGTTGGCCAACTTGCGAATGCAAAGGAAAAGTTCTTGAAGGAAATTCAAAGTGCTACTCCATCCCATTGTGCACATGGACCCTAAAACTTAAAGTATAAAAAAAAAAACAAGTACTCTTAAAGCTAGCACTGTTTTGATCCCCATCACTGAAGTTTGCAACATTTACCTTATTTGTTCAATATAGTGCATTGTAACAGAACATGTTAGAAAAGATAGATTACTGCCACAGATGAAAACTGGGTGGTTTTCTTTTGTTTGTTAAAAACCTTATTACCTTGACAGTTTGAGATTCTGGAGACATCACCTTTCTATGTACTTATTATTATTATTTTAAACAATCAACAGTTGTTAAAATAAACAGTTAAAATAAAAGTTATTATTTTAAACAATCAAAATGCTTTAATCAGAACTTGTATGAGGAGTGGATTTGATGCACAATATAAGAGGAAGCTTTGGAGCCTGATGTGAGGGACTCAAGGGGACTTTTTTGAGTCTTTGAGATGATGTCTCTGCCCATGCCCAGCCTGAAGAAGGGAACTTGTAAGAATCACCATTAATTAATATGCATTCCTACCCTACTTACATATGGCTCTGTCAATACCAGTGGTTGAGTCTGATTGTCTTAACCAACTGTTTTAAGCTTGTCTTAGAGCTCACCCCAATTAAAATTTGTACTCTTCAAGAGCATTGACATAGATCTTGACCTTCTATTTCTATTTTGTCTCTGTTGTTTTGTTACCAAGTAACAATTTCTACATACTGTGGCTCCTACAGGTAGGCTTTATTTGTATCTATGTACACACACACACACACACACACATACACACAAAGTATTTTTATAAATAATAACAATTTATAATCATCTGGAGATTAATTCGATAATACTTTATGACTGAAATTCTCTTACCTATTACCCAGCAATTCTGCTCCTAAGGGAATCATGCATGTATACAAGAAAACATAAAAGGATATTTAATGCAACACTGTTTGTAATAGCAAAAAATTATAAACAATGTAACATAAAAGGATATTTAATGCAACATTGTTTGTAATAGCAAAAAATTGTAAACAATGTAATTGTTCATCAGCAGGTAAATAAATGTAGTATAGATTATATATGCGATATAAATAGGATTGTATACAACAGTTAATATGCATAAATTGGATTTGAAAAATAAATATGATAAATCCAAAAATATAGTATTGACTACAAAAAACAGAAAAAAATAAAAATAAAAGTGCTACTCCAGAGAACACATATATGATTAAAAAAATAAAACAATCTTACTGATGATACAGAGAAAGTTTTTGTGGTCTAGATAGAAGATAAAAGCAGCCACAACATTTCCTTAAGCCAAAGCTGAATCCAGAGCAAGGCCCTAACTCTTCAATTCTACGAAGGCAGAGAGGTAAGGAAGCTGCAACAGAAAAGATGGAACATAGCAGAGGTTGGTTCATGAGGTTTGAGGAAAGAAGCTTTCTCCATAACATAAAAGTGCAAGGTGAAGCAGCAAGTGCTGATATAGAAGTTGCTTTTTATATTTGAGCAAAGAAAGTGCTTTCTTGAGATAGAATCTACTCCTGATGAAGATGCTATGAACATTGTTGAAATGACAACAAAGGATTTAAAATATTACATAAACTTAGTGGGTAAAGCAGCAATTTTGAGAGGATTGACTCCAATTTTGAAAGAAGCTCTACTGTGGGTAAAACGCTATCAAAGGGATGGCGAAAACGTTCTGTTGATGGATGATGGTAATAGTTGCACAACAATATTAATGTATTCAATGCCACTAAACTATACACTTAAGTTATAATGGTAAGTTTTATGCCATGTTTTACCACAATAAAAAATTGACTTGTGGTAATGTTAGATTTTGATCTGAACCACTAAACATCCCTAATGTTGTCCTGTCAAGGGGAATCTCAGACACCATGAAGCATATGACAAGAAGGCTCCACAAATATGAGCACTTCCCCATTTTACTGGCAAACAAGTGATGGGTCTTACTTGACCAGAATTCTCCCTTCTTCCAGATAGTCTTACAGCTGTTTTAGGGGCAATGTCTAGACCTCATCTATAAGGATACCAGGGAAGAGCCAAGGTTCCCTAGTGCCTGTTAACATGATGTTTCTCTTCCTGGTCAGGCCATATATTCCTTCTCTGGTACGAAGGTACAGTATCTGTGAAGGTTATTCTGTATAATACTTTAGGATGCCTTAATTACTAGTTATAAATATGTTCTCTTGTATATTATGACTTGTTTGTCAGTCTGTACTTGCTCATGCCTTATTGCATGTTGTGTAAAGAAATTTTCATCTATCATCTACTTACTTGCTGTAAGGGGAACTCCTATTTGTTCATTCATTGATTGATTCTGCAGATTCCTTCCGTTTTCACGCTCACTCTGTGACTGAGGGCCTAAGTGAGCCACATGGTACATCAGCTTGGAGACAGATAAGAGGCAACCAGAATTCAGCTGTCAGCACTGTTGTTATTTACCCCAGTGACTATGCCTGTATTTCTCATACTAGAGTTCTTCCTAGTGAGCGTCACTTTGCCTATCTCCAACAGTGAAAGCACTTGGCAAGTGCCTGTCTTCTCTGAGTAAAATGGAGACAATTATTCTTCCTGGGGTTTTGACAATTAAATGAGAGAAAACATGGCATACAGTTAAAATACAAAGACATTCAACAAATGTTCTCTGAATATATATGAGAGATATGTATCAGACACTTTTTGTGTGCAAATTTTAATCCCTTAGTAACCCTATATGAAACATTTATCCTAGTTTTACTGATAAAGAATCTGAGGCTTGGAGAGGTTAAATGAAATATCCCAAGTTACACAGACTAATTTTACTCCAAGTCTGTGGAATTCCATGTTCCCAGTATCACATCAGCCTTTAACAAAGAGCTAATGAACTGAGAAAGATAACACTGTTGGAAATAATCTGAGGTGTATTAAGACCAACAGTCTTTTAATACTATTCAAATAGGATAGCAAATTGATTTGCCTTCTACCAAGGTTATCTCAGTAATACCTAGCAAGAGATTTGGAATTTTGTGCATTCTCTTGACCTAAAATTCCATGAACTGATTCCAATTAATAGAAACTAACTTTCAATTAATAGAAACTACTTCATAAGTAAGTAATGAAAGGACTTAGGCACAAAAGTCTTCACTATAGTTGTCAATAATTGTGAAAAATTACAAAGCATCTAAGCATACTTAAGTAGGAAATCAGTTAAATTACAAAATCTAATAGAATGTTATGCCATTATAAGTCTTATAGATGTATTTTTGACACACACACATACATAAAAACATCATGTACAGGGTAGGTTATGCACATACAGAAAATCACCTAGAAACATATATTCCGAAAGGTGAACAACTATCTCTAAGTCACATGAGATTATGGGTCATCATTCTCTCTTATCTGTATTTCTGATTTTTCTAAAATAAATATATACTACTTATCTACTAAAAGCATGATTTAAGATATTTTTACTAAATGAATGAATAATAAGATATTGATTAAAGAAAAAATTGGGGAAATTGTCATTATAAAGAAATAACTGATACCTCAGAAATATTTAAGGGATGTTTCTATGATTAATAAAACTCTAAAGAGAAATTATGAAAGGAAATAACAAGGAAATACCACATTCTTTTGATTCGAGAGAAAGTACAGAGCTCCAGATGGGATAAATGGCAAGGAGCTTCCCTGATTTCTATTTGACCTCACGTATAATGCAAGAGTACATCATAACAAAGCCCTGAGCAGCAGACTAGTATAATGTAAATGAGCATTTCCAAATATATCCTATGGATAATACAAGTCCCACCAGATGAATATTAGTAATATCAGTCTATGGTCAAATAAGCTTGTAAAGTGCTTGGTTTTAAAAAAGCTAAACCAATTTCTTTACTGCAGGATTTCTCAAACCCTTTGGTATGCTTCATGCACTATGAGTCACCAAAAACAGATATAAGATGCATGCAACGTTCACTAAATAAATGGAATTACATCATTATTGTGGCTTGTCTTTCAGAAATAATATTCCAGAAGACACTTTGAAAACCTGGATTTAAGGAACACATGGAGGGAGCCAACATAACGGAGTAGAATACTCACCAAAGGCAAGTGAAATTGAATATATGAAGTTTACATAGAGGGATTTTGAAAAATATCGGCAAAAACTAATAGAAGAAATGAGGAGGCTGGGGCTGGTAAATATAAAGAGAAGACAGATTCAGGGTAGGCTAAAACTGTCAGATTTTGATAAATAGGATTACACTGAGTCAATTCAGATCTTCAAAGCCTGAGCCCTTAAGTATCACTGACTGACTACTTTCTTCTCTCTAGGCTATCCTTACTTAAATATCTAATACAAACTAATATCCTTCTGTATAACAAGATATTAAAATAGGAACCCTCTCCCTGTTTTGGCTGAGACCTCAGAGAGATAGGTACCTACTATTGCCACATTCTCAAGCAGCATGCTAGACTGTGCAGGGCTTCTAAAAAAGCAGCAAAGAGTCAAGTTTGTAACACTTTCCAGCCTTTTAGAAAAGATAAGGAAGCTGTATTAGACTGTTCTCGCATTGCTACTACCTGAGACTGAGTAATTTATAAAAGTTTTTTTAAAAAAAGGTTTAATCGGCTCACAGTTCTGCAGGCTGTACAGGCTTCTACCTCTGAGGAGGCCTCAGGAAACTTACAATCATGGTGGAAGGCAAAGGGGAAGCCATCTTCACATGGCAGACAGGAGAGAGAGAGAAGTGGGAGGTGCTACACACTTTTAAACAACCAGATCTTGTAAGAGCTCTATCATGAGACAGCCTTAGGTGCTAAACCATTAGAAACCACCCCCATGATCCAATTCCCTCCAACCAGGACTCACCTCTAATACTGGGGATCACAATTCAACATGAGATTTGAGTGGGGACATAGCTAAGCCATATCAGAAGTCAAATGGTGAGAAAACTCCTTTAGAGAGAATTGTTGGTGGGTTAGGAGCCTTGGGAAGCAGGTCCTTCTACTTTCCTCAAACCTTGTTAGAGAGTCTTTAGAAAGACCACTTGGAGGGCTTAATATGTATCCTTGGGTTTGCAGATACAGAGTGTAATTTCCCAATAAGTTTCAGACACCAGGCTGAAAGTAAGAGGCATTGTGTGGAGCCCCTACTTTGAAGATAGAGCAAGCATGATAGCCATATTTGGGACAGCATATGTCTTGGTGAGCTCAGGCTGCTATAACAAAATAGCATAACCCAAGTGGCTTAAACAACAGACATTTATTTCTCACAGTTCTGTAGCTGAGAGATCCAAGATCAAGACACTGATTGGTCAGGTTCTGGTAAGGGCCCTTTTCCTCATTCGTAAGCAGCTGTCTTCTTACAGTGTCCTCACATGGCAGAGAGAGGAAGGGGAATCAAGTTCTCTGCTGTCTCTTTTATAAGGACACTAATCCCATCATGGGGGTCCCCCTCTCGTGACTTCATCTAAACCTAATCACTTCTCAAAGGCCTTGCCTCCTAATACCATTACCTTGTGGGTAAGGACTTCAACATGAATTTAGTGGGAACACATTCAGTCCATAACAGTCTGTAATTCCAGAGTTGCTTGGGACAAGGGATGTGTTAATACTTCTCCTGGACTAGGGATGGTCAGGGGTCAGAATCTGCCTGCCTGGGGGACTGCCTGGAGGTGTGGGAAACCCAGTGCATAAAAGCTAACGTTGTACTGCCAGATGTCTGAAGACTGAAGGAGTTTTGAGTACCAGCTAAAGAAAAGAGTTATTGAACTACAGATAAGGGGCTGCTATAGTTTGGTGCGGAAGAGGTCTCTGAAGACCAACAAAGCCTCCCACGAGGCTCAGCTTTAAATATACACTAAGGGTAGAAGAAGCCAAGTCTTTATAAATTGGGGTCAGTCATGCAAAACCTTTCCTGGTTATTACCCATTTCTCCTTTCCCTATGGTTCAAACCTGGGATATGGTTCAGAAGCCTAGGATAGAAAGTGAGAAGGGAAGAGGAGCTGGCATGGAAAAGAGACAGAGAAAAAGAAACCTAACCTGAACCCACTCTTCTGACAGAAGATAGAAACTGAAGTAGAAGAGAAGTTTTAACTTAGTTTTGATTATTTCATGATTCTCAATGTTTTATTCACTGAAACTAGACTCTTTGAATAGGGGAAGAAGACTTAATATCTGAGCATCTAGATTTTTTTTTTTTTTTTGAGACGGAGTCTCGCTTTGTCACCCAGGCTGGAGTGCAGTGGCGCAATCTCGGCTCACTGCAAGCTCCACCTCCCGGGTTCACGCCATTCTCCTGCCTCAGCCTCTCCGAGTAGCTGGGACTACAGGCGCCCGCCACCACGCCCAGCTAATTTTTTTTTTTTTTTGTATTTTAGTAGAGACGGGGTTTCACCGTGGTCTCGATCTCCTGACCTCGTGATCCACCCGCCTCGGCCTCCCAAAGTGCTGGGATTACAAGCGTGAGCCACCGTGAGCATTTAGATTTTAACCAAAGGCAAAGAAAAAACTTTTTTCATAGAAAAAATTTGAATGAGAGATGGTGATGAATAAAATGATTTCCAAGTATGCCTTAAATGTTTTGCTCCTTCAACACAAAAGTTAAACTTATAATCCTTGAGGAGTAACTAGAAATTAATTTTTATTCCTCACTGTTTTTAAAGACCAACTGCCTCTGTTTCCTTACTACCCACTTAGTCCTTGCATCCTTGAGACTCTTTATCTATAGAAATTGCCAGTACAATTTACTGTTGAGTTCCATTAAATAAGTTTTTTTAAGAAAGAATCCCATTATAATGTAAACTATTTTAGAAAAATCAAATCCAGACTCATGCTAGAGAACAACACATCATGTCATAGTTGGTTTTATCCCCAAAACACAAGAATAGTTTCCTATTAGGATATTATTAAAACAATTCATCACATCAGTCACAGGAGGAAAAATGATGTGATTATTATAAAATTCATAAAATAATTACTGATTTTAACAAATCCTAGAAAATGAGTAAGACTAATGGCTTCTTGCGATAAGGATCCTCTTAGATTGAACATTCGACAGAATTGTGCATGTGAACCTGGCCAGATGTTTTGCTACTTGACTATACCACCCACCTATGATGAGGGATTTGTGTCTAGGTTACACAACCATAGACGCTGTGATAAAAAGCTGGCAATCCAATACCCTAATTGCTTCCAAGACAACTAAGTAAATGCAGTGTCATCTCATGGTATAGTTGGAGAAGGGCAATGATTCTCTAACCTAGCTGCACATTAAAATCACCTGGCCAACTTTTAAAACATACTGACACAGGAAGTACAGGACTCACCTCAGAGATTCAGACTCAATTCACCTAAAGTGAGGCCAAGGCCTTTTTGTTTTTAAGTTTCCCAGGTATATAGTACAACTGACCCTTGAACAGGGCAGGGATTAGGGGCACTGACTCATACAGTTGAAAACCCACATATGACTTTTGACTCTCCACATAAACTTAACTAATAGTCTACTGTTAACTGGAAGCCTTACCAATAACATAACTCAGTTAGCACATTTTTGGTATGTTATATGTATTATATACTGTAGTCTTGCAATAAAGTAATCTGGAGAAAAGAAAATGATATGAAGAAAATCACAAGGAAGAGAAAATATATTTACTGTTAAGCATAAGTGGATCATCATAAAGATCTTCATCCTTGTCATCATCACACCGAGTAAGGAAGGAGGAAGAGGAGGGGTTGGTCTTGCTGTTTCAGGGATGGCAGAAGTGGAAGAAAATCCGCATATAAGTGGACCCAGGCAGTTCAAACCTGTGTTGTTCAAAGGTCAACTGTATTTCATCATAAAACAAAGGGGATGCGATTTATTCCTTGGCAGCTGCAAATCTGTGGTGTGGGAAGGCTTTTGAAAACTAATGGTAATTTTCCCTCTCATCAAACATACACAATCTTCTAAATTGAACAGTCCTACTCAATAATTCAGAAAGTAAAGAAACACCTTTCTTCAAGGCAAATCTGGTTTCTGGTTATGTACTTTCTTCAAAAGCTATGCTTTTAGTCCCTCTGAACTTTATTTTTTATTTTATTTTATTTTTGAGACAGAGTTTCACTCTTGTCCCCCAGGCTGGAGTGCAATGGCATGACCTCAGCTCAGTACAAGTTTCACCTCCCGGGTTCAAGTGATTCTCCTGCCTCAGCCTCCCAAGTAGTTGGGATTACAGGCACACACCACCGTACCCAGCTAATTTTTGTAACTTTAGTAGAGATGGGGTTTCACCATGTTGGCCAGGCTGGTCTCAAACTCGTGACCTCAAGTTATCTGCCCTCCTTGACCTCCCAAAATGCTATGATTACAGGCATGAGCCCACCACGCCCAGTCCCTCTGCACTTTAAAATCCTCTTACACTTCAACATCTTCACCTTCCTATGACTTCGTAGCTAACCTTTATAATTTTAAAATTATTACTCTCTTCAACAAAAGAAGGCAAAGGCAATGACTAATTAGTTAGAGAAACTTCAAATTTGTATTTTTGAAGGCGGGAATAGAGGACTTACAAGATTAGACAAGGCACATGGCATACATTCATGTTGGCATAACAAGAGCTCTTGAATTGTTTTTCCAAGTCAATGTGTTCGCCAGGTAAAAGAAAAAAGAGAAAAAAAAAAAACTGCCAGGGAGGCAGGAATATTTCAGCATGAACTCCTAGCTGTTTCATACATAAGCACAAAAACATCTTCACACTGAGTACATAAACTCTACTAAAGCACTCTCTTTGAAGAGAAAAACATTCTTCAACCTTGATGCTATTTCTCTAACGACTTAGGAATGTGGTTTCTAATCACCACTGAAAGCCGCACAACAAATGCCCTGGGCTGGGTTTACATCCTACAGTGTTTTGTTCGATTTCTTAATTTTTGCAAAATTCTTTGACCTTTTACTATGTTTATTCTACTTAAACTAGATGGTTTGAACTAGTTTCTTATGAGCCAGGAATGTCCCTTTGTATCTTTATCCCATAGCAACTGGTACCAATTAGCACTCAATAATAACTCAACAACAGTTGCTTAAAATCTTCTTCTTCTTCACCCTAAAGCAAGATCTCACATGAATACAAACCTAAATAAACAGTCCTTGGGTAAAGGGCATCTCCTCAAACTCTATTTGTTGGAAGACTCTGTCCTGTTAAGATACGCAGTTATAGGAGAAAATGGAGGGGCAACAAGTGGTAGACAAGGTGGCTTATTCATTTTGGGAGCATAAGAAGAAAGCTCCCTTGCTTTCTCCATTCTCCAGCAATCTCCATTGCCATAAGTGGCTTCAAATGGCACCAGAAACAGCCAACACCACCAAGGGAGCAGACCAAATCCCAGAAGGAGAATAGGCTGAGTGACTGTGGCTGTCATATTGATTTGTGGCTAGATGAGCCTCCTTTGGAGGAAACCCAGAAATATTAGAAGAAAAGATCCCTTTGAAAGGTATAGAAAGTCTTACACAGGCAACTGGAGGCAAAAACAGAAACTCTGACTTGCTACTGTCACTGTGACCCTGTTGGTACCCTCAGGCAGGTGAAATATGGTCATGTTAAGTTGTAACCAAAAGGGAATGCCAGAGATGTACCAGCATGCTTTCTCCTGATGCTCTTAAGCCCAAAGTCTGCCATTTCTACCCCTCCCAGCTTCCCCAAATCCCTTCTCCAACTGCGCAAACCATACATGGGGAAGCATGAGGTTTGCAGAGCCAAGACTCAAACCTTAGTTTGTGTGATGTATTCAAACCCATATACTTGCTGCCACACCATGCTGACACAGGTCAAATGTGCATGAAACTGAAACATAAAGCAGACTGTATCTTTTTTAGGATTTACTACTATTAAAAATCAAGTATTCAAAAATGGAAATTCAACAAAAGGAAGGCTGTATATTCTTTTAATGTCATACTGAAATGTCATCTGATGGGTCCACCCAAGAATTATTTAATATTGTGGGAGATATACCTTTGTTTGAGTTGCTATATAATGTTGATTCTGTGAGGATATGTAAAAACTTGTAGATTTTTGTCCAGTAGAGATGTAAATAGATTTCTGTTCAGTAGCAAAAATAACCCCAAAAGTACAATGTACAACCCCTTTAGAACTTTGGCCAGTTAGGTCTCTAACTTAGCCAACTCATTGTAACATGCCATTCTCAACAAACTATATAACGCAAAAGCCCTTTGAATTCATTTATCATCTGCGGTCTCCATCATTGAGTTAAATAAATTTTTTACAAGATCTCACTAAGTATTTATATGTGTCATGTTAAAATTGTTGAAAATTATACTTTGACACTAAAACATACTGCAAAGATTTGAAATAGGAAGTTATTTTATGAAGTAGGAGGCAAGACCAAGGCAAGGTAAGGTTTCATGGATGAAAAGTCACTGATTGGGACCTGCAGGGTTGGAAAAGATTTCACCAGTAGCTGTGGGAAGAAAAGTCATTGCTGGCATGACTTCAAACACATGTTTACATGGAAAGTTGACAAAGGGATTCTAGCCTGGATAATTTAAAAACACTTACTTTATCATTGTTGGACATTTGGGTTGGTTCCAAGTCTTTGCTATTGTGAATAGTGCCGCAATAAACATATGTGTGCATGTGTCTTTATAGCAGCATGATTTATAGTCCTTTGGGTATATACCCAGTAATGGGATGGCTGGGTCAAATGGTATTTCTAGTTCTAGATCCCTGAGGAATCACCACACTGACTTCCACAATGGTTGAACTAGTTTACAGTCCCATCAACAGTGTAAAAGTGTTCCTATTTCTCCACATCCTCTCCAGCACCTGTTGTTTCCTGACTTTTTAATCATGGCCATTCTAACTGGTGTGAAATGGTATCCCATTGTGGTTTTGATTTGCATTTCTCTGATGGCCAGTGATGATGAGCATTTTTGCATGTGTGTTTTGGCTGCATAAATGTCTTCTTTTGAGAAGTGTCTGTTCATGTCCTTCATTCTCAGTAAACTATCGCAAGGACAAAAAACCAAACACCGCATATTCTCACTCATAGGTGGGAATTGAACAATGAGAACACATGGACACAGGAAGGGGAACATCACACTCCGGGGACTGTTGTGGGGTGGGGGGAGTGGGGAGAGATAACATTAGGAGATACACCTAATGCTAAATGAGAAGTTAATGGGTGCAGCACACCAACATGGCACATGGATACATATGTAACAAACCTGCACATTGTGCACATGTACCCTAAAACTTAAAGTACAATAATAATAAAAAAATACATTAAACACTGTTCTAACTCAAAAAAAACACACTTATTTTAGATCCATTTCATGTAACCTTCTAGATAAAATGTCATTGAATGGGATTCACCCCTACATGAAAATAATACATTATGATTAAATAGAACTTATTCCAGGAAGCAAGGGAGGTTCAACATCTGAAAATCTATCAACATAATAAACTATATCAAGAAATTACAGGAGAAATACCATGTGATATCAATAAACGCAGAAGAAAAGACTCAAAATTAAACCACCATTTCTAATAGAGACACTAAATAGATGAAAACTACTTAAATATAATAAAAATTATTTCTCAAGAATCAACAGCAGATACCATTATAAATAATTTTTAAACAAAGCCATTGTCATTAATGTCAAGAACTAGACAGATGATTGCTACCATCATTATTGATTTACCATTGATAGCAAATGCCACACAAGTTTTAGAAAAATTAAGTATCACGTAAAAGTCATTGGAGAAAAACAAGGTTAATCACTTTACTGACAGGAATATATTTTAAAAAAACAAAAAAGAATTAATATGAATGTGTGAAGTGAATAGGTACAGGATAATTTTTTAATCAATAAATTGTCCTGGTTTAGCGATAACTGAGAAATGGAAACAGGAAAGAATTTCTGTTTTTAATGACAACAATAACAAGAAAAGTGCCTAGGAGTTCATTTAATGAGAATTCTATATGAAGATCTATATGAAGAAAAGTTGAAATCCTATTGAAATACAAAAAAATAGGACAGGAAGAAATTGAAAGATGCATACTATATTCTTGGTTAGGAATATTATAAAAGTACAGATTCTTCCAAAATTAATACATAAATCTAATGTAATTTAAATGAAAAAACCTAACAGAGATGGTTATATTGTACTAAAGTTTTTATAGAATCTTAATTCCCTTGGGTCCTATCTTGTGTTTTAATATTTTCACAGCCTTTATTATCTTCTAGAGGCATATAGGGGTGCACGTGTGTGTGTGTGTGTGTGTGTGTGTGCGCATGCATGTGTATCACATTTCCACCAAGGGGAAGGTATGCTGTGGTCTCAAGTTTTCAGTCATCTTCCTACCTCTTCTGTGTGGTAGAAGACCCCAGTGCAACAGAAAACTCTCTTCTGCACTAAAGGAGGCTGAGGAGGGATATCTGCTCTGGTTTGATGATGGAGGGAGGTGGGAGACAGAGAGGGAGGGATGAAGAGGGAAAACAATAGTTTCAACTCTATGCTGGAGCTCGCCTATTTTTACTGAAATATCTGAAGGCAATTTTACTCCTTAACATGACGACTCTCTGTCTTCTACACGATAAGTGTACATTCGCATTAATATAACTTAAATCTCATTTCTTACAAACAAGTAACCTTAGCCTAAAATAGCATGTGCCTGTCTTGGGAGCTTCCTTACGTTGTACACAGTTTTCCTCCCTCAGCTGATGATGAAGAACACCTTGCTCAAATGTCCTTTTTCTAATTCCTACTTCTCTCCCCTTGGTCCACAACTGGTTTGCAGTGTGATAGAGGTGTGGCAGCACCTCAGTTCAGGTACCCTCAATAAAATCAACTAAGGAGAAAAATGAATCTTTATAGGTCAAGTTGCCTCCAAAGATGCTTAGAAAGACTAAAGCACTGGAAAGTCTGACACTGACTTCGTGCCCCACTCCAGGTCATTTTGCCCATAATTCTTAGAGACTCCTTTTGCCTCTCAATGACAACATGTGTTTTTATTGCTTAGTAAAAATAATGTTATGTAAGCACTATTTTCTCTCATCAACACATTATTCAAAAAAGGATAGAAAATATTAATGTCTCATTCAAAGATTTCACTATATTGAAACTGCAATTTAAAGTTTTACAGAGGATAACAATTAGTTTATTACAAGTCTGTCATTGCAACTTCTCAAAACCACAAATACTATACTCTCCTAGGCACCATTTTCTTTAAATTGTAGGGTTGGGGAGGGAGGCTTGCTGTTTTTTACATAAAAGAACTCTAATAGCTACAAGGACCCCTGTTGAAAATTAGCCTTTGTAAAGTCAGCCATCTGTACAGACAGAAAGTACACAGACAGCTTAATTTGCCTGATCGGCAACTTTAAACCTTCATTCCCAAACCCATAACACATTCCAACTCATTAAAAGTAGTATTGCTTGTGTTTGTTATCTGTGAATAGTGCCAGCTGATGCTACAAAAGATAGCAATCTGAGCAAAGCATCCTTTTTGGGAATAAAACAACAGCTGCTGTCCAGGCAACAGTATTATTTATTATGTTCAATTACTAAAGCAAAAGAAAATATAAAGTGTTTGAAATGGGCCAGCTAATAAACACCCACTATTTACTGCTTAATCACCACCAGGAAATATTTTACATCATAAACAGCTGATAAAGAGAACATTTTTATTATTCTCACTAAACACAGAGGTGTTTCTCAGTCAACAGATACTCAATTCATACTTTAAATCCCACTCCTCCTTCAACAAGAATCATTCATGAGCACCTCCTATGTGCCAGGCACTAATCCTTTCTGAGATATCCATATGTTCAACATTTAGTGAGTTCTAAATTCTCATATTCCAAAACATATGATCGTTTTACATGAAATCTAATTTCTTTCGATGTTAATCAGTAGATATATTCTTTAAATCAATGGTCACATTTTAAATCTAACCCCATTAGGTGAATTCATTTTAAACAAATATGAATTAGCTCCTACACCATGGACAACACAGATTTCCCTCTGGAAAAACTATCTCTTGAAGTCTTTCATTAAAACTAACCTCAAATAAAGCTCAAGGCAAGAAGAAACCCCCCAAATCATTTTGCCACTCCAAAGCCCACTTTGAAGCTCCAACAAGCGAAATGGAGTTTGCATAGTTAATTATATTCTATTAAACATGCCAATAGCTTTATCAAAATATACGTGTTTTCCAGGTTAGGAAGGCAGGTCGCTTACCTGTTTCCTGATTTTGACTTGCTCTGACAGCAAGGTTATTGGAAAGGTCAGGACACAGCAATGACTCAGTGCTGGAAGTACGTGGGTTTGGAATGGTTTCCTGCCTCTACATGAAGCATCACAGAAAGCCACTAAAATTGTTCGACTTCGGGAAATGGCTGGGGTAGATGAGCTCAGCTGGCAAAACAGTAAAACTCACTTTACCCAACAACAGCACGGTCAAGCCAGCCCCCACTTCTGAGCTGTCTCACTAATTTCCTTAAAATCTTCTGAGACCTTATTTCATCTGTTTGAAGACAAACCTGATTTAAGTAAAGTTCAAAATCCTTTGGAGGCACAGGTGTTCAAACTAGAAAACATAAGAATCACCTGGAGTGTCTCAGCCCGGTCCTTCTGAATCAGTATCTTTGTGGGGTTGCAGGTGGGGAGTGCACTTGTTTATATGCTTGCCTAGGTATTTCTGAAAGAGTTAATACTGTTGTAAAAACACTGATCTAAAATGCAAACATGTACTCCCTAATGAACAGGTATAAGAAATGACTGCTTCATTCTTTACACTAAAATAAATCAGATAGGTGTTTAAAGTCTCTTGGAAGAAAAAGCTACCAAAAGAAAAAGAGTTGAGGTCTCTGGCTGACAGCTAGATCACTTTTCACTTTAACCCAGACCAACTAATACCAGCATTTCTTCAAATATGATGCCATCGACTCTACTCAGTTAAATCCTAGAAAGAAGAAGAGTGAGAGAAAATGTCACAACCCTAAAACTGATTTCCACCATTTTGAGTTCTTGGTACAGAAAAAGCTTGGACTAAGGGCATGATTCGGAAGACAAGAGTAAACGAGTTAGTGCTCCTCATAAGCAGAGAACTGAAGTCCTTAAAATCAGACTCAGAGCTCCAGAATGGGTGGGACAAAAGCAGGATGTGTCAGATGCCAGCTTTGTCCTTCATATCTCAGACCTCAGCTTGGTGCTCCCCTTTGATTGGGAGAAAGTTCCATACACCAGGAGGTCACACCAACACACTCCTTTCATAAACCAAGGGGATATGAGCTCATCTTGTAGCCCACCTTCACCTTTCCCACCTCCGCCTCCCCTTAGTTTTTGGAAAGGTGTGGTGTAAGCCAATGCCATTTTGCTGGAGCATGATTAACTGGAAATATATTGAAGTAAACATAAGCATTAACTTCACTTTTAAGAATTGTGGTGGTGAATTTTATGTGTCAACTTTAGTGGGACCTGGAGTGCCAAGAATAAACCTTGTTTCTGGGTATGTCTGTGAGGGTGTTTCCAGGTGAGATAAGTATTTTAGTGAACTCAGTAAAGGAGATTCCCCTCCCCAGTGTGAGTGGGCATCATCCAATTCATTGACAGCCTAAGGAGAACAAACAGGCAGAGGAAGGGGGAATTTGCTCTTCTTGCCTGAATGCTTGAGCTGGGGCATCAGTCTTCCGCTCTTGACTGAGAATTACACTATTAGTGCTCTGGTTCTCAGAACTATTCCACTAGCTTTCCTGGGTCCCCAGCTTATAGACAGAAAATTGTAGGACTTCTCAGCCTCTATATTTGCTATATCCGATACTTCTGAGATCTAGCTAAGACTTCCTATGAAGAGATCAGAAACTCAAAATATTGACTACAAGTGGGACTAAACTAAAATCAAAATACCCATGAAAAGGCTAAGCCTTGGCTTGAGCTCATCTGACTGCCAATGGACAATGACAAGTCCGTCACCTCAACATGCTGGTCTCCTGGTCAATTAGAGTCAAGCCAGGAGAGTGGGAGACATCCAGGAAGGACAGCAGGAGGTACGGTAAGTGGAGGAGTCAGTAAACATCCTTGGATGCAGGTGATCCACAGGATTCAATGTAAGCAAATAGCACCTAGGCGAAACTGCCCCGTAACTGCCAGAAATTATGGCGATACTTTTGGATCCCCACATTTGAAGAACAAAGGGTGTAAGTGGAAAATCCCTACTGAAAGCTAACTTATGTATTTGTCTAACTTATTTATATATACTTATGTATGTATCTTATAAATGAGGCCTACCACTCACACAAGATCAACAAATGAGTCTATAGATGGCAAGCGGCCTTGTCAGTTTCAGAGTGTAATTAGTATGAAGGCGAATTAATTTGGTTTTATCATATTTATATTGATTAGTATAAATCAGTAATGAGTGCCTGTCCCATATTTCAGATATTCCCAGGAGTGATAAAAGAGAAATTACATAGCCAAAAGTGGAGTTATACATTAGATCTAAACATCACTATGGCTCGAGCTTCCTTCCCACTCACTCTAAACCTCAGTGCCTGACGGCCTAGACTCTTTATAACTTGACCCTACTTTAAATGCCCAGTTATTGCCTAGCCTCAGCCTCTGTGCCAGGCATGAAAGCCTCTCTGTTTTGTGCAAGTCACCACGCCCGGTGCCTCCTCACCTTTACTCATGCCATTCCTTTAACTTATCATTCTTGTCCCTCTGCCTCTCCTGGTGCACTTGAATGAGTTAAGTCTGTTTGGATTGCAAGCAACAGAAACCCAACCCAAATGTCTTAAGTAAAAATGAGAATGCATTGGCTTACATAACTAAAATGTAAAGAGTAACACTGGTTTCAGGCACAGCTGGATTCAGCAGCTCAAATGATGTCACCAGGTTCAGTTCCTCTGCATCTCAGCTCTTCCCTACACTGAGTTGACTCCATTTTCAGTCATGCTGCTCCTTGTGGAGGAAAATGACTGCAGTTGAAAAGAGAGGACCCTTCATGACAACTCAAAAAGTTATTGATTGAGTCTTATTAGCTCCGATTGACCTGAATTGGGTCACGTGTTCATCCCTGAACTAACGGTGGCCAGAGGAAGGAATACGCTGGTGACTTACCATTTGGTCACTTGATACCCATGGAGACAAGAGTAGGGTCAGGGTCATCTGAAACACATGGGCTGAAAGTGGCAAAGTGACGGTTCCCCAGAGCAAAATCAAAATATTGTTATCGTAAGAAGGGAGAGTGAGAGTTGGGGGCAATATAACAGAGACCCTCTCTACACCTATACATCTTTTGGGGCCTGGCCATGTTTCTTCTCTTCAGAAGAGTTCCAATTCAATTTTTTTGTACTTACTGTGAATATTAAACTATTAGCTCATGTTATAGAACTTTATTCACTAACTTACCTATGTGTGCCTATTTTATTTCTCCAACTACACTGAAAGCTCCTTCTGGGCAAAGACCACAGCATTTCTCTTTTTGTATTCTTCTCTCACTGGCATTCGATAAATAATTAACTTTGTACCAGGCACTGTATCCTGAGAATTTCATAGGTGTGGTTTCAGCTTCTTAAAATCCCATAATCCAAAACCAGTCACAGTGAAGAAATATGGATATCAAATGAAAACGGCATTAACCTGAAACAAGAAAACATAGATGTTTAAGGTGTTATTACTTACTACTACCTGCACCTACTTCCCCAAGAAGGTTTTCATTTCATGTGTCTTGGAATAACATACCATAAAACTACCAAGATGATGGTACAAGATCAATGCTGTGTCCAAGGGAGAGATTACAGTCATGAGTTCTTAGTTTCTGTTTTTGGTTGGGCCAGTAAAGCCCCTTCCTCATCCCTCTTTTCCACATATCACTAGAGACAGAAGCTAAAAACCATGGCTTCAGGCTGCTAAAATCCTAAAACAAAACAAAACAGAACAACCAAAACAAAGTAAGTTGTGTTGGACAAGCTTGGTATGGATGTAGAAAGTGGCCCCAAATTCCCTGCAAGGACTATGGCAAAATTAGTTAGACATATGGTAAGCAGTGTTAGCCCTGCTGTAAACCTTGAATGTAAATTCTACATTATGCTATGATTGCATGGATAGTGATATAGTTTGACTGTGTCCCCATAAAATCTCAACTTGAATTGTATCTCCCAGAATTTCCACTTGTTGTGGGAGGGATCTAAGGGGAGTAATTGAATCACGGGGGCTGATCTTTCCCATGCTATTCTTGTGATAGTGAATAAGTCTCATGAGATCTGATGGGTTTATCAGGGGTTTCTGCTTTTGCTTCTTCCTCATTTTTCTCTTGCCACTGCCATGTAAGAAGTGCCTTTTGCCTCCTGCCATGATTCTAAGGCCTCCTCAGCCATGTGGAACTGTAGGTCCAATTAAACCTCTTTTTCTTCCCAGTTTCAGGTATATTTTTATCAGCAGCATGAAAACGAACTAATACAGACAGTTTTAACAGCACTACTTCTTCTCCACAGCCACCACCAACAAACACACAATAATAACAACCACAAAAATCCGGAGGATTCTCTTTCTCTCTTTGTGAGCTCTACTCTGCCTCACTTCTATCTTTAAAAAGAAGCAGAGGATCTGACTCCAGGCCAGTGTGATCCAGGGAGTCAAGTTGACAGGTTAATACATTCAAACTCTCTGCCCCTCTCCTTAGACATTCTAACCTCGTTCCATGTCCCCATTGGGAATTGATTTGTCTACATGTCGGGGATTAGACTGTATTGGGAACATCATGGTCGAAAGTGAAACTGAGCCCTGGCTTCCTGTGCAAGCATTCAAGAAACCAGTTTCTTGAAACTACTACGATTCTAGTCGCAGCATAATTTCAGTTCCTGGTATTTCCATTAGGTAGAAAAAAATAGAATCTTGAAGCCAGGTCTCTCTTTTTTCCCCTCTTTTAACAACTAAACTGCTTTATACTAGCTTTTCCAATTGTACATTTTATGAAGCAACAGGAACGAACTGTTAAATTGGTGGGAGATCACAAAAAAAAATCTCAGGGACCCAATAGCCTGAGTTGTTTAGGTAGAGGATGCAGGTCCCAGATCCTAATGCACCTTCTTAATCTCCTTGGAATCTTTAAAATGCTATTTAAATGTACTATGCTGCTTTCTAAGTGTTAACCATGACAAATATAGGCTCAAATTGCAGGCTGAGAAATGAGAGATTTGGAGATTTAAAAATAATAAAATCATCTCGTATGTATTCTTTTTTTTATTATACTTTAAGTTTTAGGGTACATGTGCACAATGTGCAGGTTTGTTACATATGTATCCATGTGCCGTGTTGGTGTGCTGCACCCATTAACTCGTCATTTAGCATTAGGTATATCTCCTAATGCTGTCCCTCCCCTCTCCCCCCACCCCACAACAGTCCCCGGAGTGTGGTATTCCCCTTCCTGTGTCCATGTGTTCTCATTGTTCAGTCATATGTATTCTTTTTAAATAATTCAGCAAATATTTACTGAGTTCCTGCTGTATGATAGGCATCGTGCTAACAGCTGAGAGTACAACAAGGAACCAGTCTGACAGACGAGTTTCCCAATTAGTAAAGATTTTCTCCAGGGAGCGTTATAAACAGGGTGTGCTCCTCCACTCTCACTGTGACCTTGAGCTGGGTAAGCTCACTAATCCAGTTCCCTGTGAGCGCTATGATTCTGAAGTGCCCACCCACCCGCATAACCACATCCATCCACTGAAGACGCCGCTAAGGCTATAGATCAGTCCCACTGACCAAGTTTCCTTTCTGAGTTTCCACAGGTGACATCTTCAGTTTCAAATCAAACAAGGTCATCTGGTAGCACATTTCTTAGGGGGGATTAACTTGTCAGACTGCAATTTCCTTAAGGACTTGCCTCACTGTTCAGATAATACTTGGTAAGCATGTCACTGTCTTCAGAGGAAGAGTGCAATATAAACACCAAACTTCTGGTGTGGTTGTTTCCTCGTTGTCTATATTCTCACTCTTTGAGTTCCCTTTATTAGAGTTTTTTTGCTTGCAGGATCCTGCATTCTTCCTGTTGGTATTTAATCTGTATGCAGAGCTGGGCAGGGAGAGAAGGGTAGAAGTAGTGGCACATTTTGCCATGAGACAGGAGCCCAAATGCTCTGAGCTTCAGGATTTCTTCCAGTTCTATGATTTGAACAAGAGCAGACTGAATGCAGGAAATTACATATAGCTAAAGCACTCTTTCTTCACATCTGTTATGCCCTTGGGGGGCCCAATAGGATGCTGGTGGGGTTCTGGCGTCCAAGCCGATGGTACACAAAGTGACAAAACCTAAGGTGAGTTTAAATTCTACCCAGAGAAATGGATCAGAACCAGGAAAGTGTCACAAAAAGACAAATACTGTATGATTCCACTCATGTGAGGTACTTAGAGTAGCAAATTCTTAAAGACAGAAAGTAGAATGGTTGTTGTCAGGGCCTGTGGGGAGGCAGCAACATTTAATGGGTACACAGTTTCAGTTTTGCAAGATGCAAAGGGTGCTGGAAATTGGTCTCACAACAATGAGAATGTGCTTAACACTGTTGAGCTGTACACTTAAAAATGATTCACATGAAAAATTTTATGTATATTTTACTACAATTTTAAGAAACATAAAGGCCAAGTATGCTGGTAGATTAAAGCTGCTTTAGTGATGTATGTTTATTGCAGCACTATCTATAACAGCAAAGACAAGGAATCGACCCAGGTGTCCATTAACAATGGATTGGATAAAGAAAATTTGGTACAGATACACCATGGAATACTATGCAGCCATTAAGAAGTATGTTCTATTGGGTACACCTGGGCACAAAGATGGGCACAATAAACACTGGGAATTTTATTTATTTTATTTTAAGTTCTGGAATACATTTGCAGGACATGCAGGTTTGTTACATAAGTGGGAATTTTAAAAGCAGAGAGGGAAAGAGGGGGGCAAGGGCTGAAAAACTACCCACCCGGTACTATGTTCACCACATGGGTGGCAGGATCATTAGAAGCCCAAACCTCAGCATCACAAAATATACCCATGTAACAAATCTGCACATGTACCCCCTGAATCTAAAATAAAAAAAATTAATGCTTTAGTGAGGAAAAAAATGCAACGCAAAAGCCCCAAAGCAGTCAGGAGCAGGGTACTCACTGGATGGGAGCAAGGGCTGCAGAGAAGAGACAGTGCCCAGGACTGTTTTTCAAAATCAAGGTTTTATGTTCAAAATCTGCTGTTATTGGGAGCTGACCATGCAATACTATCTGGTTGTCCTGGTTTGGAGTCACCAGTCACAGTGGGCATATTAGACATTATTGAACGCCTCCAGTCTGCATTAGAGAGAAGAGGCATGTACCTCAGAGACACGTGGTGTCAAATTTTAGGTCCAACTTCAGAACAGAGCAAAACTTTTCAAATTATGTTTAACATGTTATTCCTTTGGACCTCACCAAATTGATCAGGAGCTTCAGAAAGTAAAGCATTTCTTCTTTGGTTAATGGCCTCCAGGAAGCAGAAAGAGAAGGAAAGGATTAAAATGACATGGCAAAAAGAAGAGTCAAAGAAAAATACTGAGTGTTACATTGTTCCATAAAATTTTTACTATTTATTTAGAAATTCTTTGTGATGTTTGCAATTTTGCTTCTCAAAAATAATCTGGTCACTCCAAATTTAGACCAATAAAGATTTTCAGGCTGGAAACCACTAGACCACCCTCTTCAGAGTGCCATAAATGTGCCTCCTGGACTTCAAGCTCAACCTTTGCAAAACTGAAGATAGACCAAACATACTTTTCCTCCTGAGTTCTCTTTCCCAGTAACGGCACCAGTATCCTCGCAGCCACCCTTGAACTTGAACTATTGGAGTCAAAAAACTTTTCCTCAACCCACACCAATTTGGTTGCCTAAGCCCTTCAACCGTGCCTTAAGGATAGTTGCCACATCCATCTCCTCCTCTCCACTGCCTCTGCCTCTGATCTAATTCAGCTCTTAATATCAATCTTTTGCTTGGTATGCTGCCAGAGCTTCCTAAAGGGTCCCAGCTTTCACTCGCCTGGTTTCCACTCCAACTTTTTAATAGCCATGGGGGTTGCAAGCTTATACTCCCTCCTTAAATACCTTCAGTGGCTTTGTTTGGATGATGAAAGTCCAAACTCCTTAGTCTCAATTTTATGCTCCCACGCAATCTTTTTCAAAACTTCTCTCTTAGCCCCATCTTCTGCTATATCCCTTTAGGTACCTGTGCTTTGCCATATCCAACTACTCACCATTCCCCAAACATGCTAGGAAATTTTACACATCTGTGCTTTGATTATGCTCTTCCCTCAACCAGGATGTTTTTATCTTCCCCATCTTTTTCACTCCCTGAAATTCTACCCATCTTTTATAGTGTATCACAAACACTATCTCCTCCATGAAACTTCTAAGATTTCTCATTATAATGAATCATTTCTTGTTCACACTCAACTGTTATTAAATGCCTAATATTATATTTTGGGTACCACGTCACAGGTCCTGTTTCAGAAAGCTAACAGTGAGCCATAAAGAAAACACACTATAGTCTTTCTGTTATTCTTGCCTATATTTGTTGTTTACATTTTTATCTCACCAGCAAGATGTTAAATTTCTTTGTTAGAAGACATGTCTCATTAACTTCCTTTAAACCACTATTGATGTAGTAACAGTGCTTTGAATTTAATAGGTACTCAATAAAAATAAATGAATGGAATAATTCATCTTTACATCCTAATTTACTATGTCATTACATTCTAGCCTTTTAAAGCAACAAAAGATATGGTTTCACCTTTGTGTTTCATTCTTACCAAGGAATTCAAAGTTATTCATTTTGATATTTTTTAAGGCCAGTGGCTAGTTATTATATATAATAAGTAGTAGCTTTTTATATATAATAGTAGTAGCTTACTATATATAATAAGTAGTAGCTTTTCTCTTTCCCAGCAACATCTAGTCAGAAGTGAGGGGGAAAAAAATCTAATTCACATTAGCTACAAAGTTGTAAAATATTTGAGAATAAATTTACCAAGAAGGATACAGCGCCAATATAAAAACATAACTACAACACTTTATTGAAGGGCATAAAACTAGTTCTGAATAAATAGAAAGATATACCATGTCTCTGGAAAGAAATAATTAAAATATTAAAAATATAACTTTTCAAAATTAATACATAAATTTAAATCTACTCCACTTGGCCAAAAAAAAAAAGTTCAGTGGATTTGCCAAGTTGTATAAAATCAAGCTATATATGCATCTCAAAAATGTTACATACATTCCTAAAAGTAATACTTATTTTTTAAACACCAGTGCCACTAGCCTTATGTACCAGAATATTATATGCAATCATATGGTATCGACATTTTCTAGGCATTTCCAAGAATGTTTTTAAAAAATTACATTCCTCCATAATGCTCTCTAGAGAGGCTGAATGTGCAGAAATTAGCAGCAAAATCTGCAGTTAATAATATATTCTAAATTCTTATTTTTTAAGATAGGTAACTCTACAGCTTTGAAGGACAATGCTGGAAAGAATTCCACAAGATCCATCAAAGAATCCTCTGCTATTTGTAAGCGTTTGCCTTAACCAATGTTTAAAAGATTGTAGGAGGAAAGATGCAGGAGTGTCTTTGGTGGGTATCACAGATTATTATTCAGAAATATTCACACTCGCTATCTCAGACTTGGCCATGTGAATTGTTTTTGCCAAGAGAACATTAGCCGATGTGACATGGCCAAAAGCTTGCAAATTACTTGCATAACTAGCCTTGCTCCCTTTCACTTCTGCCATTTCTATGAGAAGAGCATCCATGGGTGAGCCTAAGGGTCCAGGAAAAAGCAAGACACTTGGGAAACAACTGCTCCAGCAAGACCACCCCAACTGGGCACAACCTAAAAAAAAAACCCATAGATATGTGAGCTAAATAAATGCTTACTGCAGTATGCCTCTTAGATTGGGGGCCTGTTTGCAATGCAACAATATAACACAGTAAGCTCCCTCCCCCATGTCACTGTAATCTGGCAAACAATATCTTCATCCTCACTTTCAGGCTTAGTCCCACACCTAATATCTTGTGCTAGATATCTCATATTTGCTCCTTCAAATCCATGCTCCAGCTTTCTCCAGCCTGCTTTCTTCTCAGGGACACTGACCTGGATGAACTGTGTTGACAGACTTCCTTTCCTCAGGTTTCCAGTAGGGCTCAGCCAATGGGAAGCCAGGAAAAAAAAAGAGAGAGGGGCAGAGAGATTGCTAAGAGGGTGAAGAATGAGGTCTGGCATTTATTCCCTTGACTTCCTGCACCAATTCCTGGGGTCCCCTATTCCCCAGAACATTCACTTTTGCAGATGGTCCCCTTAGGGCAAATAGATCTTTCTGGAAATGTCCTGATTTGTGTGTGTCACCTCTTTCCTGCTGGGATCCTGACTGATACATGTCCCCTCTGGATCTCGCACACCTTCTGCCTAGCATCACTTTTCTGATGACAGCTTACCTATTTTATTCTTCCTCTCATTTAGACTTCGAACTTATCAATTCACCCTGTCTGATTTAACATCTCTTATGTTGGACATGGTGACAGAGTCAGTCATTGAGTATTTAATTGAGTATTTACTAAGTGTTACTAGGCAATAGAGATACAGCAGACTCTGCCTTCAAGGACTTCATCATATAGTCAGAGAAACAGACAAATCAAATTAAAATACAATGTGGCAAGAACAATAACAGGGATATGCACAAAATGCTATGGAGGCCATAGGAAAAAGGTTATGTAACACAGGACATCCATAAAAAGTAGGAGCTATGTCAGTAACGATGACAGAGATAAGGTTATAATGTGTGGGAACTGCAGAGACAATTAACAGTCAGGGAAATGCAGGGCTGTGTATTTCTAGGTGTGTACATTTGACCAGATACAATTATTTGTTTTACACATTGGAATTCCATAAATTGTTTATTTTTTATTGATACATAATATTTGTACATATTTATGGGATACATGTGCTATCTTGACACATGCATACAATACCTAATGATCAAATCAGGGCATTTAGGATATTCATCACCTCAAACACTGATGTCTTTTTGTTGGGAACATTTCAAATCTTCTCTTCTAGTTATTTTGAAATGTACAATGTATTGTTGTTAACTGTAGTCACCCTACTGTTCCATTAAACACTAAAACTTATTCTTTCTATCTAACTGTATTTGTACCCATTAACCAACCTCTCTTCATTCTCCATCTCCCCACATACCCTTCCCAGCCTCTAGTAACTATCATTTTACTCTACCTCCATGAGATCAGCATTCGGCTTCCACACTTGTCTTTCTGTGTCTGGCTTATTTCAGTTAACATAAAGATCTCCAGTTCCCTTCGTGTTTTTGTAAATGACAGGATTTTATTCTTTTTTATGGCTGAATAGTATTCCATTGGGTGTATGTAGATGTATGTGTATATGTGTGTATGTATCACATTTTCTTTATCCACTAATCCACTTACGAACATGTAAGCTAATTCCATATCTTGGCTATTGTGAATAGTCCTGTAATAAACATGAGGGTGCAGATATCCCTTAGACATATCAATTTCCTTTCCTTTCCTTTGAATATTTATTCAGTGGTACTGCTGGGTCATATTATAGTTCTATTTTTAGCTTTCTGAGAAACCCGATACCGTTTTCCATACGACTGTATCAATTTACATTCCCACCAACAGTGTATAAGAGTTCTCTTTTCTCTGCATCCTAGCCAGCACGTATTTTTTGTCTTTTTGATAATAGCCATTCCTACTGGAGTAAGATAATATCTCATTGTGGTTTTAATTTCTATTTTCCTGATTATTAGGATTTTGAACATTTTTTCATATACCTGTTGGCCATTTGTATATATTCTTTTGAGAAATGTCTATACAGATAATCTTGCATATTTTTAATGGGATTTTTTTTTTTTGCTGTTGAGTTTCTTGTATATTCTAGATATTAGTCCCTTCTCAAGTACATAGTTCTGCCACTCAACAGGTTGTCTTTTCTCTCTGTTGATTGTTTCCTTTGCTATGCAGAAGCTTTTTAGTTTAATATAATCCAGTTTGTTTGTTGACTTTTAGTTTTTGTGGCCTGTGCTTTAGAGGTCTCAGCCATAAAATCTTTGCCTAGGCCAATGTCCTGGAGCATTTTCTCTCTGTTTCCTTCTAGGGGTTTTATAGTTTTGGATCTTACATTTAAGTTTTTAATCCAAATAAATCATTTCTTTTGAACAAAAATTCAAAGACTTTGAAGACTGAAAGCCTATAAATCAAACAATAATTGAAAAGAATTTGGAAAACTGGAACCGCTAAAATCTATGAACAAGAGTTAATAAAATCAGAAGAACTACACAATGGAACAGGAAATGATGAATATTTGTGTTGCTTGGAAATAATAGCATTAACTAAACTAGCTGTGAAACTAAAGAGTAGCTTTCAGCAACCACATACACCAGAAGGTAGAGGTAAAGGCAAAAGAAGCTCTGTTTTTTTTTTTTTTTTAATCAAGAATACATGTGACTTGATAAAATATATGCTCTGATTACACTGGACAAGATTTACTACAAAAATGTTTTCTTTGCCTAATTGAGTTTTAAAGACTGGATTGTGCATAGAAGCATAATTAACACATATTTTTAAAACAACTATTCAAAAAATCAATAAGTGGTTACTGCTCCTGTAATTTTGAAATGACCAGGGAGACAGTATATAGAAGCAGTGGATGGTTTGAGGAAAAGATTCAAACATATCTCTGGCCTAGGGAGAAGCAGTCCTCAGCAGAGAGGCAGAGAGTTTGTAGGAATTGACAGGACTCAGTAATTGCCAACTGTCATTATCTAAGCACCTATTCTTTTGTGCTTTCTGCTATAGAATTATGCTTATTCATATTTAGAGTTGACATTTATTAAGTCTCCTTATGGCCCAGGAATTATGCTATAAATTTTATTAATACAAGTAATATAAAACTGATTACTAGTAAACAAAATTATTAATTTTAAAAGATAATTTTTGAATACTTGTTATGTGCCAGTTATTGTGCCAAGTGTTTTATGTACTTATTTCCCACTTGTAATTAACTATCTGAGTTTTATATTCATCCACTCAATAAGTGTTTTACTCTTTCTTCCATATACATTTATATTATGTGAACTGTTTAAAAGAACATTATGAGTTTTGTCAATGAACAAAAAATACATAGACCCATACTAGTAGGAGACATTGAAGTCCCTGTCCTCAACCTGGAGATAGAACCATGAGCAAAATAGGCAAGAGGACTGTCCTCATGAAGCTCTAATAAGGAAGACAGACAATTACAAGCAAGCAAGTAAATACCTAATATATTGGATGGTGATAAGTCAGGAAGTGAAGATAAATGAAGGAGAGTAAGGAAGGCAGATAAAGATATGGAAGTGGGTGGGGGAAGGTGGCGAGAGGGACTCTTTTATACAAGGTAACAACGTGTGGGAACTGCAGGACTTATAGGAACTCATAGAACTTATAGGAAAGGTCTATATTTATGAAAAAGAGACATTTTAGCAGAGACCTGAAACAGGTAAGGACAGAATTTTTCCAAGCAAAGGTAACAGAGATAGATGCCATCATTAGACCTATTTTACAAGTGAGGAATCAGAACTGATAGAGAGGGGCACAGACAGCAATATTCATCAGATATTCCATTTGTTCCTCTACATTTCCCTGTCCCCTTTCAGTTACAAAGCATAATGACAAATTCACTGGAAATGGTTACAGTACAATATGTTAAGTTTGAGTAATTTGTGTTTTATTTTCAGAATCCTATGCCTTTTATTACAAAATTAACAATGTTTTGTAAACCACTCAAGCAATATAAAAGCATGCTAAGAGAAAGAAAAATTCTCCCTTAAGCCAACTTTCCAAAGGTTACCATAATTAATAAGCATGTGTCCTTCCAAATACTTTCTTATAACAGCGTATTATTATATAAAAATAAGTATGTCCATTTCATAATATTTCTTAAAATTAGCTGAATATCAGTGGAGTGGCAGTTGAAGCGAGACGGACATTCTGGGGTAGGAGATGTAGCAGTGCTGGTTTTGATACTGAGCATCAGCACCTGTGATCCCTCTAACAGAGATTCACAGTTTATAGAGCTTGGCCCTGTTGATGGTGGAACAATCTTCTCACTGAGCCTCTTTCTGGGACATAATTTTTGGGCACTGTTCTTTGCTGCTTAGCCTCCAAGCCTGGTTCTCCAATCCTCCTTGCAATTCTGGACAATGCCCAATTTCATTTGTAAATTGAAATGTTAAATTGGAAGTAGAGACTGAAAAGCACCAGCATCCAATTCTCAAAATATTCCTAAATGAGGAGCCAAACCAAATTGCAGAAATTTCCAAGCAGGTGGCTGAGAACCAACATGCTGTTTACACTTTAAAGAAATTGTTTTTCTGCTTGAATTAACCAGAGTTCATTTCTACTCATTGCAACTAAGCTACCTGACAGACACAATGACCTTAATTAACCCCTGGCCAGAGTTGATTGGTCAAAAGTTGGAAACCTCAACCCACCTTGACTCTCTTATTATCCAGTTCTGCATTATGACATTTAGTGGCCTAAAATGGTAATTTGTTATCTCCCAATGTTCAGTGGATGGCTGGACTCAACTAGGAAGTGTCACTTGGGATCTCTCATGTACTTGCAGTCAGATATCAATTGGGCCTGCAGTCATCTGAAGGCTCAGCTAAGCTGGATGTTTAAGATGATTCACTTATATGCCTGGCAGCTGTTGCTCACTGCCCACTGGGATCTTGGTTCAGGCTATTAACAAGTGCACGCTACATAGCATCTCCATACGGTTTGAGCTTCTTGCAACATACTGAGAAGTTCCGATAGAGAGCATCTAATAACTAGAATTCCAAGAACCCCAGGTGGGAAGCTGCAAGGCTTCAAAATTTACACAACATCACACCCCACTCAAGACAGAGCCACAGAAACAGCTTGGATTTGGGAAAGGGACCTGTAGTATAAGGGCATGTGGCCGGCAGAGAAATAGTCCTCCAAAAATGTCCATGTTCTAAGCCACAGAATGTTACCTTATATGGCACAAGGGGCTTTGCAGATGTGATTAAGCGTATAAACCTTGAGACGGGGAGATTTTCCCTATGCCCAATTTAATCATATGTGAACTTAAAAGTGGAGAAACCTTTCTCAGCTCCAGAGAAACAGAGAGAAGGCAACATGAAGACTCAGCCTGTCATTGCTAGCTTGAAGATGGAGGAAGGGATCTCCAAACCAAGAATTCAGGCAGCCTTGAGAAACTAGCAAGTGCAAGTAAGTAGATTCTCCCCTAGAGCTTCCAGAAAGGAATGCAGCCCTGCTGGCGTATTGATGTTGGCCAACTGCTACCTGTGCTGGACTTAGGACCTACAGAACAGTAAGATAATTCATGTTAACCCACAAAATCTATAGCAATTTGTGGTAGCAGTGATAGGAAACTAATTTACTAGAAGGCATGGCTCTTTGGGATATTATCTTTGAACACCAGGTACCACACCTGACCTATAAGAGCCCTTTCTTAGAAGTTCAAAATTACAGGTAAAAAATCAACCTCTTAGGTGAAAAAGATTTAAATCCACAAAAATATTGGTGGCAGTCTGTTTTCTACCCTGTGCTCTGTAATCGAAATACTGTATAACACAACTTTTGAAATGAATTAATGATAGCAACGCTAATTGAAAATGAAAATTCTCAGACACTTAACCTGTTATTTTATCTCCATTGTACAAAAGAGGCTTTATCAATTTACTTGAACAATCAACCTATTTCTTCCAACAATTAGACCATTTAAATCTAGAGATAGTCATTTGCTTTAATAAGTAAGTTCCTTAGGTAAGAAAGAAATATATACATATGCTTTGGTAGATATAAAATAAGTGTTCGAATGTAACTAACTTTAAGAAGGAACTAGACAGTGTGAAGTGGGATATCTGGATAGGGGAGTTTAAGAGACTAAGAAGTTAGGCATCTGAGTTACCCACCTGACCCAAAGGCAACCAGGCTATAGCAACACACAAGATAACAAGTTGAGGAAAGAAGAAATATTCAGGGGTTTTTTACACAAGTTTTTCTATAAGTCTGGTTATAGGATAGTAAGATAAAAAATCAGCTGAATTCTCAATATTTAGTTTTTTTTAGTGGTTCTGTTATTCCAACAAACAAAAAATGAAATATAAATTTAAAGAGTGTGGGATTGTCCTGTCTCCAATCACTACTTTACTCTTCTCCTTCCTACTCAACAGCACTTAACTTCCCCAGAAAATGCATAATGAGATGCTCAAGATTATGTTAGTGGAAAACTGCCTTTTTAACTTATTTGGAATAAACAATGTTTACCATGAAGATTTTAAAAACTAAGCCAGAGTCTTCCTTTGATACTAACTAAATATTGGTGAACAAAGGAAAAGCTGTGTTTTAAATGAAACTGGATCTCTTCCTTCCACCTTATACAAAAATTAATTCAAGACGGATTAAAGACTTACATGTTAGAACTAAAACCATAAAAACCCTAGAAGAAAACCTAGGCAATACCGTTCAGGACATAGGCATGGGCAAGGACTTCATGTCTAAAACACCAAAAGCAATGGCAACAAAAGCCAAAATTGACAAATGGGATCTAATTAAACTAAAGAGCTTCTGCACAGCAAAAGAAACTACCATCAGAGTGAACAGGCAACCTACAGAATGGGAGAAAATTTTCGCAACCTACTCATCTGACTAACGGCTAATATCCAGAATCTACAATGAACTCAAACAAATTTACAAGAAAAAAACAAACAACCCTATCAAAAAGTGGGTGAAGGACATGAACAGACACTTCTCAAAAGAAGACATTTATGCAGCCAAAAAACACATGAAAAAATGCTCATCACTGGCCATCAGAGAAATGCAAATCAAAACCACCATGAGATACCATCTCACACCAGTTAGAACGGCCATCATTAAAAAGTCAGGAAACAACAGGTGCTGGAGAGGATGTGGAGAAATAGGAACACTTTTACACTGTTGGTGGGACTGTAAACTAGTTCAACCATTGTGGAAGTCAGTGTGGCAATTCCTCAGGGATCTAGAGCTAGAAATACCATTTGACCCAGCCATCCCATTACTGGGTATATACTGGGTATATACTCAAAGGATTATAAATCATGCTGCTATAAAGACACATGTACACGTATGTTTACTGCGGCACTATTCACAATAACAAAGAATTGGAACCAACCCAAATGTCCAACAATGATAGACTGGATTAAGAAAATGTGGCACATATACACCATGGAATACTATGCAGCCATAAAAAATGATGAGTTCATGTCCTTTGTAGGGACATGGATGAAACTGGAAACCATAATTCTCAGCAAACTATCGCAAGGATAAAAAAACAAACACCGCATGTTCTCACTCATAGGTGGGAATTGAACAATGAGAACACATGGACACAGGAAGGGGAACATCACACACCGGGGACTGTTGTGGGGTTGGGGGGAGGGGGAGGGATAGCATTAGGAGATATATCTAATGCTAAATGACGAATTAATGGGTGCAGCACACCAACATGGCACATGTATACATATGTAACAAACCTGCACGTTGTGCACATGTACCCTAAAACTTAAAGTATAATAATAATAATAATAAAATGTGCACATCTCTATCCTTCTCATTTAGACAGGGGACAGATACTTAAAAGCCAGGAAAATGTCAGAAAGTTACTTTATTAAAATAAGCTCAAGTTAGTTTTATGGGCAAGATTAAATTAGTGAAGCTCCTGAGTGATCCAAGAAGATGAAGGAGTTCAAACTTCATAAACTCACTTGTAGTACTGTTTATTATCGTTATTACACAGCTGAACTTGTTAACTTGTTTTAGTTTCAAAAGAAAAGCAAATACATCCCAAGAATCCCTTTATTGATTTTATGCTCTTCTAGCTTTATTTTTCTAATAACAAATGTTTTAAAGATTTCTTTTCTACTTTAGTCCTTTAAGAAATATTATATAGAGAGATGAAAAAATATATCATCAGAGCTTTTGAAAAAATAATCCCTTTTCTATGACCAACCACTGCCCCAAAAAAGGGCGTTGGTTCCTGTTTCTTTCTATGTCAGTTAATTAGATAATCTCGCTCATCAGAACTGAAAGTCTCAGAGGCGAGAAACGTCGACTCCTCTCCTTTCTTTCCCCTCCCACTCCCAGGAACAGTCAATCGCTCATGTTCAGTCCACCCCTCCAAGCCTTCTTTTCCATTCCCATTGTACTCCAGATTTCAGGTCCTTGTTACCTCTCGCCTGAACTATCATAAAAGCCTCCCAGCTAGTCTCTGCCTCTGGTCTTTACCTTCTACAATCCATTCCTTCACACAAAGTTAGATTCCTAAAATCCAACCTTGAGGGCAGAGTTTTAAATTCCTAAAACCCATACTTGATCACTTCCTGCAATGGCATCTGTTGACCACAGAATAAACCACAAATTCTTCATAATAATACAAGTCCCCATAATTTGGGCTCAGTGTCTCCTATCTCATCCCTCATATTACTCTCCCACTCCCCATTCTCCCTCTCACCTTTAGCCTCATCCCGAACAATACCAGAACATACACTGCAATTTTTTACCTTTAATTCTCTACATAGAATACCTTTCTTCTTTACCTCAGTGTTTTCAAATTCTGTCTTCTCTATGAAGCTTTGACACTCACCCAAGTTGAAATAACGTCTCCCACATCTATGTACTGAGCTACTTCATTTGTATGTTGGCTACTAACATAGAGCTTCGCTTATATTAAACTTTGATCAGTAAACTTTGGTGGAATTGAACTCAAAAGGGCCAAGCTAGAGAAGAAAATGCAGTTGGGACAAGGGAAGGGATAGTCTACTAAAATGAAAGGTTAGCATTGCAATTTGACAAATTCTAAGTTTATTTATGCCACAAAGAGTTTACCCAATAGCTACTGATTAGACCAAAGAAAACTAATCTCAAACAAAAAGATTAGTGACAAAATCAATTCTATTCTTTCACAATTTTTATTTCAAAATATTCATTCTATTATCCTGGAACTTTTCCAAGCAAAAACTGAAGGACTGGCTGAAACTGAGTCATGGTGGCCACATGTATTATCTTTAGCACACACTCCATGGCAATATGACCAATATCTTCCACATACATGCTATTAGCCACAGAGAACCTACCTGTGACTCAGTTGCAGTGGCAGGGGTGTGGTTTGAAGGAGCTGGGGCCACTGTGTAATGAGATTGACAGTTTCTTAACATCTCCAAAAATATCATGCAGGAAATTGATTCTATTTATTAATACCCCTCTGCCAACACCCACCGTGAACCACCCCAATATGCTAACAGACAATACCCATACCAGCCAGAAATAAGAAATATCATGGGTTCTGCCCATGAATGAGCTATGTCACTATGACATAGTGATGAAGAGAACAGGTTTTGGATTTAGATCCTGACCATACCTCTTACTAGCTTGGGAAAATTATGTAAACGATCTGTGTCTCAGTTTCCTCACCTTTTAAATGAATATAATAATAGTCCCTACCTTTGTTTCCCCCACTATTGTAAATAACTTATGTATATTACCTAATTTACATATGTAAAATATGATTATTACTAGCAAGAGTAAGCACTCAATAAATATTAGTTTTCATTATTATTATTTTATTTACTGGAGAAACGTAAAAGAGGATATAATTAAAATCAACAATATAAAGGAGAAAATGGTATAATTCATATTTTTATTGGTAACATCTGCACATAGAATTATGAAGACCCCAAAAAATAAAATAAAATCAAGATCTGTACTCATCCGATTCATCTGGCAAAAGTTCCAAATGTCTTTATTTATGAAAGTTAATGTATGTCTTTTCATCTCACCCACAAGGAGAGCTCTTAAATTTAATTGATTATTTTTACACTTTTCTCCATCAAACTCTAGGTGGGTTAATATTAGCACCAGATGTTGGCCTGGCACATTCTCCTCCTTCCACCAACAGTCTTTTAGGGAAAAGTGAAGAGGTTAGAGGAGAAATATAGGGGTTCACACTCAGTCGTAAATATGGGCAAACGATGAACACCCAGAACTAGGCAAAAACCCCAAACTGTCACTTAACCATCACTTTCTGAATAATTATGCATTGATTTTAGTAAACAATAAAATGAAGATGTATTTGAAATTATATGTTTCCAGCAGCACATCATAAGAAGTGGTGATTTAAATTTGGTATAGTTGAATTTCTGCTGCTCTTGAGGCTGTATCTCTATGTCCAAATGGTAAAATAATCAACAGATTCCATAAAATAGTATTATAAAAAGTCATTTGATTTCTAGCAAAAAAAAAAAAAAATCTTGGCTTTCACAGTGGTATTTGGAAGGCTATTTTAGAATAAATTTTATTAGCCTGAAAAAGACAGTAAATGAGCATCCCAGCTGTTATTCCATGAAATAGAGCAATGAGATTGTCTTTCTTGGGGTTTTTCCCTGCTTCATTATGTATATTTAACTAATAAGTAGTTAAATACTAATTTAGTCATTCTCAAATTTTAACTTTTAAACTACATTAACTTTAAAGAGTCAGACTAGAGGAGAAGGTGGCAGTGTTTCTAAAGGGACAAGATATACTAATATGTTTTATTGATTGTCTTTGCATGTTTGACTTCCAGAACTATTTTTCCATTTCTGGAATTCGTAATAAAAATGTGTCTATCTTCTTAGAAAGCCATTTTTTAAATTATTTATTTTTTTAAATTGACACATAATTATACATATTTATGGAGTGCAGGGCGATGTTTGGATACATGTACACATTGTGCAATAATCAAATGAGAGTAACATATCCATTACCATATATTTATCATTTCTTTGTAGAAATGATAAATGAAAACATTCCAAATCTCCTCTTCTAGCTATTTTGAAATGTACAATACTGTTAACTATAGTCCCCCATTCTGCAACAAACACCAGAACTTATTCCTCCTGTTTAACTATAACTTCGTACCTGTTGAGTACTCTTTCTCCATCTCCCTCCAACCACCCACGAAAATGCCCATTGATGTTCTACGTGTCTCATAGTCACGTAATGGTGTCTGCAGTGAAATGAACAATAAAGTAAACTTGTTTGGGACCATGAAATAATTCCGTGTCTTGGTATTATCCATGTGCCAAAAATTAGAGATAACTAAACACTTATCAGAAAAAAAAACACTTGAAAACCGATAGCCCCATTTTTTATGCATTTTCAGAGCTATATAACCTCTATCTCAGAAAGCCATAGGAATATGAAGAGTCAAGGAAGTTATGCTTATAATTTCATTATTACTCAAGTGGATATGAGTTACATTTCCTCCTTGTAAGTATGATGTCATAAGTATGGAGGTGTGTATCAGGATATAGATTTTTCTCCATGCCTCCTCTGCTGGAAAAGGCAGTTTCTTGTCCATGCAGTCTTTTGATCTCCCCTTGGCTGCATAATAATGGGCCTTGGGCCTGGAACACCTTCTTACCCAGATATAAAGAGTCCTCACAGCTCAAGATGGGCTATATCTGTCCTCTGCAGGGAAGAGACAGGGTCCTTCGTTCTGCAGCACTAGAGGAGCGCATGTGGCCAACGGCCCTGTGTTGGCTGCCAGGAGGGTCCTGTGGGACATGGGGGACTGATGCCCACTACTGAAGCTGATCTTGCTCTCTTTATATGAGTAAAGTATGGTTCCATCTAGTACTTGGCTGTATTGTGTTTTTGTGTTTTTCTTGGTGACTCTGACACCAAGGTGCAGCGGGCAAAAGTGTTAGACTTCTACTTCTGGTGACGGACAACACATGTCACTTGCTTATCAAATCCTCATAGTTGGGACTTTCTCTTACTCTCTATGCTGTGTTTCGCTGTGTTAGAAGGAGCTCAATTCCAGCATCTTTGAACATGATCCACAAGAAGTTGTTTAAAACCGGTGAGAAGCGAAAGCCCATTAGTTTCCTGACTTTCTAATGCCTAATGATATGAAGCTGAGCAATTTATTTATGCTTCTCTGGGTGCTTTAATTTTTTTCAGAAGGAAGATATTAAGAAAGATTGTGAGAGCTAATACAAGCTTGATACTCTACTTGGGAATGTTTATGAACCATCCTCTATAAATACAAACATTATATCATAAAAGACATTACTTGCTGTGTTGCATAGAATAATAAAATGTCTTGAAATCAGTAACATTTATTATCTGTAAATATTTTCCTAAAAGTAAGGTGCTCAGCCACAACTGTAATGGTGGCCATATGATTTTGTTATTCTGAATTTTGTCAGTGAACACTTCAAAACATTCTGGGATAAGAATTTCATCACAAATGACCTCATATCCTCTCTTCTATTTCTAGGAATGGGACACATGTGTGTGGATGTGTTAGGGGCCAAGGGGCCATGATGCAGTACTGTCAGCACATGAGACAGTCTGTGAGTTCATAATTTTACTAAAATGTGATTAACCTTTAGAAAAAGATGGGGAAGAGAACGTAGTATTCAGTTTTACCACTGACCTTCTTGTTAAACAGCAAAACACCTCTACATTAGAACTTTAAGTTCCCTCATGAGCTCATAAACTCCTTCTAAGATGTGGCAATTGTTCTGTGAAGCATATTATGAAACTTTCCAGGGCAAAGTAGCAAAGATATTTCAATAAGTCAACATCCTTAGACATTTCTAGTTGGAAAAATAATTGAAAAAGTCAAGCCCCGCATTGCCAGATTTTACACATGGACTTAAATCTTTGTGCCAATGTCAGAGCTATTTATTGAAGCTGTGGAATGAAACGATGAAACATATTCCATATTAGAGATGCAACGAATCACCTATGTGTACCTAATGATAAAAATTCTAAATATGATGAAATGCAAATTCCAATCCAAAATGTAAAAGAGGTATATTTTAAACTACCTTGTCTGATGTATGTTTTAATGTATGATCATTTCATGCAGCAATTCTCAATAAAACATGGTATTGAGTAGTAATAGATTAGACAAATAATAAAATACATATTTACTATCCCGAATGAATTTGCTAAGATTTTTAAAAATTTTACTCAAATTGCATTTGTATCAAATTCCAAAACACTTCTAGAATAAGTGCCACGTTTTGGTGGGGAAAAAAATCTTTCAGGGAAAAAAAGTCTTCCAGCTTGTAATAAATCTTTTGTGAATCAATAAATGAAGGAATAAAACCTAAAAATGAAACCTAAAAATATCTGAAACTTAAAAATAAAAAATTGAATTTTTATATTTGTTCAACTAGTTTAAAAAGCAGATGTTATAATAACTTATTAATATGTCTCATAGCTTTCCTTAGTCTCCCTCCAGAAGCTGTGGAAGAGCTGAAACCAGGGAAGGCAGGGCACATGCAGAAGCAAGAGGCAGTGGAGAACCACATCCAGAAAGCCACAGTGTGGAGTCTGAGAAAGTTTCCAAAACCAAGGACAGGAAACAGATACTGTGTTCCAATCTAGAATAATTCTAGATCTCTGGAATTGCTAGAGAGTTCAGTGATGAGCAGTCCTGATTCACTGTACCTGGAGGATTTTGGTTGGCAACCCAAATGAAGGGATAATGATCAGTTAGAAATTTTTGTAGTAACCCCCAAGGTATTACTGTTTCCACTATTCAAACAGTAGCACATCATTCTAGAAGGGACCTTAGAATTCCTACAGGTAGTTCAACTGTTAATTTAACAAGTAAATGCACTAAAACTCAAGAGAGTCTGGTCAAAAGAAAGCTAAGACTAGAGCCCTGTCTCAGGACCCTGTTCACTGCTCTTTCCATCATGACAACTGTGATTTCATGTCCATTTACACAGCAAGAAATGAAGAGTGGCTTCCACACATTACCAGTTATACATTAATATGGTTTGGCTGTGTCCCCGCCCAAATCTCATCCTGAATTTTAGCTCCCATAATTCCCACATGTCATGGGAGGGACCCAGTGGCAGGTAATTGAATCATGGGGATGGATCTTTCCTGTGCTCTTCTCATGATAGTGAATAAGTCTCACAAGATCCGACAGTTTTATAAACAGGAGTTCCCCTACACAAGCTCTCTTTGCCTGTTGCCATGTAAGATGTGACTTTGTTCCTCCTTCACTTTCCACCATGATTGTGAGGCCTCCCCAGCCATGTGGAACTGTGAGTCCATTAAACCTCTTTCCATTATAAATTACCCAGTCTCAGATATGTCTTTATTAGCAGTGTGAGAATAGACTAATACGTACATCTCTTCTTGTCTGTCCACAACCTGTTCAGGTTCTCTGATGCCCGTAAGTCTTTCTTTGTACTGTAGAGTCAACATTTCTAAATGACCAAAGGTATTGTCATCCACATCTCCTTTTACCATCGCCTGCACTGTAATGCATCTTTTCCTTATAAAGGGAGGCACAGCAGCACAGTAAGCTGAATGGAGAACTCTAACTGCATTAAATACCACCAAGCACTGGCCAGGCCACCAGCCAGCCACATACCATCCCTTCCAGGACCTGCAATTTTCTGTCTACCCTCTGATCACATTCATAGCAGTCCTTCACCTTACCCAGTCATGGTTCTATTGCAGAAACAAATAAGCTACCCTTTTTTAAAGAAGCTCCTATAAGAGCTTTGAGAACATATAAATGTTACTTGCTACTATAACCACTTTAGATAATTTACCACCAAAGCATACTCTACCCTGAAAAATGTTTCATGACATTAGCAAAATGTACACCTAAAATGAATGAACCTTAAGATAAAGTTCTTTTTAGGCATATTTAAAAATTCTTACTCTAACATGCCCCAGGCCACTAATGCCAAGTTCAATATAATACTTAGAAGTTCTTCCAGATGATTCCATGCTTAAAGTCATTACAGATAATTTGAAAATTAAATGGAAATGTAATTTAATCTCATATTTCTGTTTCTCTCTCTCCCTCCCCATTCCTCTCTGACTCCTCTCTGGCACCTCTTCCTCTTGCTTCTGTGGACCGGATAACCTCAAGATTATAAAACTATTTAGTGGTTATAAACACTCAATAAAAGCAGCTTTTTTAATGAAGAACTTTACCCTTAACCAGATAACTACAGTTGGCTTAATAGCAAATTAAGTTGAGTTGCAAAGAATTATATATATATATGTTAGGCACATTAAAAAATTTTTTTACAACCACTTTGGGTATTGTTTTAAAATGTTATTTATTACATAAATTTTCAAAAGGATAGGTAACCAAAAAAAAAAACAAAAAATCACTCATAATCCCGAGATTTAGATATACATCTCAATACTTTGAAGACCTTCCTCTGCTGTTTTCATGTAGATATCATACACATTGTTTAAAAGCATACTTTTAAAATTTTAACATATCATATATGTTTTTTTGTCATTAAATATTTGTATTAGTTGGGGTTCTCCAGAGAGACAGAGCTCTTGAATTGTAGCTCCCATAATTCTCACACATCATGGGAGGGACCCAGTGGGAGGTAACTGAATCATGGGGGCAGACCTTTCCTGTGCTCTTCTCATGATAGTGAATAAGTCCCATGAGATCTGATGGTTTTATAAAGGGGAGTTCCCCTACACAAGCTCTCTTTGTCTGACGCCATGTAAGATGTGTAGATATAGACAGATGTAGTAAGATATATAGATATAGACAGATGATATGAATACACACACACACACGAGAAGAGATTAGGGGAATTGGCTCATATGATTATGGAGGCTGGGAAGTCTCATGACAAGCCATCTGCCAGCTGGAGACCCTGAGATGCTTGTAGCATGGCTCAGTCCAAGTCCCAAAGCCTCAGACTAGAAAAGTCAAATGTCTGAGAACCCAGGGGGCTGTTAGTGTAAGAACCTCAGTTCCAAGGTCAGAGGGGCCAGAGTTCTGATGTCCTTATTGGCAGGAGCTCCGAGAGAGAGAAAGGGGGAATTCACCTTTCCTCTGCCTTTTTGGTCTATCTGATCCCCCAGTAAATTGAATGGTGCCTGCCCACATTAAGGATGGACCTTTCCCACTCAGTCCACCAATTCACATGCCCATCTCCTCTGGAAACAGCATCACAGGCACACCCAGAAGTAATGCTTTATCAGTTCTTCAGATATTCCTTAATCCAATTAGGTTGACACCTAAAGTAAACCCCCAAACATTCTTCCATAGCCTTTTTGATACTTACATGATACCTCATTACATAGATAATATTATCTTAAATCTAACATGTTTTACTATAAGAAACACCACTGCATTGAATATCCTTGTATCTTTGTCACTGTATCTTTCCACATACTTTTCATTATTTCCTTCGGAAAAAATAGTGGAAGAATGATGGTTCTGCAAACTCTGAATGCTTCTCATATATATTGCCAAGTTACAATCCGGAAAGGTGTACCAATTTATAATCTACCCCAGACTTCGTAAATGATCCATAGCTCTGAAAACCCACTCTAAGTTTACAAATGATAAAGAAAAAATTATGGAAACATTTAGAAGGCCCTTATAAGTACTATTTCAATTAAAATATACTGAATATAATTTATGAACCTAAACTTTTTTATAAGATCATAAGATTTATTTTTATAAAACTGACTACTTATGTAAGGTCCCAGAAAGACAGACCTAAGAGCTTTAGTAGGTTTTCTATGTTTAAAAAATAAATAAGTTAAGCAAAGCACATATAGCCTTCAGCTTTTCAAATTGAACATGTTTAGAGATTGCTATAGCTCACAGTATATCCCAGAATCAACATGAATGTTATCGTGCGTGCATGTGTGTGTGTGTGTTTGTGTGTGTGCTTATGTAGCAGGGAGTTAGATTGTCATATTCATTCCCCTTTGATTATATCCCTTGCCAGTTGGCTAAGCTTAAGAAATTCTGAACGCAAGTGTTGCCAGAATTCTACCCCCACAACCTGGCTGACAGCTTTATCAACAACCCTGGAGGGAGAACAGTCTCCAGCTTGTCCTCCCATCTCTGTAGTGCCAACTGCAGCCTGAATGTTTGGGCTTCAATGGTAAACAGAAGCAGACAAGCCCCAAAGATCGAAAGCGAGCAGATATTTGTTTTACTAGCAACAAAAACAAATAAGTAAATACATAAAAAGCAACCTGTGACATTCAGAATGTGCACGCCCTTTTAATGCACTGAAGATTTAAGCAATTAGCAATTTAAATTCAGCAATGATACTTAAAGAATATTGTATTCAAAAATATCAATAATCACATTGGAAAATAAAATCACTTTCATTAAACAAATATGACCTTTCAACTGTCTAGAAGGTAAATCATAACACAAAGAATAAGACAATTAACAGAGCAATGGCTCAGGTAACATATGTCAAATCCCTCTTCACCTGCATGGATAATCAAAGCCAATTTGGACATAAGACTAGAGAAAGGCCCTGTAAAGAAAACTGATGCAAATTTATCATTATTCTTTAACTGTTCTTGTTCAATGAAGTCATACTAGTAGTTCCAAATTTTCCCACAAATTTCTCTGTTAATCACCCATCAATTACCCAAAAACATTGGCTGGAGGTAACAAGAAGGGAATTATATCAGCTAAGTCCTCCAAGGAGGTAGCTTAGCAGTGCAGTCTTGGCAGTTTCACTCCAGGGACAGGTCTGCTCCAGAGTCGAGGCTGGTCCAGAAAGATGGAACTAGCTGCTCAGAGGGGCAAGCTAGAAAGTAGTAAAATATTATTTACCTTTTGGTTATTTAATAATGAGGCACTTAAAAATAGATACCCATCAGGGTAGCAATGGTTTTTTTAATGGAAAATAGAAAGTGTTGGCGAGGAGGTGGAGAAATTGTAATTCTTGCATATTGCTAGTAGGAATGTAAAATGACACAGCCACTGAAACATTATGGTGGCTCCTCAGAAAGTTAAACATAGAATTACCACATGATTCAGCAATTCTACTTCTGAATATATTCACCCAACTACTGAAAACAAGGACCCAGATATTTATACACCAAAATTCACAGCAACATTATTCACAGTAGCCAAAAACCTGGAAACAACCCAAATGTCTATCAACAGATGAATGGATAAACAAAATGTGGTATGTATACACAACAGAATATTAATGAGCCTTTAAATGAAATGGCATCATAATACGTGCTACAACATGAACGAAACTTGAAAACAGTATGCTAAGTGAAATAAGCCAAACATAAAAAGACAAATAAATTGTATGATTCCACTATGTGAGGTACCTAGGATAGGCAAATTCATGAAGACAGAAAGTAGATTGGTGGTTACCTGTGGCTAGGGGGAAGGGAGATGGGGAGTTACCGTTTAATGAGTACAGTGTTTCTGTCTGGAATAGTAAAAACCTTTAACAGATGGATAGTGGTAATGAGTGCACAGGAATGCCAAGTAAGCTTAATGCCACTGATTTGTCCACTTTAAATGGCTACATGGTAAATTTTGTGTCATGTATATTTTACCACAATAAAACAATAGAAAAAAATTATCCATTGAACACTTAAAGAACCTGATTAAAATTTCTGTCTTTTATTCTTCTCTATAAATTGTATGTGGACAATTTTTTACCAACAACAAAAAAGCTAAAAATAGAAATAAGTAGATCTTAGACAAACACATGTACTTGGAACCATTTTGTTTGTTTTATTTGTTCTATTTTATTATTGCCTGATCTGACACAAAGGATCAGACTCACACAAATCAAGCTTATGGCCAGTGTCAAGCTTTCATCATGATGTAAAAGAGTCAGGTAATCCAGTAAAAGATGCAGGTTCCAGAAAAGCAGAGAGAAGTTGGGGACATTGAGAGCAGTTCCCCAGCTCCTTTCGGTTCATGAAAGACATCAACTCTCTGGCCCAGAGTGAAAGATGAGGTCCACAATGGAGGTTTTGTGGTGTTATCTCCTACCATAAGGGAGCATTTTATGAAACATCTCTGTGTTATACCCCAGCTTTCACGTCATTTTCAAGGATATACTGCTAGGAGCATTCTACAGAAAAGACCCTTCTGCTAGCATATTTCATCAGTATATTTACCTGGAGTCCAGAATCACATTGTCTAGGCACCTGCCTTCTTTCCCCCATTCCACTTGGAGTATCCCCCAGATAGTCAGGGGAAACTGAGTCACAGTTCAACTGCATTTTTTTCCCCTTGTTATAGACTAAAAGTTTATGTCCTCCCAAAATTCATATATTGAAGCCCTACCCCCAATATGATGAATTTGGAGGTGAAGTCTTGGGAAGTAATTAGGTTTAAATGTAGTCATGAGGGTGAGGCTCTCATGATGAGACTGGTGTCCTTATACGAATAGGGAGAGAGACCACAGTGAGCTCTGTCTCCACCATGTGAGGATACAGCAAGAAGGTGGCAACCTGAAAGCTAGTAAGAGGCCTTCACCAGGCACTGAATCTGCTGGCACCTTGATAGTGGAATTCCTAGCCTCCAGAACTGTGAGAAATAAACTTTTCTGGTTTAAGTCACTCAGTCCATGGCATTTCGTTATAGCAGCCCAAGCTGACTGCTCAATGACTAATCACTTGGATTGAATAAGTAAACAAAATGTGTATGTATGTACTTGTCTTTAGAAATAATCATTTAATATAGAAACCTGGGATATTTCCATGGGAGCTTTCTACTCCTCAAAGTTCAATGTCTAGACCTCCATACCAGGAACTCTCCTCAAACAAATGCATCAAAATCACCTGGTAAAGGTAAGGAGGAAAAGGCAAAGCTTCCTTTGGATGGGTCCCCAAGTCCTTGTACAGCTCAACAAGGTGTCAGATTTAAGGAGCTATAATCAATGAAAACCTAATGTAGAAGGAAAATTGCTTTCACAAATTAGACTTCAGGCCAAAAGGAAATTGAGGGATGGATGCATCATTGCCTCAGAAGGGCTCTCCAAGGTCCACCCGGCTTATTCCATCTTTTATATTCTCGTTGGTGACCTTCCACAGCAAAGTTCTCATTCTCCACCTCTTTTTTTTTTTTTTTTTTTTTGGCTACAGGATTTAGACAGTTCTTTGTATCCCAGGTCAACCTTGCCTTTGACAAAAACATAAATCGCTCTTTGCTCCCAAATCCTTGATTTGGCCTCAGTCAATTCCACCCCAGGCCCAGCTCTCAGGACCTGAGGCTGGATCAGGACAGGTTTCCCACAGATCCAGGAGGAAAAGCTGTGAGCAGAAAACCCAAAATACTAGGATTAGTGGCAGCAGCAGGAGCCACCCCAACCTGATCACCACACAGAAGACTTGGTCCTTTCACCATCACTCACCCAGAGGACAGGGTTTCTCTCTGCCCTGTACCTCCTACCCAAGTGACTCTTTTGTTAACCTTGGCAAAAGAGCAGTAACAGGGAGAGGCATAGGCCCTAGTGTCTTTAAACTCTCCTCAAAGTGCCCCAATGGGGGTGGTGAGTCTGAACTCCACTATCACTAGCTAGAATTCTTAGCTTAATGGTGGTGCCAGGAAGTCACAGGAATGGAACCAAAGCTGATGCCTCAGTTGTCAGCATATAGTGTCTCTAATTAATCCCACCTGGCTTCATATGATTATCTAAGCAGAAATGCTTCTGGCATTATTTGAACCGTAGAATTCTGCTGGTAGCTACAAACGTTTTCTTCAAAGCATGCGGCAATGCAAGCAGACAGAATAATTTGCTTCTTATAGAGTGCACACTGGACAAGAGACATCTTCTGAGTGAAATACCACCAGAAACATAATCAATAAGCATTTAAAAAACCCTTGTAAGTGGTACCAAATGCAATTTTAAAAACTTTAGAAATTATGGCGGTTTAAATATGAATGGCATTTTACAGCTTACAAAGAATTTCCACCCATCTTCCCACTTGAAAAGAAAATAGGAAGTTACTGTCATGCAACTCCAATATAAAAATAGCATAAGAAAACATAAGCCTGGTTATATAGGCTTCACAGAAATTCATAATGCTAGATAATTAATTCATGGGAAGAAAATGATTTGCTTTAAGCCACAGACTGTTTTCAAGAGCTTCTATGTTATGATGACAGCCGTTCTTCATAATCTTTACATTTCAGGCTCCGAAGAAAGGAAAATAAGATTTTCATCTCATTTATATGCATCAGAGAAGTGCAAGGAAACATTCCAATGAAACTCACTGCGGCAAATAATCTATTTAATTGCAGCAATGTATTTGATGTGGGCTCTAGACACAAGGCAAACCCCCAAAGCCGGAAATGGTAACTGATGTTTTCGCTAAAGTTTGCCAGTGGCTGGTGACCATCACTTGCCTAATCCTGAGTGGCTGTCTCTTAGTGGTGGTTTCCTGTGTGTGTGTGTGTGTGTGTGTGTGTGTGTGTGTGTGTGTGTGTGTGTGTGTCCTGCCAGAATTCTCTGGGTGGTCTGTGGAATATCTAGAATTTATGGTTGGCCTTTCCCATGGACAGTTAGGCAAACACTCCAAATGCTATTTCTGGCTGCTTGGCTGAGGCGTGGTACCTGGTTTAGTCTCTCTAAAATCAAATCAAATGTCAAGGATGCCGTTAGATCCTGGTTACTATTAGCATAACTCCTTCATGAGTAAGGGAAGAAATTGCCAACACATACAACATATCCTTTAGACCCACAACAAAAAAGGAATCATCTTTTGCCACTCCAAAAAAACAAGAGGAAAGGAGAAATGTAGATTCTATCCTTGTAAGCCCACAGATATCTTCTTTTTACTGCTGAGAGTGTCATACCCTGTTCATTCTAGTATGTGTTAAATCACTTTGCACTATAGTTCTCTAAATTTTGAATATCAATAAGAATTTCAAGGCAAAAAAATCTACCATTGAAAAGGAAATCTTTCCCCATTGTAAAATGGTGATTCAAATTTGATACTAAGACATCATCTCTTCCAGTTAAAAAATGTAATGCACTTAGAAGAGTAATACATAAAGTATTTGACATTATTTACACTTAGTATGAATGAAAGTTCTGAAAATTGATTTAATTTGGGAAGAAGAAAGACTCAAAATACTAACTCTCCCCAATAAATAATAAGAGAATAAATGAGAAGATAAACAATTAGCTTAGATCAAACTTCAACATCAATTTTTTATTCACCTCTGTGAAGAGCATGATGTGCAGTCTCAACTTGTTTGGTGGTGCGGTTCATCTGGTTTCAGGGATTTCTACAGGTTTTTTTTTGTTTTTTGTTTTTTGTTTTTTTTAGATGGAGTTTCACTCTTATCACCCAGGCTAGAGTGCAATGGCACAATCGCAGCTTACTGCAACCTTCACCTCCCAGGTACAAGCAATTCTCTTGTCTCAGCTTCCCGAGTAGCTGGGATTACAGGTGTGCACCACCACACCCGGCTAATTTTTGTATTTTGAGTAGAGATGGGGTTTCACCATGTTGGCCAGACTAGTCTCCAACTCCTGACCTCAAGTGATCCGCCCACCTCGGCCTCCCAAAGTGCTGTGATTACAGGCGTGAGCCACCGTGCCCAGCCAGATTTCTACTGTTCTTAATTGCATCTTTTAAACAATGGATTCATTCATTCATTCGTTCAACATTTATTGAAGATCCACATCCATCTACTACGTGCCAAGCACTGTTATTGATTCTGGGGATACAACAGCAAACAAAATAAGAAAAGTGTCTGGTTTTTATGGAGCTTTTGGTGCACTATAGTCTTCATATGATTAAATCAAATACTAGAGATATACTGATATTCGAATGTATGAAGCCATCACCCTGCATGCACTTATAACTCAATGCAAACACTTAGTACACAGCTGTGAATCTCACTTTGATCACCAACTCTCCTTTCCTAGGAATTGAGGCAAGATGACAACAGCTCCAGTGACAACATCAAAGACTTGAGTCAACTCCTGTGTGTGTTTTGGGCGAGCTTACTCTGTTTTGGACTGCATTGTCATATCATCAATCTCCATTCCCCTCCTCTGGAGAGCTATTCTTCTTCACAGAGGAGCTACAACAGGCCAATAGCAGGGTCCTCCCCCGAACCAATTCTGATCTGCACAGTGTCCTCAAAGCCTTCCTCTCCTATCCCATTTCATCATATGACTTTGTCTTGCATGTTCTTAAACATCCCTAACAATGCGGAACTACCTTCTTGAGTCCATAATCTGATTGCTGAGTGAAAAATAATCCCTATCCTTTTTGTCAGTGGTACTATTAACTCCTCAGGCCACCCCCCTTTTATTTGGAGATAGAAACTAGTCTCTGCAACATTATAAAATTATTCTTCTAGCCTAAATATGTCTTCCTCAACTCATCTCCTAAAAAGCTTTCTAAAACAAATACTACCCTGGAGATTCTGATTCAACAGGTTTCAGGCAGGACTCATACAGCTTTATCTTTTTTTTTTTTTTAAACCACGGGTCATTCAGATGTTCATCTAAGTTTGAGAGCATTGCCCAGAGAGTTAATCAGTCAAAATATACCTAACATACCTTACACAGTGACCTCAATTTCCCCCCACATGCACCTCCTGCTTACTTCCTCAGTTTCCCTCCAGATATGTCTTCTCCTTCCCATATTTCAACCTATACATTTGTACTTGTGATCACACTTGGTTGCATCATTCAGTATCTCTCCATCGCCATCTCTTTTATATTCCTAGGTGATCTTAGACTAGGCACTGCTTCCATTTGGCTCTTTTCATACTTTATTTCTAATCTATTGAGATTAGATTCTTGCCAACATTGTCTAGACTAGGCTTGATTTTTAGGCCATTTAAAATAAGCACTGAGGCAAAAAAAAAAAAAAAATCTAGAAATCAAAGTATTATTCTACTGCCCCTATAACTTCCATTCAAAACAATTATAGAGAACACTCTAGGTTGGGCCTGGCCTGGGTCTGACTGGGGCATGGGAACCAATGGACCATCTTGACTTCCTGGGAAAAGGCAGCGAAAGAGGAAGAAGTTGTAACAGAGGGTACCCAGCTATGGAGGGTTAGAAAGTCCCCATCTCCTGCCATTAATCTCAAACCAGTACAGACCAGATAAAGCAGTGGGGCAGCAGGAGGGAAGAAAGGGTGATAGCAGCAGGAGGGAAGGAAGATGGTGGGACAGCTACCAGTGTGTATGGTGGATTGTGGCACTGAGTATACAAAACTGGGACATGTTGCAAATACAGAAAAATAGTTTATTATCCCTTGATGTGTTGCTTTCAAGAATTCAGCAAAAGTGGGCAATTAAGCTCAAAGGAGGGTGATAAAGAAAGTCAATGTCATAGACTTCTTCATTGAGGATGTTGTAACAGGAAAAAGTGACATATACCATGAAGTGGTGAACCCACCATGGTTTAGTTGAAGACTGTTGACAGAAAGGTTTGGAGAAAGTAATCTTTAAATACTTAAAGCAGAACATGAAGGTCGTTATTTTCTTTGGCTAAAATTCCACTGAATGCTCCAGAAAACAGAATATGCTGCCGAAATAGTGTTTGAGTTCTTCAATATTCCACGCTTATACATCGCCATACAGGCAGTTCCTGCATTAGCAGCACTGTGAGCATCAAAACAAATAAGAAAACAGACATTGACTGGTATGGGAAGAGACAGTAAAGATGGTGGCACTCCTGTCCCACCTCCAACTGAAGGATATGGGGTTGGCAACTGCCATAAGCACATTCCAATCATAGGGCAAGCTCACATATTTCATTCAGCAACTGTTCAGAGGCTGAGAAGTAGAAATTCCTTCAGAGCAATCCCTGGAAACAGCCACTGCAGTAAAGGAGTGCTACAGTTATGTCTGCCCAGATTTAGTAAAAGAATTTAACAAGTATGACACAGATGGGCCAAGTGGATTAAACAGTATACTGGAATCAGGGAAATCTCAAAGAAAGAATTTTCCATTGACGTTAGTTATGAGAGATCTTTGTGACTTGATATCTTTTTTCACCCAGAATTTGCTAATCATGACTTCACACAACTACCTAAGAGGTAGCAGATGAAGCAAGTCAGAATGATCAGAATAATAATATTCTGGCTGGGCATGGTGGCTCACGCCTGTAATCCTGGCACTTTGGGAGGTCAAGGCGAGTGGATCACTTGAGGCCAGGAGTGTAAGAACAGCCTGGCCAACATGGTGAAACCCTGCCTCTACTAAAAATACAAAAATTAGACGGGCATGGTGATGCACACCTGTAATTCCAGCTACTCAGGTGACTGAGGCACGAGAATTTCTTGAACCAGGGAGGTGGAGGTTACAGTGAGCTGAGGTGGCGTCACTGCATTCCAGCCTGGGTGACAGAGCGAGACCGTTTAAAAAAAAAAAAAGAGAATTATCAGAGCTGAGCTGATATCAGAGTTTTCTCTGCAAGAATATTAACCTCACTGAACTGGATATGCAGGGACTTTGAATGTTGTTTTTATATTTTGAAGGAAAAAAAGTGACCAAGATAAATTTTTTTAAGTAGCCTCACACACACACAACAATGTGAATGTATTTAATATCACTGAAGTATATGCTTAAAATAGTTAAAATAATCACCTTTATGCAATGCATTTGCTTTTTAACAATTTAAAAGATAAATAAATGCATTCTTAAGTAGCCCTATGACACTTAGCATTACTCATCCACGAGACAAGGAATCCCAGTAATTATGAATTTCTACCATCCTCCCCACAAAAACAATTTGGTTTTAGTTACAAGTGCTTTTAGAACTAAGAAGTTAATATCTTAGATAAAGTCTACTCATATTCTTTCTCTGGTTAAAAAAAAAAAAAGTAAAGGCAAGACGGTTGGACCAGTTATACTTCATGTGCTAAAAAAGCAGTATTCACAACATTTTGGTATTGCCACACTATTTAGCCTCCTCATATTGAGATTTTCTCCTAGTTCACATGTCTAAGCAGGTATCTCAGACCCAGTGTGTGAGGGGCAGTCAGAGAGGCTGGTGCTGTGTGTGCAAACAATTGTCTCCTTCTGGGGAAGAAGATGTTGACCTCTCTTATTAACGCTCCCATGGCAGGAATGACTGACAGTGCCAGGGCTCAAATCTCTATTAGCTGATTTGAGGTGGTTTTAATGGACTTGTTTCCTCTCTGCTCTTTAAGGGTAAACATCAAGTTGGCAACATTTGTGGGCCAATATTTTTACAATAATTCAGAAAGGATCATTAGTATTGTTCCATTGTTGCAATAACATGAAATGTATTTGAGAAAGATGCATACAGATTTTGGTAGGACTTTCATGAAAACATTAGTTCCCAAAAGTAATTTGTTATTTCTATTTTTTCCCAAGAAAGAGGCTGAAACATTGAATAACTTTAAATGTCTAGGGCCCTCATGGTAAGTCTCACTTCTAACAGATTTAGAGACATATCTTATGCAATCTGCATACTCTCCATTCTCCAGTTGCTTTTGAAAAGAATTGAAGTGCTCCTGAGTGATGCTCTTTAGCGAGAGGGTTTTGATTATCTCATTGGGTCTCACCTTCTTACCTGTTCCTCTGACTCCATCAAGCAAACCATAGTGTATATGGTCAACAGTCTATGCCCAGAAATTCTGGGAGCAATAGGAAGACCTACAATGACTATGAGCCTTTCATCCACTTTAAAGCAAAACTTCATCACTGTCATTTTTTCATGTGTTTTGTTTGTAATACTGAAAAGAATAAGGAGGCCAGTAGCTGTTTCCATCAAAAAGCAAGCACTGGCAAAGTATATGCTGTGCACCCAGCATTGTGCTAAAGGGATATAAGCTTAAAACATGGCCACTATTCTCAAGAAGATTGCAACACAGTTGAAAGGGCAGGAAATGCACACAGAAACTTTTAGGGGAAGAAGTGGGCACCAGGAAAAATAAGGTATGTTGTCTCCTGACTTAGTGCATTGTGTGGTCTCACACCTATGTCTCAGCCAAATTTGTTTGCTCGTGGTGTTGGCCACGTGAACTCCAGGTTCTCCTTGATTCTAACTCTTAGCTAATTAAAGAGAAATATTTTGTCCCTGTTGCTTTCAAAGCATCATGCTCCTCTACTGGATGCTCCCAAAACCTGAGAGGTCATGTACTCCATCTCCACCTACATTATGCTGGGATGCAACAAAGGATGATTTTTGCTAGTACAGAAATAGTTCTGTACAGATTTCACCTTGGCTGTGGCTGAAGGCCATAGGAGGAACCCAGGAGGTTTAAGTTAGAGGCAAATCTAAGCAAGACACCCCATGATGTATGCAAATCACCACTTACTACTAGCGATGACCTATGGTTCTTAGTAATCATGGTATTTCCCCTGCCAGGTGAGAATGACCTGTAGTCCTTAGTCCATGTTCATGCACCTTGACTCTTCTGGCCTTCAGACTGATTTCTCCTCGATCCTCCATGCAAATTACCTCACAGGAGCTCATTTCATTATCCTTCCCCAAAAAATGTCCATTGTTTAATGATAGCTGAGCAGTTTATATTGGAATCCCCACTATGACATAAAAATTCAGGAACTGACACAAGCAGACCTCTCCATCCATTCAACCTTATCCACTTTTACTATCTATAGTAAAGATAGTGTCCTATAGTGTCCTGCCAAAAGATATGTCCAAGTCCTAACCCCTGGCACCTGTGAATGTGATCTTATTTGTAAACAGGGTCTTTATAGATGTCATTAAATCAAGTATCTCTTGGGGAGACCATCCTGGATTCAGGATGGGCCTTAAATTCAATGATTAGTGTCCTTAAAAGAGAAATGAAAGAAGGATTAAAGACACAGAGACCCAAGGGAGAAGGCCATGTGAAGCCAGGGGCAGAGATGGGAAGGATGCATCTACAAGCCAGGGAACACCAAAGAGTGCAGACAGCCACCTGAAGATGGACAGGCACAGAGCACAGTTTCTCCCTCAGAGTCTCCAGAAGGAACCAGCCCTGCCACCACCTTCATTCCAGGACTTCTAGCCTCTGGAACTGTGAGAGAACACATTTATAGTAATTGGTTACAGCAGCCTTAGGAAACAAATACACTAGCTAACAGTCACTTCATTGTCCCTGAAATATAACATCCTTTTTCCCACCCCTATACCTTTGCTTACCAATTCCCCAACCCAGAATGCGATATCTTTCACCTTTTCTCTCATGCCTCTTAACCTTCAGGCCTCTCTCAAATCCTACTTATTCCAAGCAATTTTCCCCAACTGATCCTAACCACTTACATTCTTAACCGTCTACCTTGATATAGATCATACACTGTTTTCCCTTACTACGTAAGGTTCTGTGTATCCTTAAAGACATGGAAAATGCCATGAGTACAGATTCTGATGCTGTGCCTATATAACGTTAAACTGGTAAGTGCTTGATGAAGATATATTTAATTATTGTGCATCATTTGGTAACCCAAGAAAATGGGCTTCACAGGCTGGTAAATAACAGATGCAGCACCACTGATAGTAACAATTAAATCTCAGGGATCTTATGCAGACTCACTCCACAGAGAATCCTCTGGGATACATCTACTATTACAATGGGATGAAGAAGGTCCCATGTCATTCCCCTGAAGTGCTGCTCAAGGCTGAAACTCCACCGCAAAAGCTGTTACTGTCACCCTGTCATTGTTTTTGTGAAATTAAAGGGGACCCACAGGAGGTTCTCACAGCAAGACCATATAAATAATGTTACAGTAATTAGTGATACTGAAGATCATTGATGTATTTTGGTCACAGAGGTCTGAGGCTGCTGAGGCCAGATTGTAATTAAAAAAAAATTAATAGTAAAATAAAATGAATGAAAATGACTCAAGAGAAATGTTCAAATATTTCTTTGTGATCCAAGCATGAATAAAACATTTTCTCAGAGTGAAATGGCCTTAAGTCGGTATTTTCAAATTATCTTTCCTTTTATTCTTTCTTTCATTCCAGCCAGCAGCTTTAGAAAAACACTCTTATTTTCATACTTTCTTGGCTACACATTTTCAGGACTCTCAGGTAGAAAACAATTACCCAACTCCCTGTGAAAGGTAGATGACCTGAGATCTTCAAGGCCAAAGCTGATCTAGAGTGAAGTTATCAACCAGCTGTCAGAGACGCCATTAGGACATAATACGCAGTGGACACTTCTCCTTCTGGCCTCTCTGGTTAATAGAATATGAGTTGTGAGGTGACAAACTGGGTGGGATTGGGAGGATACTGTAGAAGACACCTTATTGAGACTTCCAAATCATCATGGAAGTTTCCCTCTCTGAGTTGGTCTCAGGCCAGGTCATTGCCTGCCTCCCGTGGTGGAGTGGAATCCATGTGGTCAATAGAATTGTTTAAGCTTTCCCAGGCCAACAAGTCACTGCCTCCCCTAACATCTCAGGATCCCAAGGAGAATGGACACTAGGTCCTGGTGAGGGTAACTAATGATACCCTTTCATTTTTTCACTTATCACCAAGCCTAGCTAGGCAGATATTTCATACCCGGGCTCCACGTGTCCTACAGACATGTGGACTTTGCACTCCATTAGCCCACTCCCACTGGCCACCCACCACATGCCATACCCCTAGAGCTAGAGAGCTGCCACAGTGACCTCACCTGTTCCCCAGGACAGCAGTTCTTCTTCAAAGTGCAGATTTTCCTTCTCCTCTTTATACTCGGTCAGGATGAGTTCCTAGAGAAAAATTAAACCTCAAGAGACATATTCTTTCCCTTCTTCTCCCTCATTCTCTCTCTCTCTCTCTCTCTCACACACACACACACACACACACACATACACAAACATACACATACACACACGTGCATCTGGAGAGCCAAATGTGGCTTATTATTTCCTTTTCTGTAATGTACATGTATTCAGTAGGTTACCAAGTATCAAAAAACTTAAAAAGCTTTCCTAATATACTGGGGAGGAAAACAAAACCAAGTGTCGGTCTGTTTGTGTGTAGATGTTTGTGATATTCAAGGCCCTGTTGCTGACCCTGTGGGTTGGCACAGCACTCACACATACAGAGAAGGCGGGATAGTGACTGGCATAAGTGCCGCCTGCCACCACCTTTCTGTGTCTTCCAGGCTTCGTGGCAAGCCATCTCTCAGAGACCTACAGTCTTCTTCTGAAATCTGGTCTGTATTATCAACACTCTGGGTCTGCAAATAGTTCTGTACATTCCAGAAAAAATAGTTCTCAATCTGGGCTAGACATTAGACTCACCTGGAAAAAATGTATTAAATAGCTGATACCTCGCCCCAAAGATTCTGGTTTAATTAGCCAGGAGTTGTTCTCCTGGATCAGGGGATTAAAAGTTTCCCAGGTGGCTATAATGTATGGCGTAGATTAAGTGGGCCTGGGAATGGGGGTGGTAGGAAGTGGGTCAGAGTTCAAATGGCACAGCCTTGATGTAAATTCATACTTGCAAATAGATTTGAGAGGAAAATTAGATGCTAATTCCTCTCACAATCAGTATCGTAACTCTGCTTCTGCTCCCTATTACAACTATTTCCCTTTCAACTACAGCTTAAAACAAATACTAAAAATTTTGTCATAAACAGTATTGTTAGTTAAGCAAAGATTTCACACCAAGGCTCCACATGTCCCACAGAAAGGACTCTACAATTTATGAGCCCACTCCCACTGGCCACCCACCCCACCACCTGCCATAATCACTGCAGCTAGAAAACTGCTACAGTGACCTCACCCATTCACCAAAACAGCAGTGCTTCTGTCTACTGTCCATTCTCCTTCCATTTACTGTCTCTGTAGGAAGATGTAAATGTTGGCATTGCATTACAGAGTGAGGAGAAAAAAATTTTACCATCCTAAGTGAACTCGGAATGTGTTCATCACATCACCTTACCCTGCATTCACTCATTTTCCTTCAAACCCAAAGCAGGAAAAAGAGGTCTACCTTTCCTGTCTTGTGCAGCCAGAGGCTATTTTAATTAGAAGAAAGTATAGATAATTAACTGGAAGGCCTTATTCTATTATAAAAAAAGAAGCAAATTATTTCTCCAAAAAATGCTAGTAAATAACACCCTTATGTGACATATTGTCATAACCCTGTTCAAATGAGGACAAGGCCAGTTTATCAGATTTTCCTCTGACTCATAAAATTCTCCACTCCTCCAGAGCCTACAATTCAATTACAGAGAGAAACTATAAACTACCCTACCCTGTAGAGTGCAGGAGAAAAAATTAGCCATCATCTTTATTTATGAGTATTCTAAACAAAGAAGCTGGCAAATGTGGATACAGTCGATGTCTCCCAGGCCATACCAACCAGGGGGTAAAAATAGGGTCACCAAGTGTTTTAAGCAGGATTTTCTGGCTTTGTTCTCCAGCTACTCTGCCAAAACTTTAGTCCCCTCTTAGAAAACTCTTAAGGAATTCTGGGAGAGGGGTACTAGAACTGATGCTTGTGTTTGCCAGGGGTTTCTGTGCTTTTCATCTGTCCTGCTCAAGCTCCCGGAGGAGACAGTGCCTGTCTCAGAGGAATCCAAAGTTGTGAGCTACACCAGCACCACCTGCTAAAGATGATAGCACAGCTGCCCATGTTAAGAGTGCCACGGCCACACTCCAAAGGCACAGTCTTCACTCCTGGATCAGCTGCTGTTACAGAGCTGATAATGCCTTCAGCGATCTGGAGAGGCTCTCGAAGAATGGCTGTTCCTCATCTGACTCTTTCTTGGAGTCCCCTTGACCTGAGACTTAGGCAACTCCATGGAGTATGGGCCAGAGAACAATATGGTTGAAAGGCATCTGCTCTATTTAAAAGCATTTCTGTCCTCTGGATGTGGTCCATTCTTCCAGAATCAAGCATGTTTGCCTTCATTTTCACTTATGAAATTTTTTTACTGGAGACTCTTCAAGTTCACCAACTCCTCTGGCCCCACTGCTAGTCTTCTGGCTGTATTCATTCATTCAAGGACTATCCTAGACACTGAATGAGGGTACCACAATGACCTAGAAAGACAGTCTCCTACTCATAGACCAAGGTCAATGAGCAAGTTCCCAAGTGGGTAGTTCAGTATGCTGTGTGCATGCAGACGACAAACGCTTCCTCCTGATACTAGTGTAGTCAAGGAAAGCATCTCACAAGAAAGAAATGACCTTGGAACTTAAACTTGTTGAAGAATCAAAAGCTAAAGAAACAAGAGAGAGACAGTGGGAGTTAAGGGAAGAGAGATAATTCCAGACATAAATAACATGCACAAAGCCCCAGAGGTCAGGTAGAGCATATCAAATGCCACAGATAACCCCAGAATACTCACTTTCATCAGATGTTTTAACTTTCTGCACCAACAACTTGTAACCACAAAGGGGGAAAAAATGACTGATTGAGCTTGATCTCCTCAGTCTGTCTTTGAGAAGATGTTAATTCAGTGGGGACAGGCCCTGAAGGCAAAATCAGATGAAAATAGAATTGCCAGATAAAATATAGAATGCCCAGTTAAAATTGAATTTTAGATAAATAGTGATAATTGTATAGTATAAATATGTCTCAGATATGGCATGGGATATACTTATACTAAAAAGTATTCACTTTTTATCTGGAATTCTAATTTAACTGGGCATATTGTATTTTTATTTGCTAAATCTGGCAGCCCAAGATCATGAATATGACCACAAACTTGGTCACTTCTCACTGGAAAATCAATTGGAAAAAGAAGAGATAAGATTACAAGAGCAGACATCAATGGTAAAAACATAAAAATGCAACTCAAAAAAAAAAGGACTACAACAGGCCAGCCAACTTTCTTGTCTGAATTCTAAATAACTAAAACCCGTGGAGAATGCTCTACAATAGAAAGTAGTGGGTTCATTGCCAGGAACACTTCATAAGAGCAGGATTACAGAGGAAGGACTCCTAAGACTGAGTCCCCAAGTCACTAGTAACCATCTGCTTGGTTAATGAACCTGATACCAACAGAAAAAAATCCCTGAAGTCATCAAACAACAGGGACAGCTACTCCTGAACTTGTGGTCACATAAAGCCAAGGTGTTGACTACATCAGGTTCTTAAGAATTCTGTAGGGTGGAAGGATGTCTAAATGCATGCGTATTTGTCTTCTGCATCTCATTGTAATATAGCCCCGGGCCCTTGTCACATGGGCCAGTCTCAATATGTGGGCCTCAGAAGGAAGTGGATGAGAATCAGCACATCCACTAGAAAGAGGTAAATTCATGGCAGCAAGAAACAAACCAACAAAACAGATCAGCAGTGGGGAGGGGAAAGATTTGCTCCTTTCTCAGTCTTGATCTGAACAACAGTAGTATTTGATAAGAAAATTAAATGGAAAGGAGGGTAGTCATAAATAAAAACATCATAGATAAAGTTATGCGACTTCGGTGCGTTTAATGTCTCCATATGGCAGCCTTTAGATATATGTGTGTGTCCGTCTGCTGTGTGTGTGTATGTGTGTTTTTGTGTGTGTGTGTGTGTGTGAGAGAGAGAGAGAGACAGAGAGAGACAGAGAGAAAGAACGAGAAGGAGAGAATGCTTAAGAGATGACTATGATGGACACAAGAAAAAGATAAAAAAAAATATTTTTACGCTGTTTCAAACTTCTTCCATAAAATTGGTGAGCTTAAGTGGAAATGAACTAAGACTGAGGACAGATGAGAACAAAACCGATAACTTTCACATGACTGTAGTGAACACCAGATGTTGAAAGAAAGTTTTACCAAACCAAACATCTGCTTTCTACTCTAAGAGACAAGAGTGATATAAAAAAATACCAGAGAAAAAAGGACACAAAACCAAGAAGAATTTGAGAAGACAAAGTGAAAACACTCAGCTCCAGATTTCAAATCAGGAGGCACTGTCAGGAACCATTGTTCATTCATTCTTCACACCCATGTCCTCTGTCTTAGATTCCTGTGTTTCCACAAGGACCCATTGGTCTCAGTTCTTTACATTCAATTCCAATCTGAAATTATGGTTTCAAACCATTCAAAACTGAAATGCCTAGAAATTCCCTGTGAGTTCATTCAGACTGCTGTAATAAGACATCTTAGACTGGGCAACTTATAGACAACAGAAATTTATTGCTCACAGTTCTGGAGGCTGGGAAATCCAAGATCAAGGTGCCAGCAGACTCAGTGTCTGGTGAGAGCTTGTGCCTTATAGATAGTACCTTATTCTCTGTCGTCACATAGCTGGAGGTGCAAACAAGTTCCCTCACCTCTTTTATAAGGGCACTAATCCCATTAGTGAAGGGTGGAGCCCTCATGAACTAATCACCTCCCAAAGGCCCCACCTCTTAATACTACTGCATTGGGGATTAGGTATCAATACATGAAATTTGGGGGAACATAAACATTCAGGCTACAGCACCCCCTTCCATTCCTTATCCCCTTAAATCCACCCTCCCTGCAATAAACCTAAGTGTACTCATTCCTGATTACAAGATGGAGACTGGCCTTTCTTTCCAGAAGGAAGTAGAGCAGCATTGGGCCATGCAAGTCAATCTTCCCACCTAGTTCTTTATATCATGCTAACAGAAAAAATAGGTTTTGCTCATGAGGCTCATACAGAGTCTATATACATTTCATAGACTTTAATATATATTACCTTTTTACAATTAAAAAGTAGGAGTTTTCTGAAGACATTAAAAATATAATGCAGAAAAAAGAAAGTTAAGCTTTGCCTGTATAAAATAATATACAATAGAGATGAGCTATATTAAAAATTATCTCAGATGGATGCTACAATGGAATAGCTTAATAATCCAAAGCTGCTGTGCTTTCAGATCAAATCATCTGTTGCAAAGTGAACATGACCATTAAAACAGGTAGTTATTTTCTATGCATTTTAAAGAAATAGTTTTATCTTCTGCCACAAGATAAGGACCCCCCTCTCTCACGACTCCTACTCAACACACTATTGGAAATCCTGGCCAGGGCAATCAGGCAAGAGAAAGAAATAAAGGGTATTCAAATAGGAAGAGAGTAAGTCAAATTGTCTCTGTTTGCAGATGACATAATTGTATATTTAGAAAACCCCATTGTCTCAGCCCAAAATCTCCCTAAGCTGATAAGCAACGTCAGCAAAGTCTCAGGATACAAAATCAATGTGCAAAATACACAAGCATTATTATACACCAATAACAGACAAACAGAGAGCCAAATCATGAGTGAACTCCCATTCATAATTGCTACAAAGAGAATAAAATACCTAGGAATACAACTTACAAGGGATGCGAAGGACTTCTTCAAGGAGAACTACAAACCATTGCTCAAGGAAATAAGAGAAGACACAAACAAATGGAAAAAGATTCCATGCTCATGGATAGGAAGAATCAGTATCATGAAAATGGCCATACTGCCAAAGTAATTTATAGATTCAATGCTATCCCCATCAAGCTACCATTGACTTTCTTTACAGAATTAGAAAAACTACTTTAAAGTTCATATGGAACAAAAAAGAGCCCGTATAGCCAAGAGAATCCTAAGCAAAAAGAACAATACTGGAGGCATCACATTACCTGACTTTGAAATATATCACAAGACTACAGTAACCAAAACAGCATGGTTCTGGTAGCAAAACACATATATAGACAAATGTAACAGAACAGAGGTCTCAGAAATAACACCACACATCTACAACCACCTGATCTTTGACAAACCTGACAAAAACAAGAAATGGGGAAAGGATTCCCTATTTAATAAATGGTGTTGGGAAAACTGGCTAGCCATATGCAGAAAACTGAAACTGGGCCCCTTCCTTACACCTTGTACAAAAATTAACTCAAGATGGATTAAAGACTTAAATGTAAGACCTAAAACCAGAAAAACCCTAGAAGAAAACCTAGGCAATACTATACAGGACATAGGCATGGGCAAAGACGTCATAACTAAAACACCAAAAGCAATGGCAATAAAAGCCAAAATGACAAATGGGATCTAATTAAACTAAAGAGCTTCTGCACAGCAAAAGAAACTATCATTGGAGTGAACAGGCAACCTACAGAATGGGAGAAAATTTTTGCAATCTATCCATCTGACAAAGGGCTAATATCCAGAATCTACAAAGAACTCAAAGAAATTTACATGAAAAAAACCAACAACCCCATCAAAAAGTGGGTGAAGGACATGACCAGACATTTCTCAAAAGAAGACATTTACGTAGCCAACAAATATATGAAAAAAAGCCTATCATCACTGGTCATTAGAGAAATGCAAATCAAAACCACAATGAGATACCATCTCACTCCAGTTAGAATGGCCATCATTAAAAAGTCAGCAAACAACAGATGCTGGAGAGGATGTGGAGAAATAGGAACACTTTTACACCATTGGTGGGAGTGTAAATTAGTTCAACCATTGTGGAAGATAGTGTGGTGATTCTTCAAGGATCTAGAACCAGAAATACCATTTGACCCAGCAATCCCATTACTGGGTACATATTCAAACGATTATACATCATTCTACTATAAAGACACATGTACACGTATGTTTATTGCAGCATTGTTCACAATAGCAAAGACTTGGAACCAACCCAAATGTCTATCAATGATAGACTCGATAAAGAAAATGTAGCACATATACACCATGGAATACTAAGCAGCCATAAAAAAGAATGAGTTCATGTCCTATGCAGGGACATAGATGAAGCTGGAAACCATCATTCTCAGCAAACTAACACAGGAACAGAAAACCAAACACCACATGTTCTCACTCATAAGTGGGAGTTGAACAACGAAAATACATGGATGCACAGAGGGGAATATCACACACCAGGGCCTGTCAGGGGGTGGGGGCTAGGGGAGGGATAGCATTAGGAGAAATATCTAATGTAGATGACGGGTTGATGCGTGCAGCAAACCACCATGGCATGTATATACCTATGTAACAAATCTGCACATTCTGCACATATATCCAAGAACTTGAAAGCATTAAAAAAAAAAAGAATAAAGAAAGAAATAGTTTTATCTTAAAAACAGTGTCAAAAATTTGGGAAGCCAAAAGCACAAGGAAAATTTACATCACCCATAAGCCTACCACTGAGAAGTAACCACTGTTAATTAAGAAGTTGGTATTTAGCCTCTTAGTCTTTGTTCTACATTAACATGCCGTTATTACAAAAATGAAATCATTCTGTGGTTATTGTTTGGTAACAACTTTACCAATAAACAATATATAGGCAATATTGTCACATAATTAAACATTATTCCAAAACACATAGGCAATTTATAAGCACTGCAAAATATTTCATTGTTCCTCCTAAGTGGAAACACACTAAATTTAAGGACAGGTGAGAATAATAAATTGGTTTCATTTTATGAATGTACCTTAATTTATTTAACCAAATTCTCCCTCCACCACTTTTCTCTCTCTCCCCCAGCCCTGCTATAAGCAAGAATAAATGTAACATCCTTGTAATAAATTTTTTGCACGTCTATTTGCAAGTTATTATCTTGAGATAAATTCCTACATGTGCAATTACTGGGTCAAAGAGAATCCACTATGCTTTTTAAACCAAATTATTTTTTATTTTCTCCTGAAATTTTCTAGAATCAAACAACAGCTCCAACACTGTCAGTGAGGTATGAAATTTACAGGTATGTCTCTTGTAGTTCACAATACCTAATTTCATTCTACCATGTAGCTGATGTCAAGCACGTGTGTTTAATTTTTTTAAAAACAGAGTCATTGCAACTCTCTTATGTTGACAGCTCCAGTCATTTACAGTTTATAAAAATTATATCACAAATTTAAACCAAGTCATGGAAGCAATTTACATAATAAAACCAAGAGGGAGCTAATTTCTGTTCAGAGCTGTGTAGAGAGCTCCTCATTCTTAAATCAAAGTCAATGAATTGCAGATACACACAACAACATGGATGAATCTCACAGGCGCTATGTTGAGTGGAAGAAACCAGACACTAATATGCACATATTTATGATTCCGTTTATGTAAAGTTCAAGAATAAACAGAACTCATGAGAGTGACAGAAGTCAAAACATCGGTAACCTCTTGGGGTCAGGGAAGATGATGTTGACTGGGAAGCAGCCCAAAGGAGTCCTCTGGGGTCCTGGAGATAATTTATCTGTGGATCTAAATGAGAGTTACGTAGTATAGTAAAAACTATTAAAATGTACACGTAATAATTGAACAATACACTTAAAATATGTATATTTTCACTTCATGTATGTTACTATTTATACCTCTATTTTTACAAAACCAAAAACAACCTAAGGTATGAATGTTGTGTATATTAGTTTCCTAGGGCTGCCATATCCAAGTACCACAAAGTGGGTGTAAACATAAATTTATCCAGAGAATAGAAGTCCAGAATTAAGGTGTCAGCAGGGCCATGCTGCCTCCTGAAACCTGTAGGGGAATTCTTCCTGGCCTCGCTATACCTTCAGGTGGTCTGCCAACAGCCTTTGGCAATCTTGGCTTGTAGGTGTATCATCCCGACCCACCATATTCACATGGACATATTCCTTTTTTTTTCTTTAATTATAAGTATTTTTAACTTTTATTTTAAGTTCAGGGGTACATGTGCAGGTTTGTTACACAGGTAAACTTGTGTCATGGGGGTTTGTTGTAGAGATTATTTCATCACCTAGGTATTGAGCCTAGTACCCATTAGTTATTTTTCCTGATCTTCTCCCTCCTTCCCTCCTCTTCCCTCCAATAGGCCCCAGTGTGTGTTGTTCCCCTCTGTGTGTCACGTAGCCATATTCTTAAAAGGACACCAGTCATACTGGATTAGGGGCCTACCCTATTCCCCTCTGACTTCATCTAATTACATCTGCAATAACCCCTATTTCCAAATGAGGTCACATCCTGAGTACTAGGGGTTAGGCTTTCAACATCCATTTTGGGGTGATACAATTCAATCCATACTAGTTTGCAATCTTCTTTTGAAATTTTCTCTTAAAAGTATGAGTTCTGCAAAAGGAACCAAAAGCAAGAAAATAGTGTCTGGAAGGGTTTATATTACAGTCAGCAGTGCACGGGCCCTGTTTGCAAGGAGCTTCAGTAGGATTGCAGATTTGTTCTTAGTTTCCAGAACATGTATCAAGAGGAGGGAAAGACACCTGGGAAAAATTACACAAGGAGAATCATAAGCTATCAAGAGATTGCTCACTTAAGTAGCGATGCAGCGTAGTACTTCTGAGATATTAAGATATATTATGCTCATTGTTCTCCCAGTATCCAGTGACTTGGCTGCACTGGGGGAAGCTTTTGGCAGGGCAGAAAACAGAAGTAGAGAATGAGCCTTCCTGGATTTTGTGTTCCAGAGTCGGGAGATTAAGTGTGGATACACAATGTCTTGGGCAAAAATTTGAAGGGAGAATCCTACCTTTGTCCATTAGGTGTGAGAAGGATTCTTTCAGCCTTGGGATGGAAGCAAAAAGCAAGGGAGACTGATTTCTGATTCCCAGCATAGCCTCTTGGGGGGTTCAAATGCCAGAGAAAGAATAACTGCAGCAGAAGGGAATGTGGCAGCCTCATAGATATTTCTATGTCCCAAATGTGGCACTGCATCAGCAGATAGAGCTGCAGGGCTCATAAGCCACGTGGACAGCCAAGAGTCCTACCAAGAGTCCTACCAAAAATCTGAGGACCACACAGGCCCCTTACAATATATAGGCCAAAAATGAAAAAGTGATTCATTAAATTGATAACTAAATCTCAAACAGTTTGTCCCCATTTATAAGGCATTTCAAATAAATAAATGCACAAATAAGAAACGTAAATCCCTTGTCAGATAAGACATTCCAATTTTTGGTTCAGACATTATGGTCACATAAAAAATCTGGCAAAAGGGAAAAATGGTTCTAAGAGCACCAAGAGGGACCGAAACTAAAATCAAATTAGAGCTGGAACCTAGAACCAGAGATTTAGCTTATATCGACTTCTCAGTGCAGATCTAAAGAAGAAGAAACAGAAAGTATTAAATGTTTGGTGTGCTGTCCAGGATACGAGAGCATGAAAGGAACACAGACCAACAATGTCTGGTCAAGTCTTGCCCGTGACAATCAATACCGAGGAAGAAAGCAACAGATGGGATGCAAAGAGAGATGCTGTGGAAGGAATTCCAGTGAGTAGCAGGGCATGCCTGTTGCTTCTCTTAAACCCATCTTCCAACATTACCTTAGCTGCGAGTGGTTCCCAGCTTTATAAAATCTACTAACAGACTACTAATGAAACCACTTTTACTTTTAGAAGAACATGGATGGAGAACAGGCGTATTTATACATAGTTACAGCAACTGGTGCTGTGTCTTTAGCAGATAGGGCTGGCCTGTGTTCATTTGGTTTGTTCCTTGTTAAGTAGTTCTACCTGCCCATTTTAGCACCATTGAATATTTCAGCCTCACATCTGACTTTTTTGATGACCATGACTTCTGAACCAAAATTTGGAAAGTCTGACCTGACAAAAAAAATTTTTTTCTGACTTGTGAGTATATTTATATAATATTCATCATCTCATAACTGAAGATGAATTATGTCAAATTTAGTTAGAGATTTACTTATTCAATTGAAAAGTATAAAATCAGATAAAATTGGGTCTAGGCTAGAAAATCCAGGACACGTGGTCATCATACGCGGAAAATTGGGATTTGTAGAGGAGGCACCAGCAGTCATCTGGAACCTGTCCCTTGCTTCTGGCAGCACAAGAATTTGCTTCAGGAAAATGGATCATCCTGTGAATACAGGGTCCAGCTTAGCATCATGTGCCAAGGAAGACGTAACATGATGAAATGAGAGGGATTCCACAGGCTGGAGAAAGATATTTACTGGGATCCAATTTCCTTCCACTACATTCCTACAGCTCCTGGTCGGCTGTCAGCAGTTGCCTGTATGCCCCTTTCTGTCCTAAGCACACTGTGCTGTCCCACGGATGTCTGAGATTTCTTTCCAACAGACCTAACTGTGAGACAGCCTTTCCTGCATGTTTGCTGATTCTGTTAGTTATGCCCTATACCATGCATCTCAAATTAAATCATCAGCAGATAAACATTTTGGCCAGAGCAAGATAGTGAATGCTTCCATTTCTAAATAGTAGGATATCAACAACAGAATATAAAATTTATTTCCATTCATTGATGACTCTCCACCATGTACCTATGCATTTGTTAAAATAAAAAGTATATAAGCTGATTTCTTGATTGAGGATAAAAAGTATGACCCTCATAACTTTTAGTTGATGATAAATTATGAAAAAAATGGAAATTTATTTCAATCATTTTTCATTCTCCTACACAGGAGATCTGATAACATCTAATAAAACATGCCCTTTTATGGATGAAACACTTGAGTCAGGAGCTTCTGGATAGATGACCACATAGAGGTTCTAGAGGGTAGCGTGCCCAGGGAGGGCATACAAGCTCCTTGCCCCTTCCCCCATACCTCACCCTATACATCTCTTCATCTGTATCCTTTGCAATATCCTTTATAATAAACCAATCAATGTAAGTGTTTCACTGAGTTATTGTTGTTGTGGCTTTTTTTACTTCCATAGTTCGGCGGGCAGGAGTGTTGCAGCTCTTTCACTCTAGCCGCCCATAGTTCAGTGAGCAGGAGGCTTACAGCTCTTTCATTCCCACAGTTCGGTGGGTTCCAAGTTCTTGTCTCACCAGGCTGGCTGTTCCCTCAGGAATAACCTCCTGAGTGTTTGGACTATATATAACCGTCTTCAATTTTTCAACAGTGAGCTGTGGTTCCTGCATCAACTCAAACATGCTCTTGCTCTTCCACTCTGCAGCATTTAAAACCACAGATACTGTCCCTAAATTACTTGCTCTCATTAATCCAGTCGGCTACAAATCCCTCTTTGGGTTTGACTAACTTTCTGGATAGCTCACAAGGATAGCAACAGGAGACAGACGAATACAAACCCCTCAAGTTGTACCCAACTTGAAGCCAGTCAGTCACTTGCAACTGGTGTGGGGTGGTGTGGGGACAGCCTTGAGGACTGAGCCCTCAACCTGTGGGATCCTACCCTATCTCCAGGTAGTGCTGGAATTGAATGAGAGGATACCAGCCAGGGCTCACTGCTTGGTGTGTTGGAGACAACCCACACACATTTGGTCACAGAATTCTTCTTCTGTGTTGATGATTATTGTGGTGGTGTGAAAGCAAGAAAAAAAGCGTGATTTGAGAAGAGAGTTTTTCCCTGAAACAATTGGTGTCAGTGAAGCTCAATTTCCTAGAACAACCCTCACTCATAGAAACATGGGGTTTGGGAAGAGAAAGAATGAAAGGGTGGGGAATGAGGAATCCTTGATTCCTGGACAGCCACGTGGTCATCCATGGTATGAAGCCACCCCTATGTTGAGATCAGTTACCTAAGGTAAAAGTTACCAGTGGAATTTAGAGATGGATCCAACTCCCCAGGAGCTGGTTCACTGGATCCATAAAGAAATGCAAACTAATATGAAAAAAGCAAAACATTCAATCCCTTGGTTATTGTTATCTGTAATAGCTAAAATGAAATTTAAAAAGAACTCTGGGGTCTGACCTTAATATTAGACCAAGCTTAGATTTCAGACAGCCTGAGCTCAGGCCACCAGCCTCAAAGCCACCCCCTGAGGGCAAAATTGTACGGGGACAATAGAAAATATCTCCAAGACCTGTGGCTACCAAGAAGGTAGTCAACGTGGGGGAAAGGCAAAGCCAAGTAACTATTGAAACCAGAGGGTATAGTGTGAAGGAAGTGTTCCATTTTGTATATCAGTATCATCAGTTGCCCGAGGAACCTTTACTAAGTTGGATTATGAGAGCAACTAATTGAGGGACAGTATCTTTGGTTTTAAATGCTGCAGAGTGGAAGAGCATGTTTGACTTGATGCAGGACCCACAGCCCACTATTGAACAATTGAAGACAGGTATATAGGGTCCAGATACACAGGAGGTTATTCCTGAGGGAACAGCCAGCCTGGAGGACTGGATAAAAGCCACCATACAGTCTGTTTACCCTGAGAAGGGGGAACTGTCCAACTGCCCCTTTAAATGCCAAGTGGAGCACTCTAGATGAGGCAGCCGATATGCTTTCTATACAAGCCATGCAGGACTAACTGCATAATGAAAGAAATATTCACGCACTGGATATGCCCATTACCCAGGTCATGGTAAATGCTGTAGTTAAGAGGTCCCCTTCTATAACGGCACCCAAAAAGACTCCTGCAGAATCAAACAAGAGTTCCAAAAGCCTGATCAAATTTGTTGTCTCAGCTTCCTCTCATGGGTCTTACGGATGCTAATAAAAATACTAGGTTAACTAATAACAGAATGCTGAACAGGAGAGGGGAGAGTCAAAAGACTCAGGACAGAAATTTTTAAACAGTTATTAAAAAATAAGATGAGGCCAGACATGGTGGCTCATGGCTGTAATGCCAGCACTTTGGGCTTTGGGAGGCTGAGGCAGGAGGATTGCTTGAGCCCAGGAGTTTGAGGCCAACCTCTGCAACATAGTAAGACCTCTTCTTTACCAAAAAAAAAAAAGTTTTAATTAAATTAATTTTAAAAATTAGCTGGGCATGTTGGCATGTGCCTGTAGTGCCAGCTACTTGGGAGACTGAAAGGGGAGGATCACTTGGGCCCAAGAGGTAGAGTCTGCAGTTGAGCCATGATTGCACCACTACACTCCAGGCTGATCAATAGAGTGAGACTCTGTCCAAAAAAAGAAAAAAAGGCTGGACACAGTGGCACGCACCTGTAATCCCAGCACATTGGGAGGTCTAAGAGGAGGATCGCTTGAGCTCAGGAGTTTGAGACCCGCCTGGGTAACACAGTGAGACCTTGTCTCTACAAAAAAACCCAAAAATTAGCCAGGTGTGGTGGCACATGCCTGCAGTCCCAGCTCCCCAGGAAGCCAAGGCAGGGAAAGGATGACTTGAGCTTGGGAGATAGAGGCTGTGGTGAGTCATGATTGCACCACTGCACTCCAGCCTGGATAACAGAGAAAGACCCTGTCTCAAAAAAAAAAAAAGTAAAAATAAATGAGATGAAAAAATATACTGTTGATGGGATGAAACTAAGAGGAAAGAGGAGAGTCATGGGACTTGTCCTAACAGGATAAAAATCTTCAGATGGTTATTTTAAAATTGAATTAATAAAATAAAAATTGATGGGGTTAAAAAAAAGTCTTAATATAAGATTAGTGAAAATCGAGTGGACCAAAGGGAGCCTCTGCTGGTCCCTCAGTATTAACGGACCCCAAACCATTTGCCACATTTCTCACAGTTGGAGGTATTTTAAAAGCCCAAAGGTAAAGATTACTCAAAAAAAAACCCCACCTGGAATTGCCTGGGCGATGAGTAGACTGGTTAATCAAGGTATTGACAGAGAGGCCAGAGTCCCTTAGTCAGACCCCTGGCTGAGACCCAAAGCCTCTTTTTTATGCAAGACAGGGTAAAATGGTGTGGGGGTGAAGAAGAGAAGTTCCTGGAACTAGACTATGAAAACGTAAAAGTTGATAGAATTATACAAGTTGGTGTATTTGAACACTATGTGAAATGGTTGCATCTCTCTTACCTGATTATATCATGGAAATGAACACTGTATCTGATTGTAAAATGTTTTCCCTACCTAGTACCATAAAACAGAAAGCACATAAGTCTGCCCTTCAAGCAATATAAATTGGACCTGCCGAATGGGAACCAATAAGATTTCCCAAGCCCACACAGTGCAGAGCAGAAACTAGAGTGCTATTAGGGACAACTTCTCCATTTCATAGCCCTTTATGGAGTATTTTCTAGAGTATATAGCAAAGGCCTATGAGTGCCTCCTAGCAGCAACCACTGAGACTTTGGACTAGAGAATTTCCGCTTGAGGGACATTTACTACCTTGCTAATGGGGTGGTAACTGAATCTACCCCATGGCTGAAGGACATAAAACGATTTTGATACCTGAAATATCAATGCTATGTCATTGATACTGAGATGTCAGAGAAATTCTCTAAGGGGAATAGCAGTGCCCAGAAGTATTCCACATACAACGAAAATGGTTTAAACATGATTTTGCTGTTCACTGGATGGATAAGGAAATGCAAGTAAGAAAAAAGTAAAGTATTCAAACCCTTGGTTATTGAACGCAATAACCAAGAGGAGAAATGCAAGGAGATACTCACAGCAGGGAGCCTCTTTACCCCTAGGGCTGACTCTGGAACTGTGTAAGGTGCTGCTGGAATCTATCAACACTTGGACAGTACCCTACAAACATCTCTCAACTGACCAACAAGGAGCTGCCTGGTTTACAGACAGCAGTTCCAAGTGAATGCACAACATCCTGTTTGGAAGACTGCTACTTTGATCAAAGAATGTAAAAATGAGATCCTGTCATTTGCAATACCATGGATGGAACTGGAGGTCATTATGTTAAGTGAAATAAGCCAGGCACAGAAAGACAAACATCACATGTTTTCACTTATTTGTGGGATCTAAAAATCAAGACAATTAAACCCATGGAGACAGAGAGTAGAAGAATGGCTACCAGAGGCTGGGAAGGGCAGTGGAGGGGTTGTGGAAGGAGAGGATAGTTTTGGGTCAGAAAAAATAGTTAGAGTGAATTAATAAGGCCTAGTACTTGATAGTATAATAAGGCCTAGTACTTGATAGCATAACAATAATTAGATTGCTTGTAATAGAAAGGAAAAACACTTGAAGGGATGAATACCCTATTTCCCATGATGTGATTATTATTCATTGCATGTCTGTATCAAAACATCTCATGTACCCCATAAATATATATGCCTATGAACCCACAAAATTATAATTTACAAGTTATTAAAAAATTGGCCAGGCATGATGGCTCACGCCTGTAATCCCAGCATTTTGGGAGGCCAAGGCAGAAGGATCACTTGAGCCTGGGAGTTTGAGATCACCCTAGGCAACATAGCAAGACCTCATCTCTACAAAAAGATTTTAAAAAATTAAAAAGAAAATTGTTGGCTGGGCACAGTGGCTCATGCCTGTAATCCCAGCACTTTGGGAGGTCGAGGCAGGTGGGTCACGAGGTCAGGAGTTTGAGACCAGCTTGGCCAACATAGTGAAACCCCATCTCTACTAAAAATACAAAAATTAGCCAGGTGTGGCGGCCCATACCTGTAGTCCCAGCTACTCAGGAGACTGAGGCAGGAGAATCACTTGAACCCGGGAGGCAGAAGTTGCAGTGAGCTGAGACAGTAGTACCACTGCACTCCAGCCTAGGTAACAGAGCAAGACTCCATCTCAGAAAGGAAGGAAGAAAGGAAGGAAGGAAGGAAGGAAGGAAGGAAGGAAGGAAGGAAGGAAGGAAGGAAGGAAGGAAATTTTTTAATCATAAAAAATTTTTTTAAAAAAAGAAGGTAAAAACAGATCAGCTCGGTGGATGGAATTGCATGCTATTTTTATAACAGTAATGAAAAAATGGAATAGTGGTGAAAGTCCCTGTGTTTAGGTTTTTACTGACTCACAGGCAGTGACAAATGACGTGACTACACACTCAGGCAGAAGGAAACCCGGATGATTAAAGGGATGCCCAAATGAAGCATGGCCCTATGGAAATTTGTGGGTGTAGAGTAGAACAAGTCAATGCCGATCAGAAGAACTCCCTTCCAGGTTACGAAGGTGACTGGAATCAACAAACAGATATTCCCATGTGCTCCCACGGGCCACCTTGGTCCATGAAATGAGTGGATTTGGGGTTACTGCAGCAGTGTGGAGATGAGCTGCATTAAAACATTGGCCGGCCATAGTGGCTTATGCCTGTAATCTCAGCACTTTGGGAGGCCAAGGCAGAAGGACCACTTGAGCTCAGGAGTTTGAGACAAACCTGGGCAACAGGGCGAAACCCCGCTTCTACTAAAAAATACAAAAATTAGCCAGCAGTGGTAGTGTGTGCCTGTAGTACCAACTACTTGAGAGGCTGAGGTGGGAGGATCACCTGAGCCCGGGAGGTCGAGGCTGCAGTGAGCTAAAATCCTGCCATTATACTTCAGCCTGGGCAATTAGAGTGAGACCATGTCTCAAAAAAAAAAAAAAAAAGGACATTCCTTTCGCACTCTCTTAGGCCTGCCAGTAAGAACTGTTCTGTTTCTCTGCAAGAGAGACAGAGACTGCCAATGGCTATGGGGCATATTCACTGGTAGGAAGGCCCTCAACACAGCTGGCACATGAGACTGATGCTGGTTTTCTCTGGGGGCTACAAATGGATCTTGACAGGATTAGACACTGACTTGGGAGTAGGCTTTGCTTACCCAGTAGAAGATGAAAATGCTTAGAGTGCCATAAAAAAACCACAACAGAAGATAATGCATGGATTTGGATGGCTAACCATCATTTCTTCAGATCAAGGAACACACTGTACAGCCCATAGTGTCCAACAATGGGCAGAGAGATATCTTCTTAGAGTAATCGTTTGATGGAGAAGTAGAACAGGCATAAGATATTGGTTGTCTAATACAGAAGGAGCTCAAAGCAGGAAGGGCTGGCCTACATGCCTTCAAGAGTGTGTGCTCACACTCAGTATGAGTGGGACTAGAGTGTCCCTGCTGGATTTTTTCAGTTTTTCTGGTTGACCTGGGGAAGAGGGAGTGAGAGATGCTGGTATGACTATGCAATTCTTGCCAAGGGAGGAGTACACTGGTATATGGACTATATGTTTTTCTTTTCTTCCCCATATCACCTCGAAAAAAATTTTTTTCTCTCTCTCCTACCTGATGCAGTGGTCCTAGGACCAAGGGCTGCAACTGCAAGTGCTGGAAGCAGGGATGATTTCTAAGCAAGAAATGTTCACTGTGTTTTTAAACTGTGTCAGAATTCCTAAGGGGCCTGATGGGGGTGGATTGTGCCTTCACCCCATCTGGCAAAATTGGGGTTAAGAATAAATGCAGCTATATTGCCTGGTGGTAAAAATGGCACATTAGTTTGGAACCTATGTAATCCTTCTCAACATGAATGGGGGTGAACTAAGGGAGAGGCACTCGCTAGACTAGTATTGCCGCAAGCAATCTAGATCAGCACAGTGGCCAAACCTAATGTCCTTTCCAAAAGTGTCAAAGTTTGGGTCAAAATAAATAATAAATGGGAAACAGGAAGAATAATAGCTGAGGGTAAAGAAATGAATAAACAGTCCTAAATGGAGGGAAATCCAATATTACATTAACAACTCTAAAGAGTCTCAGAGCAAGAGATGACATTGCCTTGTAGCTCAGTTATTCCAGATGCCTGAAAGGGAGAAGCTATGTATTTGCCAATACCACTCTTGCTTTTGGAACCTGACAAGAATAAAAGGAAGCCTGAAAATCTAAGTGGCCTCAGCCTGGGAGGGACATTCATACAATACGATGGCCTGGACCACTTATTAATGATTGTGTATCTTTGTTTTGCTATGAGGGATTCATGGTTGAAAAACAGGGAGTGGCCTGTGGTGTCATAATATATATTGGTATTTGCCCATGGTTTCTGGCCTTGTTAGAGTTTTTTGTTATAATGTTGGGTGTGTTAGGCCTCAGGGGCAGGCCCCTGGCCTTCTCCTGCCCTCTTTTCACTTGCCTCAAGGCAGGACTCTACCCATTCTTTCTGATTGTGAGGTTTTGTTTGTCTGTTTCTCTCTTTTTTTTTTTTTTTTTTTTTTTTGGTCATCCAGGCTGGGGCGTAGTGGCACTATCTCAGCTCACTGCAACCTCTGCCTCCCAGGTTCAAGCGATTCTCCTGCCTCAGCCTCCTGAGTAGCTGGGATTACAGGTGCCCGCTACCATGCCCGACTAATTTTTGTATTTTTTGTGGAGACAGGGTTTTGCTGTCTTGGCCAGTGTGATCTCAAACTCCTGACCTCAGGTGATCCGCCCACCTTGGCCTCCCAAAGTGCTGGAATTACTGGCATGAGCCACCATGCCCAGACCTGACTGTGAGTATTAAGACCCTCCCCAGAGAGGAGAGAAGGAGAATTATTCTAGGAATTCTCTAGGGAGAAGAAATGCTGACGTCATGAAGCTTCCATAAAATCCCAGGAGGACTGGATTCTAAGAGCTTCCAGATAGACAAACACATAGAAGTTCTTGGAAGGTGCCACGCCCGGGGAAAGCATGGAAGCTCCTCACCCCTTCTCTCATACCTCACTCTACACATCTCTTCATCTGTATCCTTTATAATAAACCATTACACATAAGTGTTGAGAAAAAAGAAAAGAACTTGAGTCACAAAGAGCTTAAGGCAATGCTTCTCAAACTTGAATGTGCATCAGAACCACTTAGGATTCCACAGAAATACAAAAGATCCTCAGAGACTGGTATGAACACCTCTATGAGCACAAACTAGAAACCCTTGAGGAAATGAAAAATTCCTGGAAACACACAACCTCCCAAGACTGAACCAGGAAGATACCGAAACCCTGACCAGACCAGTAATAAGTTACAAAATTAAGTCCGTAATAAAAAAGTTACCAACCCAAAAAGCCCTAGTCAAGGCAGATTCGTAGCTGAATTCTACAAGTTGTACAAAGAAGAGCTGGTACCAGTCTTACTGAAACTATTCCAAAAAATTGAGGAGGTAGCCCTCCCTAACTCATTCTATGAGATCATTATCATCTTGATACCAAAATTATTAATCATGTGGAATCTCACACTTGACTTAAATTTTAATATTTGGTGAGAAAATGGACACAAAGCACTTGTGCTGCTTATTGAAATACTATGTTGTCTTGAGGAAAAGCACTTGTGTGATTGAGTTGTGAGTTGAAGTAGTTGCTTTGTTTCATGGAATACTATATTCATTTTCTATTGTGACTGTAACAAACTGCCACCAAGTTGGTGGCTTAAAACAAAACAAATTTATTATCTTACACTTCTGGAGGTAAGAAATCCAACATGGGTCTCACTGGGCTAAAATCAAGGTGTCAGCAGGACTGTGTTCCTTCTGGAGACTCGGGGGGGGAATCAATTTTCCTGCATGTTTTATCTTCCAAAGGCCGCCTACATTCCTTGGTTCATGACCCCTTCCTTTATCTTCAAAGCCAGACTCATAGCGTTTTTAAATCTCCTACTGTTCTCTTTCACTCATAAGGACCCTGTTGACTGCAGTGGACTAAACCAGGTAGTTCAGGATAATCTTCCTATCTTAAGATCTTTAACCAAATTACATCTGCAATGCCCCTTTTGCCATGTAAGCTAACATATTAACAGGTTCTAGATTAAAACAGTCATTATTCTGCTTACCACTATCACCACTTTCACATGAAAGAATGAATAACAGACAAACAGTGGTTATTCAGTCCTGGGTATTTGGCATTTTCTCAAAATAAACAAAGTAAACCTGTAACTTTTAGGAAAACCACTTTTTTTTTTTTTTGAGACAGGGTCTCACTCTGTCACCCAGGCTGGAGTGCAGTGGTGTGATCTCAGCTCACTGCAACCTCCACCTCCTGGGCTCAAACGATCCTCCAACCTCAGCCTCCCAAGTAGCTGGGACTACATGCATGTGCCATCCTGCCTGGCTAATTTTTTTTTTTTCAGAGATAGGGTTTCTTCATGTTGCCCAGGCTTGTCTCGGACTCCTGGACTCAACAGATCTGCTTGCCTCAGCCTCCCAAAGTGCTGGGATTACAGGCATGAGACTCCCCGCCTGGTCAGGAAAACCACTTATAGTATTTGTTACCAAAGATAAAACTCAAATTTTCAAACTAAAATTAGAATATTGGAAAACTTGTGTCCACCACAGTGAACTTGACAGCCTCCCAATGCTTAGACTTCTAATGAGATTAGTAGTGTGATTTCTTTTAGACATTAAATAATGAAATGTGTCCACATTTGGAGGATCTGAGTAGCTAAGTAAACCAGTATTTTTCAAGTGACCACTGCACGATGTTACAAAATCATGCATGGGTAAGAGATTACTCAGCATGGAAGATGGACCAATGGGTTAAAATGTAATAGAGTATGAAAAGTTCATGATGTGGTTTTAGACTCCACATTGCAATCAACCTTTAAGAAACTACCACTTGTTGGCCGGGTGCGGTGGCTTACGCCTATAATCCCAGCACTTTGGGAGGCCGAGGTGGGCGGATCACGAGGTCAGGAGATCAAGACCATCCTGGCTAATGCGGTGAAACCCCACCTCTACTAAAAATACAAAAAAAAAAATTAGCTGGGCGCGGTAGCGGGCGCCTGTAGTCCCAGCTACTCGGGAGGCTGAGGCAGGAGAATGGCATGAACCCGGGAGGCGGAGCTTGCAGTGAGCCAAGATAGCACCACTGCCGTCGGGCCTGGGCGACAGAGCAAGACTACGTCTCAAAAAAAAAAAAAAAAGAAACTACCACTTGTTAAATTTTGATGTAGTATTTCAAAAGACTACTCGCAATTATCTGAAAAGGCTATAGAAATACAATTCCTTTTCCAACTGTCTATCTGTGTCAGGCCAGATTTAGTTTGGATACCTTAATTTTTAAAATCATAACAAATTGAATGCAGAATAAAGTAAGAATCCAGCTATCATTTTGTAAGTCAAACATTAAAGATATTTTCAAAAATGAAAAACAATGCCACTCCTCTCTCACTTTGTTTGAGGAAATCTAGTCATTTTTTATTTAAAAAACTAATTATGTTAACACATAATGGGTTTATTATTATTTTAAAGGAGTAAATAAAGTTTTTTTAATTTCTCAGTTTTAATTTCTAATATGGTAAATATTCATAGCTATAACTCACATAAACAAAAGCTCTTCAAAGCCTTCAATAATTTTTAAGACTGTGAAGCCAACCGGAGACCAAGTACCACTAGTCTACCCTTTGGCCACCAGAGCAGGGAACAGAACTGAAAAGGTAACAAGGAAGAGCTCAGCCACAGTAACCCTAATAACGGTGTCAAGTGACCCTGAAAAATGCAATCCAAATAATCTTTTCAACACCCTCTTCCCAGGGAGAGGAGGTCCCAGCACTAAGGCAGCTGTGATGAGGTTTAGAGGAGGTAAAGAGGTACAGTCAGGACCCATCAAACCCTGGGAGAGCCCATCACATGCCCCATGAGAGCACCAGCACTTTTGACACTTACCACACAGAGGGCATCAGTTAGCTGTTCAGGGTTAGCTAAAAAAAGCAAGGACAACCAATAAAGTGCAACATTTGTCTCTTTTCCTCTCTCTTATCAAGGCTCAAACCAAATGAGAAGCTAGAGATTTAGAAGAAGAGGGAGAATTCCAGAGGAAGATCACATACTCCCGCAGTGAGGGGGGCACAAGACTGAAAGAGAAGACCAAGACCTACCCCTCCCACATCAAGTCCCTCTAGCTACAAATCTGGTCGGTAATGAAAACGACTGAAACTGAACTCATGGACACAGGAAGGGGAACATCACACTCTGGGGCCTGTTGTGGGGTAGGGGGAGGGGGCAGGGATAGCATCAGGAGATAGACCTAATGCTAAATGACGAGTTAATGGGTGCAGCACACCAACATGGCACATGGATACATATGTAACAAACCTGCACATTGTGCACATGTACCCTAAAACCTAAAGTATAATAATAATAAAATTTAAAAAAAAATTAGAACTTTAAATTCAATAGATCCTCACTAACCAAAGGATCTGGAAAGCTACCGAATCTATCCAAGATATCATAAGGGAATCTGCTTTAAGTGGATGCAAAGTTAAGGAACAGTCCCCGAGACCACCCTCATTTCTGGCACCAACTGTGAGTTCAAGTGTTCCCAAGACCATCCTCAGATTTGGCAACTTGCTAGGACTCACAGAACCCACTGAAATCTGTCACACACATGATTATGGTTTATTACAGTGACAAGATAGAGATTAAAATCAGCCAAGAGAAGAGAGGCACGGGACAGAGTCCAGGACTAAGTTCCACTCATGCAGCTTCCAGCTGTCCTCTCCCAGTACAGTCGCAGACAGCATTAACTTGCCCAGCAACAAAATGGGATGATGCATACTGAGTACCGCCAGCCATGGAAGCTTGCCCCAGCCTCGGTGTCCAGAGTCTTTGTTGAGGCTGTAATGTATCCATGATAACTGCTCACATAACCAGTAACACATAACCAAAAGCCCCCACCTTAATCACACTGTTAGACTATTCAGTGTGGCCCAAGGCCCCCAGGTAAACAAAGACATTTTTAGCAGCAGGACATTTCAGGGACTCAGAGAATTCCTCCCAGGAATCAGTGCAAAGGCCAGATCTCTCTTTAGGTTAGTTTTATTACATTATTATTATTATTATTACTATTGAGACTGAATCTCGCTCTGTCACGTAGGCTGAAGTGGCAGTGACAGCTCATAACTCGCTGTAACCTCAAACTCCTGAACTCAAGCAATCCTCAGCCTTAGCTTCCAGAAAGTCAAATTCTTTGCTACATAGTGGAGAAGGGAGATCCAACTTAATGAAGCTAGTGGTAATGATTGGCAAAAAGTAAAACAACTTCATGTTTGTGCTTTGTCCACTGACCACAACACACAGTCTTTACCCTTCTTCCTTGTAACCTAACTTCCCTCCCTTGAGCTTCGGTCAGCACTGGCCTGAGTGCCTGTGCATTAGAATAGCCTGTGCATTGGTATAACCTACAAATACACCTCCCATCTGAGAATGGAAAACACCAACTAGTCTAGGCAGAATCAGGCAGGAGTTTATGCAAAACCGCATATGATAAAATTCCAACATGACACCCACTCATTTTGATTAACAAACTCTTCTTAAAATACATCAGGAAAGTTAAGATTTTGGTATATGTCATTCAAGCTTCTGTCATTAGTTTTTTTTTTTTATACTTTAAGTTTTAGGGTACATGTGCACAATGTGCGAGTTAGTTACATATGTATACATGTGCCATGTTGGTGTGCTGCATCCATTAACTCGTCATTTAACATTAGGTATATCTCCTAATGCTATCCCTCCCCCCTCCCCCCATAAAAAATTATGAGTTCATGTCCTTTGTGGGGACACGGATGAAGCTAGAAACCATCATTCTCAGCAAACTATCACAAGGACAAAAAACCAAACACCGCATGTTCTCACTCATAGGTGGGAATTGAACAATGAGAACACATGGACACAGGAAGGGGAACATCACACACAGGAACATCACACACAGGAAGGGGAACATCACACACAGGAAGGGGAACATCACACACACAGGAAGGGGAACATCACACACAGGAAGGGGAACATCACACACACAGGAAGGGGAACATCACACACAGGAACATCACACACACAGGAAGGGGAACATCACACACACTGTCATTAGTTTTATCTTACTGTTTTTCATCCTGAAAGCTGGATTAAAACAGTTGTTTGTAGGAAATAGAAACTAAAATATCATGAATCACAGAAGGTTTCTCCAAGCAGGTGAGTCTTTAATGCCACTTCTGTTGCTGGCTTTTCTTACATATATATAATAGTGTCCAAAGCTCCTGGAATTTCTCAAAAGCTACCCAGAAAAAAAAATCTCAAGTGATAATCATTTAGTAGTGTCTGCCTGGATCAACAAATTGAGGAAGATTCTGAAGCCTTACCTGCGCTCTGCTTGAAAACGTGTGGTAATGCATTAGTAAGGTCAGTCATGGCCACAGGAGAGGATGATAGAATTAGTACCTTCTAGTTCTCATTCTGATCTAATATTTAACCTCAGGCCCTGACACTGCCCTTGGGGAAGCTGGGCCACTTGCAAACCCTTAAGTTAAAATCTGTGGTTCTTCATCCTTGCCCACTCACTGGCCAATCCAGCCTTCCCATCTGTTTCTCTCCTGGTGACGTTTTACTCCTAGTGACCCAAAGACTATATCCCATCCAGCAAGCACCACTGGCTCTGAGGTCAAGGGTAACAATTGCTCCCTCACAGTTGTGCTTTGGGCCAGTTCCTCAGCATGTTCTGAATACCCTGACCCAGAAAGGAGAGGGCAGAAGTAGGACTTAATTTCTCCAGAGCAGTGCTGTGCAAGCATCTCCACCCCCAGGTGACCCAGGAGCATCCATTTTTACCTTCAAGGTTCTGAGCATATTGCTACCAGCAGCATCATTTGTGTGTTTACTATGTGCTAAACAGTGAGCTAAGTACCTTTAATGCTCACATCAACTCTATAAGTTACATATTATCATCACTTTATAGAAAAAGAAACTGAGGGATAAAAGGATTTAAAAATTTGCCCAAAGTCAAGTGAAGCTTTTTGTGGTTCACCTGAGTCCAGAGATTGTACTTTAAATATTACATTATACTGCTCACATCTTGCAAAAAAAAATAGCCATGCACAGTTGTGTTCTGTGTTTAAAAATAATTCATATTACATATTCTATTCTACAATAAATCTGGGTGTGTTTTAATATAAAACTTATATTACATCTCATACACTGTAGTAAAGTTGATCCTCCCACAAGAGATGATATGTTTATCCTGAGGCTTGATGTTCCCCTTGGGGCACAAGTACACTGTGAGAGAAACAGCACCAAGGCACTGGATTTTGTTCTACCTAATGATAAAATCTGTAAACTCAGCAAGTTTATGTTATCCTCCATACATCCTTGCTACATGTGAGACTATGAACAATGGGCTGGGAGCTCAAAGAGAAAGAATGGCCAGAATACTCGAGACAAAAAGAAAAAGAGGAATATTTTAGTTTGAATAATAAATGTGCAAGCTGAAAACATTTGAAAATTACCCCACTTCTTACTTTTATAGAGAAAACAGAGAACATAATCATCATTCACTATAAGGAGCTCATTAAATATGGTCCTATATAAATGATCATGAAGGTACTTACTTTTTGAAAAGCTATAGGCTCCACTTTTTCCACAGCCCAAGACCCCAGAGCCTTTGTCCTGTCATCTTTCCTAACATCAGTGACACACGTTTTACGTCTAAGTACTTAGAGGTAAAAGTTTTACTTTGTCTCAGATCCTCATAGGCATAAATTTGTAGGCTTAATAGCAACAATGCATTGTGTTACATATAATAACAAGCATGAAATAACATATAGCATACGTCAGCAATATATTCTATACTGAGGCCAAATTCCATGAAGGTCAGTTCTCTGGGGATAGGACTGTACCGTATCTGCCACGTGATGTAACACTGAATATCTCCAGTTGTGTGTCATCTCCTGAGGAATGTGATATTAATCTTCACTATTTGATGAGTACCCTTCTGAAATGTGTATAATTTTTTTAACTTTTATTTTAGGTTCAGGGGTGCATGGGCAGGTTTGTTCCATAGGTAAACTTGTGTCAAGTGGTGTTGTTATACAGATTATTTCATCACCCAGGTATTAAGCCTAGTACCCATTAGTTATTTTTCCTGATCCTCTCATCCTTTCACCCTCCACCCTCCGAAAGGGCCCATGGTGTTTTGTTCTCCTCTGTGTGTCCATGTGTTCTTATTATTTAGCTCCCATTTATAAGTGAGAACATATGGTATAAAACCACATTTTATTTATCCAGTTATCATGGATGGGCATTTAGGCTGATTCCATGTATTTACTATGATGAATGGTACCGCAATGAACATACTGGTGTATGTGTCTTTATAATAGAATAATTTATATTCCTTTGGGTATATATCCAGTGATGAGATTGCTGGGTCAAATGGTATTTCTGTCTTCAGGTCTTTGAGGAATTGCCACACCGTCTTCCACAATGGTTGGACTAATTTATACTCTCACCAACAGTATATAAGCATTCCTTTTTCTCAACAATCTCACCAGCATCTGTTATCTTTTGACGTTTTAATAATAGCCATCCGACCGGTGTGAGATGGTATCTCATTGAGGTTTTGATTTGCATTTCTTTAATGATCAGTGATGTTGAGTTTTTTTTACATGATTATTTGCTGCATGTCTGTCTTCTTTTGAAGTGTCTGCTCATGTCCTTTGCCTACTTTTTATGGTGTTTTTTTTTCTTATAAATTTGTCTAAGTTCCTTATAGATGCTTTGTCAGATGCTGTATTAGTCTATTCTCACACTGCTATAAAGAACTACCAGAGACCGGGTAATTTATAAAGAAAAGAGGTTTAATTGACTCACAGTTCTGCAGGCTGTACAGGAAGCATGGCTGGAGAGGCCTCAGGAAACTCATAATCATGGCAGAAGGTGAAGAGGAAGGCAACACGTCCTACATGGTCGGAGCAGAAGAAAGAGAGTGAAGGGGGAGATAGTCCATCAAACAACCAGATCGCGTGAGAACTCTATCACAGGACAGCACTAAGGGGATGCTGCTAACCCATCAGAAACCACTCCCATGATCCAATCCCCTCCCACCAGACCCCACCTCCAACACTGGGGATTGCAATTCCACATAAACTATAAAAACGCCAAGAGTAATTTAAAACTGTAAAAAAGCAAGAGTAATTTTTAAAATCCTCATAGAACTTTCAATCTGGAAAGGATCTTAGATACTGCCAAGTTCAAACTATACCCTGAGCCCCCAATCCCCATTTACAGATGAGACCACCTAGGGCTCAAAACATTAAAGAACTTGCCCAAGGACACATGACTACCAACTCACAGGACCAGGACTGGTACTACAGTTGTTAAAGTCCTCCCAGTCCGAGACTCTTTCTGCTTTCCTATATTTTTCATAATTTAAATACTGATACAGCGTCGAGCCGGGGTTAGCAAACTTTTCCTGTAAAGGACAAGAGAATACATAATTTAGGCTTTTCAGGCCATATGGTTGCATATGGTCTCAACTACTTAATTCTGCCATTGTAGCGTGAGAGCAGCCATAGGCAAAACATAAGCAAATGGGTGTGGTTATGTTGAAATAAAACTTAATTTGTAAAAACAGGTGGCAAACTAGATTTGGCCTGTGGGCAGCAGTTTGATGATGCCTGGTCTAGAGAAAAAGAACTGTACTTTCTCAGACTTCTGATTCACTTCCTTCCTGTATTACTCAGGCTATGGCATGAGCGAGCGTGGAAGAACAAGGTACATTTTGACCCATCCCCCAAGCTCCTAGAAAAGTTAGAAAACCCTTCCCAACCAATGTCGTAAATCATTAAAATCACATATACGCACATCCCAGAGAGAGAAAGGGTGAAAGGGTAGGGAGACAGGCTAACGAGTGAACATTCTGGTAGTTAATCAGCTGCCTCTTTTACTTACTAGCTATTTACTTAATGAGATCAAATCAAGTGGCCAAGCTTCCTTGTTTATTTGTATCTAGGGGACTCATTAACTACCTATAAATCTCTGCTGCTCTCTGGTGGTAGAAGACATTCGAGAGAAGATGAATACTGTAGAACTTAGCAACTGAGTTCCCAAAATTTTTTGGACACTAAAGAACTAAATGAGTGAGATAGAGTATTTTCAAACTTACTAAACAAAATCATAATTGAATCCCTGAAATATTTCTATGAATGATTTTCCTTCATCATAAATCCTCGTTGTTGTTTTTTTTTCCTATCAGGCCCAAGCATCAGTTTTTCTGACAACTGAAGCTTCCATTATTTTTCTTTCTCTAAAGCAGGAGCATCATAACTAATAAACATGGCTCAGAAGAAGCTTTAATTATTCCAGAACTTTTGGATAAGACGCAAAAAGGTAGCAGAGAGTCAAAGGAAATTAAGCGTCTATGTGGCAGCTGACAGCAAAGGGGCTTTTAATGCAAATGACAATTTCAACTCGTGCATGTAGCTGAACGTCAGCAGATTTTACTTCTCCTCAGTGCTGTTTTTTTTTTCTAGTGCCTTAATCACACCAGAGAAGGTGAGAACCCCATCTTCAGTTTTCTTGTCACTGAAAACTGCGCTTCAGGGATGGGTTGACATTTACACCAGGAGACTAGTCAGACCACTATTTTCATATCAATCAGTGTATGGCTCCTGGTGACTCAAGCCAAACCTGGGTGGAGAGATTCCAAAAACCAGAGATAAGGAAGAGTAGGAACAAATGAGCTTGAATCTTTTATGGGCCCAGGGGCTGTGCCTATCTTACCCGCTGTGGTTAATACATTCCAGCTCCTGGAACAGAGACTAATACATTGTAGGGACTAATATGCTTTTACTAAGTGAGTGAGGAAATAATTGAATGAATCATTAGTGTTTATGAGAGTGGTTTATAGGCTATATAGCACCCTATAAGTAATCATTGCATTCATACTAGAAGTAGCAAAGAAGTGAATTACAAATCAAGAGATAATGGCAGGAAATAGCACATCTAATACGGAAAGAAGTTCTTTCCAAACCCACAATTTCATGTCTCCTTTCTCAGTATCACAGCATCTCAAAACTTAGGGATTAGAAAGGATTTTAACACTTTGGTTGTCCAAACTTCCGCTGACGCTCTTTATTCAGATTTCCACAATATTCCCACCAAATGGTAGTCACCCACCCTCTGCTCAAACACTTCTGGAGACAGGAACTCAATGTCTGCAAAGACACTTTATATTTTGGATGGGGAAGGGAAGTTGAAGCAGTAGGGAAGTGTAGGGAAAGGAGATTCCAGAGTTGTGTTGTTCATTAGGTTATCACTATCCACCTGTGACTATTGAGCACTTGATATGTGGCTAGTCCAAACTGAGATGTGTTGTGATTTTTGAAAACTTAATACAAAAAAGGATATAGGATATCATTAATTTCTTATAATGATTACCTCGTGAAATCATAATATCTTGTATCCACTAAGATAAATATATTATTAAAATTAATTGCACTTTTTTCTGTTTACCTTTTTAATGCGGTTACTAGAACATTTAAAAGTATGTATATGGCTCACATATTTCTACTGGATGGCATGGGTCAAGAGAACACATTTTGTCTTTCTTTCAATTCAGCAAAACAAATAAAATGTCTTTAGGAGACACTAATATGGAAACTCTGGTCTGCTGTGAGTATGAAAATCAAAATCCTTACTCAATAATTTGAATCCTGTCTCCTCTTTTATGGGGCTTGTGTCTGTGTCTGTTCTTGGCTGTGAAATGGATAAAATATTTTCTCCTTTTCCTTATCTCTACAGAGAGTCATAGACTCATCATGAGCCTCTCATAATGACAGTCTCTTGTTGTCCTGGAAACAGTGTACAAGGAGAGCTGCCTCAGCTCAGTGAAAGGAAGGATTTTCTAACAGAGCTCTCCAGAGTGAGAATGATCAGCTTGACTCAACCCTACCCCAGTAGGTGAACTCTACATTTCATAATATCTGAAGTATCATCACAGCTAAAAATAGGAAAGGAAGAAAATGTTCTCAGAAACTCCCTGATAACAAAACAATAAATCTTAACCAATCATTATAAAAGTGTACTATTATTTTACCATTTGCCATAGCTTACATATATAAATCACAAGGAATAATTATTGAAAGTGCCTACGATATTTAAGACAGGTGTAATCCTTAAGTAATACAGTGATAATTCTATTCTTAAAAATCCATTTGAGTATAATTTGACATTGTACCCACAATTTAAAAGTTTGAGTCTTTTTAACCAGTTTGTTGAACAGGCTTGAGACAGTAGGTAAAACATAAAATAATTTCACTTTACTTATTTTACTCCATGTCATGAATGTATGAATGTGTGCATGCCCTGTGAGTATCTCCCACTAGCTTCAGAGAGAAAGCACCCTCCCTTACACATATCCCCCACCACACACACAAACACACACACACACACACACACACACACACACACAGGCTAATGGCTCAACTCTGAGGATTTCCCCTCCTCCAGTATTCAGACTAAAGATATTTGGGTTGGGGTGAGAAGAGTGTATTGATTTGGGCAGAGTCAGATTTGTCCCCTCTTCACAAGCCATAGAGGGTTATCTTCTCCAAAGCTGTGTTTTCACAAGCCCTAGAGGGTTATCTGCTTCGAAGCACAACAGAATTTGGCAACTGAAGTGTCCAAACTGTCAGTTATGAAAAATGGTTTTAGGCAATACTTGAGTTGCCATGTGACCCTAACACAGCAAATAACATAGGAAATGTAAAAAATGCATTTTCTGACATTTACAGCTATTAAACTTTAAGTTTAGTAACAAAGTGATTACAGGTGATTGCGACCGTCTTTAGAGGCTTCTAAGATCAGAAAAAAAGTCTTACCTATTTGAGCAGAATATTCCTTTTGACAGCAATAAAACTAAAGAAATTCTCTAAGCTCCTTCTGACTAAAATTTACGTTGCTAAGTTATTTCATGCAGACTTTCAAAGAGTGAAAATTTTGTTATCTTTAAGAATCTTTTCTTAAGGGTATTTCTTTCTATATTAGGGTGCAGAATTTGATTGGACTGCTGAGATAAGCGCTGTTCTATCAGTTTTAGGTCCAGGCACTCCAGGATACCTAGTCTGATTTCCTAAAGAAAGAGCAAACAATTCATTCTTTTATATGAGTGGGGAAACACAGCAGTGAGGTTTCTCTGCCAGTCACATGACCAAGTTCTCTGACCACCTGTAATCACAGTAGAAGTAGAGACTTCTCCTCATTCTGTTCTGTTAGAATTTGGCCCAACATAATTGAATAATTTTTAAAAGTTTGATATAATGTAGCTCATTGGTTCTCAAACTTAGCAAGCATCAGAATTACATGGAAGACATATTAAAACACACAGTGTTTGACCCCATCCCCCTAGCTTCTGATGCAGCAGGTCTGGGGGACATCTGAGATGTGCACTTCGGGAATGGACCCAGACAGTGCTGATACTGCTGGTCCAGGGACCCAACTGAAGAACGACGGGTCTAGATACAGATAATTATAACGAAGAAGTGCAGAGAGAAACCTGAGCAAGAGCTGTTCTTTGAGAATTCTGATTGAGGATTCCTTTCCAAAAACAGATTTAAACAACTTACTGAGGTCATTCTGCAAACTATTAAACCTAAGCATAAAAATATGGCCCAGAAAGATGGGTTGTCCATGCCTGATTAAATGAATAACTTGCTAATGTGGAGCATAAAACTTGATTTAAAATATAGCCATTATGCATGGTGATAATTTCCAGCAGGGAAAGCCCTAGAAGAACAAACCATATTCCTCAAATTTCTATCAGTGTAAAAAACAATTCTCAATCCTTTTGTAGTTTATAAGCATAATGGTTGGGTTTTTATATGCATGTGTGAAATGTGCTTCCCTCAAACCTTGTTACAATGTCAACACATTACCTACCTGACATGAAAATAATAAAGTAAAATAATTATCCTTTCATCACTCAGTGGCTTTTTTTGTTTCTGTAATATATATTTTATGCTTAAGTATACTTAGCTTCAAGTATCTTCATTTTTTCTTTTTAATAGCTTAATCAGTACCAATGCTTCAAGTAACCTTACAAGAATAATTTTGCAATACTATCAAATACCTAGGATTTATATTTAAAATCTGGTTCACCTTGAAAATCTAATGATCTTCTAAATTATCTAAGTTTTTGCAGTGGTAGTTAGGATAGGACTTATAACTTTTGTAAGACTGAATATTCAAGTTTTTAAATCTTAACTACTGCTAAAATATTTACACAGGCCCCGAATGAATATTAATATGACTAATATCACCAAAGGAATCTCTAATTAAGGCTTAAGCAATCTTTCTAAAATGGTATTAGGAACATGCCTTTCGGAATAAGTTGAATTGAGCATGTTCCCAAAAATCCTGCAAATAATGTATAAATTTAGTTAAGGCCAAAAAAATTAGCGGGGAAAATAGATCTATGAGCTTTCTTGACAGCAAATTGAAAGTCAAGAATGTGATGTGGCTGCCACTAAAAATGAATACTTTACAGGTAAAGAGATGCCACACCCATTTTATTCAGTGGTAGACAGACCACTTCTGAAATGCTGTATTGATTCTGCAGACATCTAAGAGACTCATCAACAAATAGGGGAGGCTTCAGAGATGGCTAGGATGGTAAAGGGTCTGAAAAACATGTCTTTTGTGGCATATTTGAAAGAACTTAGAGTGAATGACTAGAGAAAAGTTGGATGTCACAGGTAAGGGCGACACAGACACACGAATGATCTCTGGAAATATTTGAAGAGCTGTCAAAAAAGACAGAAATTTAACTTCCTCTTTTTCTCAGCAAATGGCAGAATAGAAACACATGAGCGTATCGGGAAGGTTAAGAACACAGCTTTGAAGTCAGACTGTGGAATTAAGACTTGGTTCCAGCCATTGTTGGATACGTAAACTTGGCAAACTAGTTGTTCATTAGAAAAAAAGCAATATTAGAAGTACCCATCCTTAGGTAAGGACTAAATGAGATGATAGATATGGCAGGCTCAGAACAATGCCTGACGAGTGTTCAGATAACTGTTTGCATCAGCTAATTTAATAGAGATGCCTGAAAATGCATTGAGCCACTTCTAGAAGGAAATTTAGCAAAGACTAAATGACCATCAGCCAGGGATGCTATGGTAAGTATCACTGCATTGGGTAGAAGAACTAGGTAACCTGTAAAAACCCTCTCAACTCAAAAATTCTTCACTGTTGTTAACTAGTGCTTCACTCTCCCTCCCCTGTGCTCACAGCACTTTGTTCAACCAGTATTGCAGAATTTATCACACTTTCTCATCAGTAGTTATGAACATGTCCGTCTCCCACCTAGTTGGTGAGTTCCTCAAGGTCAGACTATGCTTCATCCATCTTTGTCCCCTATGCATCTTGCCCAGTGCCTGGCATACAGCAAGCATTCAATAAACACTTGTTGAAGAAAGAAGATGCTCAGGGCTCAGGGCTAATGTGGACTCCTGGCTGCTTCTCTATCTGTGTGACAATTCCTCCAGGAAAGGGCCCAGCTAATATTCAATCCAGGAAGCTTTCAAATTCTTGTGGTTATGCTAGAAATATGACTTGGCGGGCATGACTTTTCTAGGTGAATAAGCATTCTAATTGGACAGCGTTGAGTACATTGTGAATTTATGACGTTTGGACCGATTCCTGATGCCCAACATGTGAAGTCTCCACCTGGCCACAGGCTGTGGCTCTTTCAGTTGATGCACATACTCTCCGCCGTCCTGTTCTCCAGCTGATGAAGTGGTTCAGTCCACACTCATGGAGATCCTTATGGACATCTTCCTTTTTCTGTACTAGAAATTCCTAAAAGTGGTAAGAGGCTTAAAATTGCACTCCAGCTATAGTATTCAAAATTAAAAAGACACCTGGTCATCTATCAGGAAACTGCTTGCATGATTACTAACTCTGATTCTTGTAGTGCCTAACTTCTTCTCTGGATAAAACTGAGGCATCTTTCAGATCCCCAGACTTATTGATCCTTAATGCTTGCTTAAGTACTTAGCAAAATATTATTGTTCCTTCAGCCACTCAATAAATACATGATGAGCAACTAAGAAGTATCCTAATGGCATGACGGCTTCCAAACTTGCCTAAATTATAACCATGGAGGAGCTTATGTACTCAGAGAAAGTGGTTTAACTGTCATTCAGTGGAGGAAAAATGTTTTAATACTTTAGACATTGAATTAAACCTGTTCTTAAAGAACCAAAACTCGCCAAACTACCTAAAAACTCAGGATGGGAGATGAACAGAAGCAGCAAATGAACTGCCTGCCCTGGTAACCCACAGTGTTTTGCCATGTGATTCTAAACAAACTGACAGTGGGTCTGTTCCAGCACCACGTGCTCCCCTGTTCTGGAATGTAGTGAAGGGAAAGTCTGAAAGGAAAGCCAATCTTGGCAAAACCTCTTTTGTTCTCTCACATATTCCAAAGATGTGAGGCTCAGGGAACACTCAAGTCCCCAGTCCTGGGCGTGACTAAACCTGACTTTTACAAAATTCACAACAATTTCCCTTCTGTTTCCAACAGTGCGTGCCGCACTGAGAACACAGAACCTACCCAAACTGCAAAAACAAGAAAGCACATATTTTCCATCAGGACCAGCTTCTTCAGTAATAATCGGTTATTTCTTTCTGATATTCTTAAAGCCCATTCTCTTTCTATTAGCATGTATGAGGTTTTTGGTAGGAAAAAAAATATTTTCCTATGCAGCATTCATCCATATAACTTTTTAATCCTTTCTGTCATTTGTTTTCATTTTTTATGTGATTTACATCCTAACTAGTATATTGTCTACCCCCACAGGAGTTCAGATATCTATATACAGTCCATTACCTTTGGCCAGTGAGGATCAAAAGGACTTTTATATACTTTTCTGATAATTAGCAGAAGAATGGGTGAGGAAATGTAAGACATAATGGTAACCAACCTAGTACCTAGCAATTCTTGTTACTATTTATTACTTATTATTGTGATGTATGCAGTGAATTGTTTGTAGATTTAATGGTTTTGTACCCCTGTTCTTCAGTGCAGTGAATTTAGGTTTGGGTTAGTTCACAATAATTTTTGCAAAACTAAGACTTTCTTAGAAAATATTGTTAAGGGATTATCTTGTATCCAGAGTTCATCAGTCACGGCCACTTGGCTAAACAATTTTGACATTTGTAATGACCCGAGAAAAAGCTCGAACAAACTTTACACCTCACAGAAATTAAAGGGGAAGGACCTAACATAAATGTTACCCAAAAAGCAGGTAAAGTGCTTTTCTCAGCAGGGTGATCAGAACACAGGAACTGCAGGATACCTGAAGATCAGTTAAGAAACACCATCCTTGTTCCAACTGAACAAAGTCATACCAGTGTTCTGCTTACATATGCAAGGAAAGGAAACTGAAAGGAAAGATGACTCTCTGAAAGACGACTTTCAGAGAGGTATGCTCTTTACAGTCACCGAAATGATGTCAAGAATTTTCACAGCCAGCCGTTCATCTGACAGATAGTGACCTTGAATGTGGAGAAACAGACTGGGCCCAGCATGACGTGGAATTTGTAACAGTACTCATAAATGAGTAAAATAGAAGTCACTCCAACCGTGGTAAACCCACACTAATAAAGATAACTTTCACAATATTTTTTCACAAAACCCTGTATATCCAAAATGTTAAGATCCCCAGCCATGCTGCAAGATGATAAAGATCTTCCTGTTTACATGGCCAAAACTGGGTGTGCGATTATATCATATGGCTCGTCTGAATGGAAGAGCCTCCTTATAAAGGGTGTTTCCACAACTCCCTTGAGAAGGATCAGTTTCATGATAGTAGAATTAGTGCCACTGTGTAGATACTGGTGAGATAATCCAGCTACAGAAACTAATAACAAATTCCCCATGGTATTCTACAAGAAACTCCAAATATACAAAAGAAGGAAATGGTGTCAACCTATGAGAATCAAACTTTTTCTTCAATCCATTTAATTTTTTTAAAAAAGGAACAAAAAAAGACATTGAAGCAAAGCCTGAACATCAACTGTATACTCAGAGGATCCCGCTGGTTATAATATCAACAAATAATCATGGTAAACAAGACTGAGGGAATGAGGTGTGCTCTGGCAATGTGGCCCTTAGGTGGTAGACATTCTCAATGCACTAAATCTAGGTTGTTCTTCTTGGAATCTGTAAAACCTCATCATGCCCAAGTACATCAACAGATGCAGGACACTATATTGAACAAAAATGTTTCTAATTCTGTGAACAGCTTTCCTAGTTAAGGAATGCTTCACTTGCAAATTCTTATTGTCCCTTAAATAAATTTCATTGCTTTATAGAGAGCTTGCTTTCTAGGATTCCAGATCTGCTCATGATGTAATGAATAGTAATTATAACACAGCATTTGTAGTTTAAGATATAATTTTTCATAAATATTAATCTCATTCAATATCTTTGAGGTTGGACTTACTATTATTTTTTTAATATAGAGATGGAGTCTCACTCCATCACCAGGCTAAAGTGCAGTGGCATGACCATAACTAACTGCAATCTCAAAAGTCTGGGCTCAAGCAATCCTTCTGCCTTAGCCTCCCCAGTAGCTAGAACTATCTGCATGCACCACCACACCTGGATAATTTCTTTAAAAATTTTTTTGTAGAGACAGGGTCCCATGATATTGCCCAGGCTTGTCTTGAACTCATGGCCTGAAGCAATCCTTCTGCCTTGGCCTCCTAAGGTGTTGAGATTATAGCATGAGCCACACTTCTGGCCAGGACTTATTATTATTCCCAATTAAAAGATTAGGACATTGAGGCTCAGAGGGGTAAATTTTCTTTCCCAATATGACACAGTCTATGAAGAAACCCAGATTTGAATTCCTATCTTCCCAGAATTTTTTTTTGCCTTTTTTCTATACCGTATTGTCTCTGACCAATGATGAGATGGATCAAAAGGTTTAAAAAGGAACAAGTTAGAAGCAGCCATACAATGTTTCTAAACACAGGTGAAAGCAAAAGATATATAAAACCATAGCTATGCAACTTGTATTTTCCATTCACAAAAGGCAGCTACTGCTGAGTCTTCATCACCTACAGGAAAGGCAATCCTTGACAGGTCTTTGTCTAAAGACAGTCTCCAAAATGTCAAGTAATGTTTACTTCAATTTGAGCTAGCACATTAGCGTAAATATAAATTTCTGTTTCTTACCACTGACATTTCATCTAATTATTTTGGAACTGAGCTTAGCCATAAAATACCAGCTGTCACAGAGCAACCTGTGTTTACTACTCATGTATTATGTCCCATAGAAGAAAGATTCGCACTCAGATTAACAAAGAAACTTTGGGGGTTACCATGAAAGGCAAGAATTTCCAAAATAATTCTAATATCAAGCCTTGACAGTTTGTTCTATCATCAAGCTATTGTTAGATCTTTTTTCCAAATATAAGCCTTTTTAGTATCTTTGGTTACTTTGGTTACTACGTAGGTTGCCCCTAGAGTTTAACTCAGTGCCCATGACTTCCTGCTTATAGGTAGAATTGCTTGCTGATGCTACTAACTGCTGCCATAAGTGCAGCCTTTTGCGAAGATTTTTATAAGAAACACTATCCAGCTCGTCTTTGCAAGCTGATCAAATCATTGGTTGACTTTTTCATATCTTAAGCTGGGTGTGGATGGAGGAGTCTGGATGAAAAACTGATGGAGAAACTTAAGTTTTTACAAATAGTGAGGATTAACCATCTATCCATAGAGGGTACCTTCCCTCCAAGTCCCCAAAGTCCACTGTATCATTCTTATGCCCTTGTGTCCTCATATCCTTGCTCCCACGTATCAGTGAGAACGTACGATGTTTGGTTTTCCATTCCTGAGTAACTTCACTTAGAATAACAGTCTGCAATCTCATCCAGGTTGCTACAAATGCCATTAATTCATCCCTTTTTATGGCTGATAATCTCCTTACTTTTTATATGAGGAACTCAAAATTCAGAGAAGTAACTTGACCAAGATTACTTAGTTATTTTGGGGTTGATTTATGGCTCCACAACTGAAAGTTAAGTCCTAACCAACCTCTTTCCTCAAATAGTGCTTTTTCCACTCTGCCTCACAGCTCTTGCCATTTGTAGTACGAATGTCAGATAGTTTCATGTTAATAGGAGTCCATATTTCTCACCATGAAACCTGGACCCCATTTGAAAGGAAGGCATTTATGATCAGGAAATTTATCTGGACTGTCACTATTGTATCTCTCCATTACCAAGCAAAGAGCCATTATTAATGAATGGTACAGAAGATTAAGGACATCCTAGTCTGGATGGTGAAAACACCCTGGCCAACTAAGTTATTCGAGATGTCCCTCTATGTTTAGCAACAAGAAGTAGTTCTGTTGACATAAGGCAGTTTTTCAAAAGTTGTCTTAATATCTTTTCAGATCTAAGAATGTTTAACACAAATCAGAATACATTATCCTGTTTTGTTTTTGTTTTTGTTTTTCTACATCAACTCTTTACTTATTTTTAACACAGATCTGGAACTATGGAATCTAACCGAGGTAGCATTATGTCATTAAAATAAAGTTTCTGAGTCTTGTGTTGTCCATCCCATTCTTTAAATTATACCAAACTGCTCATGCAGCATTCAGCCAGCAGCCCATAAAAGCAGGTCACAGGCAATCCTACTCTGTAAACCTGGAATCCCCTTGTTTTGTCCCTAATCTTGCTCTTGCTCCACTCTATCCTAGTTTGGTCTAATTTCCAATCCCTCTCTTATCATTTACATTCTGTGACTCACTTTGTCTTTACCAATTAACTTTTGTTGCTCTATCAAACTGTCTTTACTGCTCTTTACCGTATCAGCTCCTCCTGGCTCCAAGTGCTTCAACTCACCTTCTCTCTTGCCATTCCTTTGGACCCCAAAATTGCATAGACAAGAATTTAGAAATGTGTCATATGAGGTCAAAGCTGCAGACAGGTCAGTGTGTGGCAATGCCATGTTTACAAGCTATGAAGTCACTATTCCCTCCCAGGGAAACTTGGCTACCATTGCTATTTGATGATGCTTTTCTCTTAGACCAACTAAGAACTCATGTGTCTGAAAAAGTGAAGAAAGATATCATTGTTTTCTGAACTTTACAACTGTTGAAGGTGATGGAAATACTTGATGCCTCTTTTATATTCATCTGATGACCTAGGAACAGCTTTGAAAATGGATTCCAACATGCTTATTGAAAGAATGCTCATGCTAGTTAATTTCCCTGCCAAAGGGTTCAAAATTAGTAGTTTTGTTCCTCTTAAGTTTATGCAATGATATGCTATGGTGATTTAAGGTAAAATATCTAGAGTAATGTTTACAGCAAAAGAAGACTTGTTTATCCTTATCTTGTCTTCTAAAACCCAGGTCAACATTTTGAACATTAAGACACACTAATCTGTTCACTTTTAGTCATTTTTCTTTGACATTTATTGTTAAAGAATAAATTAGTGCATAAAGAAATATATGGTCAGGGTCCTAAGAAAGCATGAATCTACTATGGGCAAGGCATGGATCTGGAGGAGTGTGTGTGCACATACACATGTATGTGCATATGGATACATATATGCGTGTTTCAATAGCAGAAACTGATTTGCATTGATCCGTTCTCTGAAATTCCCAATACCTCTGGTGTCAACAGCATGAATTTGCAAACTGGTGAGTTCACAATTAGGAGCAAATTCTGTTACCAAAGAACAGAGCAAGTTAACTAGCCCATATTTAAATAAAGGGAAATGAAATCTGTGATCTTTGTCTTAGTAACATTACGCTAATTAGCTAATTAGGCTTGAATATAAATGGCTCCTGAAACTTAGAAGAAAACTTTATATTCTTCAAGACTAAGCTGTTAGCCCACCATTCAACTTTCTGCCTACCCTCAAGTTTACCACCTAGCATTCTAATACCAATAAAACAAAAGAAAAACTCAGGAGAGACCCACGGAGAAGAAAAAAAACATTTCTAAAACTGGATATATAACACTTTCTGCCATAAAGTGAGAATGAATCTAAGCTTCCTTGTTTCTTTTTTTTTTTAATTTTTTATTTCCATAGGTTATTGGAGAACAGGTGGTGTTTGGTTACATGAGTAAGTTCTTTAGTGGTGATTTGTGAGATTTTGGTGCACCCGTCACCCAAGCAGTGTACACTTCACTCAATTGGTAGTCTTTTATCCCTTGCCCCCTTCCCACCCTTTCCCCCTGAGTCCTCAAAGTTCATTTTGTCATTCTTATGCCTTTTAAGCTTCTCCGTTTCTAATTAAAAACTCCTTAATGTTCCTGGTGCCGGGTGTGTAATAGGCTATACCATTACTAGGTTTGTGTAAGTACACCATAGGATGTTCACACAATGACAAAATTGCCTAAGAATGTACTTCACAGAATTTATACCTGACGTTAAGCGAACACATGGCTGTACTTAATTTTATTCTCTGAATCATTTCATGTATTTGTGTCCTGACTTCTCAACTAGATAATGAAAGTTATTCATCTTTCCATATAGATATTAAGGTAAAATATCCAGAGTAATGTTTACAGCAAAAGACCTGTTTATCCTAATCTTGTTTTCTAAAGCCCAGGTCAACATTTTGAACATTAAGACACACTAATCTTCTATTCACTTTTAGACATTTATTTTTTCTTTGACATTTATTGTTGAAGAATAAATCACTGAAAAAAGAAATATATGGTCAGGGTAATTATTTAAATAATAATTACCAGCTTCTCATTTTGTGTAGTATTGACAAATCTTTACTCAATAGGGACTTTTATCACATAAAGCAAATATTTTTTGTAAGCACTAAAGTATAGTCATACACTGAAACAATCCCCCAAAATTTGTAACTGAGAATAAAAAGAATATATTTAAAAATTAAAGTAAAAATTCATTGTTACAGTGACATTATATTCCAGTACACTTGTGGCTGGGTACAGTGGCTCACACCTGTAATCCCAACACTTTGGGAGGCCAAGGTGGGTGGATCACCTGAGGTCAGGAGTTCAAGACCTGGCCAATATGGTGAAACTCCAGTCTCTACAAAAAATACAAAAATTAGCCGAGCATGGTGGCACGTGCCTGTAATCCCAGCTACTTGCAGTGGGTGGGGGGACTGAGGTAGGCTTGAGCCCAGGACATCGAGGATGCAGTGAGCCATGATCACACCACTGCACTCTAGCCTGAGCAAAAGAGTGAGACCCTGCCTAAAAAACAAAACAAAACGTAAAACAACCTCACTTGCACTAACTCATCTTTGATTTTAAAAATAATAAAGGAGACCCTGGCCAGATTAATTTGAGCAAAGAGGTGAGTGGAAAGTCAGGCCTGGGCACACTCTCTTGCTGGCTGCTGAGAGCCCCTCCATCCCAGACAAGCAGGAGGCCTGGTCTGGCTAATGCCCATGCAATCAGTCTGAGACCCAGCTTAGCTGACAGTATGAACAGATTGGCCAAATGGAAAGAAGGCTGTTGTCAAGTGAATGTCAAGAAAGTATAATTAAAGAAAAAAAAAAACACTTGAAACCTCAACGAAATCAATCTACTTCCAAAATCTTTCTTAAGGAAACATTCAGAAATGCAGAAAATATGATACTATTCCTTATAGTGCTCATTCTGACAATTTAAAAATTTGAAATAATCTAAAACAGATCACTATATGTAAATGGCTAGAGTAAGTTTTGGTAGGGCCATCTCAGAACTCTCAAAGAACATGCCAAGGGGGGCCAAACCAGTCACCTAGACTAGTGAAGTTGGCTAGTGGATGTGAAATCTCCTGATTTTAAAATACTGACAACTAATTCAAACATTTTTAATATTTTAAAGTCCAAAGAAAATATGTCTACAGGCCATACTTGGCCTCCATATCATCAGCTTGCTACATCTGATCTATGGAGTGAAATGTTTTTGAAAATTATTAAATAATTTTAATGAAAATGCTCTTTGTATAATATCTGGAGAAAATGAGTATTATTCTAATTACTTAAAATACATATGGGTAGAAAAAAAGACTAGCAGGAAAGACATCAAAACAATAATAGCTATGTGTAGAGAGAGACTATCGATGATTTGTTTTCTTCACACTTTTATGTAATTTCAAAATTAGTTTCAAATGAGGATTTATTATTTTATAATAACTTTTTAAAACCATCATAAAGAATGAAAGATACATTTGCTCAGCCTTTCATCAGCATTAATGCTGCATTACTGATTGGGTGATGTCCTTAAGAAGGGACAACTCAGTAAGGATAATGTCTATTCATTTTTCCAATCAGTCATGCTAAATTTTGTGTGGAAATGACTGTGAGGCCCCACAGCTGTGAATTGCTGGAAGACAAATTTAACATCTTTAACAGATTGAGAGAACTGCTGAAGGCAGTTGTAAAAATAATGCCATGAAACATTGCATATAAAGTACTTAACCCATAGACACACTCAATAAATGATAATTTAAAAATAAAGTATTCAGAATTAGCAGGAAGTAGTGGTGCCTCGTTCTCAAATGAGAACTAAAAATGAGGGAACACATTACTTTTTTAGTCCAAAAATAGGCATTTAAGAGTGAAACTGGAAATAAACTTGTAAAATGGATAATTGACAACAAAAATACAATTCCTATAAACATAAAATCAATCAATCTTACTAAAAAGAGAGTAGCAACAACATTCAATGGCAGTTTGCTCTTTATGCTGATATGGTTTGGCTCCATGTCCTCACCCAAATATCAGCTCTAATTGTAATCCCCACATGTTGGGGGAGAGACCTGGTGGTAGGTGACTGAATCATGAGCTTCCCCCCTGCTTTTCTCTTGATAGTGAGTGAGTTCTCATGAGTTCTGATTATTTGAAACTGTGTGGCACTTCCCCCTTTGCTCTCTCTCTTGCTCCACCATGGTAAGATGTGTTTGCTTCCCATTTGCCTTCTGCCATGATTGTAAGTTTTCTGAGGCCTCCCATTCATGCTTCATGGTAAGCCTGTGGAACTCTGAATCAATTAAACTTCTTTTCTTCATAAATTACCCTGTCTCAGGTAGTTCTTTATAGAAGTGTGAGAATGGACTAAACAAAAAATTTAGTCCCCACAGGAGAGTGGGGCACTGATATAAAGATATCTGAAAATATGGAAATGACTTTGGAACTGGGTAACAGGCAGAAATTGGGACAGTTTAAAAGGCTCAGAAGAAGACAGGAAAACGTGGGACAGTTTGGAACTTCCTAGAGAATTGTTGAATATGTGTGATTAAAATGCTAATAGTGATATGGACAGTGAAGTCCAGACTTAGGAGGTCTCAGAGATGAGGAACTTATTGGGAGCTGGAGCAAAGATTACTCTTGCTATGGTTTAGCAAAGAGACTGGTGGCATAGTGTCCCTTCTCTAGGGATCTGTGAAACTTTTAATTGGAAAGAGATGATTTAGGGTATCTGATGGAAAAAATTTCTAAGCCCCAAAGTGTTCAAGATGTGACCTGGATTCTCCTAAGAGCATATAATCATATGTGTTCACAAAAAGGTGGTCTGAGTTTGGAACTTATGTTTAAAAGGGAAGCAGAGCATAAAAGTTTGGAAAATTTACAGCCTGACCACGCAGTAAAAAAGAAAAAAACTATCTTCTAGGGAGAAATTCAAGTTGGCCGCAGAAATCTGCATAAGTAGTGAGGAGCTGAATGTTTCTTTTGTTCTTTCTTCCTTTCTTTCTTCCTTTATTTCGTTCTTTCTCTCTTTCTTCCTCTTTCTTTTTCTTCTTCGTATTTTTGTTTTTTTAGAAGCTGAATGTTAATAGCCAAGACAATGGGGAAAATGTCTCCAGGGCATTTCGAGATCTTCATGGCAACACCTCCCATCACAGGCCCAGAGGCCTAGGAAGGAAAAATGGTTTCCTGGGCTGGGCACAGGGCCCCACTGCTCTGTGCAGCCTCAGGACATGGCACCCTGTGTCCCAGCCACTCCAGCTCCAGCCATGGTTAAAAGGGGCCAAGGTACAGCTCAGCTTGGGATGTGGCTTCAGAGGATGCAAGCCTCAAAACTTGGTGGCTTCCACGTGGTGTTGGGCCTGTGGGTGCACAGAAGGCAAGAATCGAGCTTTGGGAACCTCCACCTAGATTTCAGAGGGTGTATGGAAATGCCTAGATGTCCAGGCAGAAGTCTGCTACAGGGAGGAGCCCTCATGGGGAATCTCTGCCAGGGCAGTTTAGGAGGGAAATGTTGCATGAAGCTCCGACACAAAGTCCCCACTGCGGCACTTCCTAGTGGAGCTGTGAGAAGAGGGCCACCGTCCTCCAGACCCCAGAATGGTAGATCCACCAACAGTGTGCACCATCTTCCTGGAAAAGCCACAGGCACTCAATGCCGGCCTGTGAAACCAGCCATGGGGCCTATACCCTGCAAAGCCACAGGGTTGGAGCTGCCCAAGCCCTTGGGAGCCCATCTCTTGTATCAGCATGCCATGGATGTGAGACATGGAGTCAAAGGTGATGATTTAGTAGCTTTAAGATTTAATGACTCCACCGCAGGGTTTCAGACTTGCATGGGACCTGTAGCCCCTTTGTTTTGGCCAAATTCTTCCTTTGAGAATGGAAGCGTTTACCCAATGCCCATACCCCCATTGTGTCACAGAAGTAACTACTTGTTTTTTTAACTTTACAAGCTCATAGGCACAAGAGACTTGCCTTGTCTCAGATGAGACTTTGGACTTGGACTTTTGAGTTAATGCTGGAATGAGTTAGTACTTTGGGGGACTATTGGGAAGGCACGGTTGGTTTTGAAATGTAAGAAGGATATGAGATTTGGGAGGGCCCAGGAGTGGAATAATATGGTTTGCCTCTATGCCCTGACCCAAATCTCATGTCAAATTGTAAACCCCACATGTCAGGCGAGGGGCCTGGTAGGAGGTGATTGGATCATGGGGGCTGATTTCCCCCTTGCTGTTCTCATGATGGTGAGTTCTCACAATATCTGATAGTTTAAAAGTATGTGGCAGTCTCTCACTCACTCTATCTCTCTCTCCTGCTCTGCCATGGTAAGACATGCTTACATCAACTTTGCCTTCTGCCATGATTGTAAGTTTCCCCAGGCTTCCCAGCCACCCATCTGTACAGCCTGTGGAACTGAGTCAATTAAGTCTCTTTTCTTTATAAATTACCCAGTCTCAGGTAGTCCTTTGTAGCAGCATGAAAATGGACTAATACATATGCCATCAAGTAGACATTAAGCTGTGTTTACTTTTCAATACTATGCCTAGAGGTTATTACTATAAGGCAGAATTATGTGCATATACTGAAAGTTTTCCATTGCATTTCAGAGACTGCATTTGGTATGGTTTTATGTAGTCTAATTTACAAAAAAGAAGAATCCTTAGACCAAGTCTATGTATATAGCCTAATATAAATTTCAGAATTAAAAACCAGCTGAGTAACTAAGTGGCCAGCACAGCAGGGCTTCCCCTGGGAAACTATGCATCCCTGGGTCATTTTCACACTACCATTCCTTGCCTTCTCCCAGCTCCCACTAGGCCCTTCCAATTGCCTGCTTCTAATGCAGAGCCTAGGCAGCAGCAGGACAGAAGTTGTTGCCTCTCAGCAGCCATTTAAACGTGGGAGCAGGAACAGGAAAATTCCTCATGATGAAAGCCAGCCTCTGCAGAGTGCCTTTTGTTCACCGATTTTTTATCCCTTTACCTGCCATGGACTCTCCCATACCAGGCCCCAATTTAGACTTCAGTACTCCTGTGTTGGAATCCTGCATTCAGCAGCAGCTTCTGGCACCCACTGACTTGACTTGAGAAATATTCACTTTTGGCTTGCCTGCTTTGATGCTGACCTCAGCCCACCCTGACTTTGAAACCATTATCTACAGCTCAGTTACTAGCATTTCTGAACCCTCTCCCCACCTTCTTCTGCACCACAAACCTACCTGTGCCTCAGATTCTCACCAGCATTGTTGACTGGAAACCACACCCTGGTCCCTCCAGGTTCTCCTTGACCATGCCCCTAACACCTGATTTCTTACAAGTCAGCAATAAAATGTGAATCTAAATGTAACTCATTAAGGAAAGCTTAGTTCAAATAATGGTTTTTAAAGTATATGTTTATCATAACCTATTTCCCCTCTTCTCTTTCTGATTCCTATTTAGCCAATATTTGTGATTCATTGTAGCCTTTATTTTTACACTCTGCACTGTTCTAGAACTGTCTGGAGAAAAGGTGTTTGGCAACTTAGAAGAGCATGCTCTCTTATGTAATCAGCCCCAGAAACTAATGAGTTGAAATACTAATCGTGAAGTAATCAGGTGACTTTTAATGAAGCAAATTCACCCATATCTACTTTCATGTTTTGATTAGCCAAATATGAAAATTATTTTGCATTCTCCTAACTCAGATTAAATAACACTGAGAAGAAATTGACCTCCCTGTCAAGAAGATATAAAATTTTACCATGGGTAAATGAGGGGTGATTGTTGTCACATTTTTCAATAATTTCAGAATCACATAGGATACCCAAGCAAGTAGCAGACCAAAGATAGGCATATAAAAAAGAATAACAATATCATCATAAAAATTTATCCCCTTGGAAATGTAAATTTGATAATATTCACAAAACGAACAACTGCTTTTATTTACCCATTCTTCTTAACAAGAGTGTCTAGCTTCTGGACAAGGAGGAAAGAAGTGGTATTGTTTATCTGCCACTTTCTACTGGCCGCTTTAACAACAGATTGTACTTTCAGCCCTTGTTTGTAGCCACTCAGTCCAACGGGCATTGGGCTGTCATCCACTCAGCACTGTGTTGCACAACCTCAGACACAGCCTTTTGTGAAGTTATGACTTTGAAACTCAGACACTGAGCTCACATAGTAACCGTGAGTACACACTGGTCACCATGGCCAGAAGAGAAGAGGATGCCAGAGCTGGAAGCCACGAGCAACTCAAAGCATGCAAAGGAACAAGACGTCACTTTAAGGGGAAAGGCAAGATAGAGACATTGCATGTGCCCATCAACATAACTCACTTCCCTGCTCAGTAGCAGCTGGAACAGGAGTTAAGTTTCCAGGCCTGAGTGGGCTTGTGAGTTCTAAACCATCACGGCTTAGGTTTTAACAAGTAGATTAATACTAGAAAATTGAGTCTTACCTGACCACTTCTCTTGGCTAGAATTACCATATTTTCGAGTCTTCTAGATAACAGAAGGAAACTTGAAGTGGAAACATTTTCAAGATTTTTCACTTCCTCTTTCTGCTCCTGAGGCACAGTTTTATAATCTGGAAAGGAGTACTATTATCTCCTCCTTAAATCAGTATAAAAATTGAGAGGTTAAAAACATTGTTTTGGTTCACATCATTTGGCAATAAAAGATGATCTCAACAGTGAATATTTAGGTAATAATTTAACCCAACACTATTCTCTAAATAAAACAGTACTGGGGACAAAATTTTCTAAGACACTTCTATGGAAACATTAGGGCAACTGAATTGCAAGTTAACATGTTTGTCTCTGCAGGTTGCCATGTAACTTTCTCCTCTGTATCCAGAGAGTTCTGAAACAGATAGCAAGGACTTTCACTCGGTGCACTGCTGAGACATCTCAAGAGAGGGTGACTGTGAGGTACTGATGTAAACATGTCCACAGAGAACAGCACAGTATGTCACAGGCCAGGAACAAGAAGAAATGATTCAATGCCATCAGTCAGTGTGGCTCCTGCCTGGACAGCACAGAAATACTGGCAAAGATAGTGTTTTATAGCATGCTCATTAACATTATCAGATTCCTACTCTCTCCAGCATGGTTTAATAAAACTGAGAGGAATCATTTGATTTTATAGATCTTTCCAAGCTATCACTTTTATATTTTCAAGTCAAAATTAAGACTGTCCTCAAAATAGAATGTCTAAACCTGTTCATTAATGGAAAGTCCATTTAAGCTTGAAGCTTTGCCATTCCAAGTTGAATTTTGACTTTGAAACATCACTGGCAAATCTGAAAGTAAAATAAGAAAAACTGAAGCAATGGAAAAATCTCCCCTGGCCCACAGTGTTGAATGGAAGGTATTTCTAATTCTCAACATGTGTTTTAGAGCTTTCTTTTATGAAGAAGAAAGATCATCCACTACTGTGTCATGGATATCATTTCATAAGGAAAATAAATTACTGTAGAAATAAAATTACCTTTACTTTTACATTTTTAAAAGAAACAGGCAACGTTTTAAAAAGGCAATTTCAACCTAACAGTCTCCTTATCTTCATACTTTGAAGAATATCATCTGGAAATAGGCCACTAAATACTTTTTACTGGTAAAAACTGCAACATGAATTATTGATTATTTGCCAGAAATAAAATTGTCACTAAATGACAGAAGGAGATGTAGGTGCTCATTTTATTTGTGGCATCCCAAACTCAAATAGTATTTCAAAAAGAAAATGTAAAAAGTAATTTTTTAGATTTAGATCATTAACCTTCCCTCATTTCTAGTAAATATGGTACTGAGATAGCAGAAAGCATAAATTCCTTGAGGAAAAAATTATTTCTCAAAAGTTTCCTATATGATAACTTTAAAAGTAGAAAAGTGTTGTCCACAGCAAAAGAAAAAAGGCAGGGGAGGAGACATCCCAACCAATTATCACTATAAAGCAAGTAGAAAATTAAATCAGGCTTGGTGCAATGGCTCACACCTGTAATCCCAACACTTTGGAAACCCAAGGCAGGCAGACCTCTTGAGCTCAGGAGTCTCTCAAGAACAGCCTGGGCAAAATGGCAAAACTCCATCTCTACAAAAAAATACAAAGATTAGCCAGGAGTGGTGCCAGGCACCTCTCGTCTCAGCTACTTGGGAGGCTGAGGTGGGAGGATCACCTGTGCCTCAGAGGTCAAGGCTGCAGTGAGCCCTGATCATGCCACCACACTCCAGCCTGGGTGACAAGGTGAGATTCTGTCTGAAAAAATAATAATAATGACCAATATCTGTTTTCAAATCACTATAATATAGTTTTTCCTCAAATTTTGAAGAATTTCTAATCTATTTTATTTTTCTGTACCTTCCAAGAAAGAGCAATTTAAAATCTGAATCAAAAATGGGTTTTCTTCATTCATTATAGAAAATAGTTAACAATTGTTATTACACAAAACTTTTTATAAAAAATTTTTACATCAGGCAGCCCTGCTGATCCAGAATATGTCCAGAGTGCCTCCCTTACATAAACCTTTGATGGTTTCATAGTAGCAGTGATAGTGACAGGAGGCAGTCAAATGCCTAGGCAGATAGGGGCGGGTCCCTGGTGAAATCCCACCTTCAAGCCAAAGACTGTTTAAAGCCTAGCTACAAGTCCTGGGTAAATCCACAGACCAGATTGAGAAGCTGTCTTCCTGGGTGGCATGCTTTCCTCTGACTGATCCCCACCCTTCGCCTATTTTACACATACCTACCCTTTCCTAATTGGTTTTCTGCATTGTTGTGCCCACCTTTGAATGGTGTCTTTGCTTTAAACTTTTTTTCATAGTCGCAAACCAATCAGCATGCAGTCCCCATTCTGAGTCCATGAAAAGCCCCAGAACCAGCCACACAGAGAGAAACCACCCAATTGTGGGGTTGGGGAACCACCCTTACATCCCATCTCTGCTGAGAGCCGTTCTGTTGCTCCATAAAATTCTTCTAGCTATCCTCACCCTTCAAAACATCAGTGTATTCTCATTCTTCTTGGACATGAGACAAGAGCTCGGTAACCACCAAACATTGAGTACAAGCTATAACGCAGGTGGGTCAAGTAGGCAGTGTGCCTCCAGTGGCAAGCCTGGTGTTCAGTGAGGCCTGAGTGGTGGGGGGGCATCACTGGCCATGGAGGTCCCCAGTTGGCAAAGTGGCCGAGAAGAATCCTGTGTCAGCACCAATATAAGTCTTGTTGAGTATTTGCCAAGTATCTAACACTGAGCAAAACTAATACCTGTTCTCTAGGAGTGTAGAAACACATAGATGCTTCCAAATACCTACATCACATTAGGGGCAATACGTCCTGGACAAACCCGGCATGAAGGCTTCTCTCTTAAGGGCCTTTCCTTTGGAGCACCAGGATACCTGCCACTATGTGAGGATAGAGTTACAGAAATAGGAAGTCGGGCAATTTTCCCCTTAGGGCAAACCCTGGGAAACTGAGGGGAAATACCAAAATCAGTCGCTGCTATGTTCAGGACAAACATGATCAATTTTGAAGGCACATTATCACTAACTTTCAAAAGAGGTAATTGCAGAAACTTGAATAAAACTGAAAGATGTAACCAACTACTCATCTCTCAGGTTATTTTTTTAAGAAAGGGAAGAACTGAGTCACACCTTCACCCATGTCTTGCTTTCTGATGCCCTTTTTCTGCCCTACATGATAAAGAAATAGACAAAGCATCAAGTCACTTTTTAGGAACATTTTTTAAGATTAAACAAATGCCTTTATATGCCTCATACTCCAAACTCTACAAGCAGAAAATAAGTTCATTATTGTTCCCATCTAGCCCCACAAGCTCCTCAGTTTTTACCCCTCTCTGAGCCACAGCACCTAAATTTTTCCTACTATCCTACCACCACTCCCCAAACCATTCTACCTCTTCATCCTGCCTTCTTCATTGAGTCTATGGTTAGGAAACTCAGAAAGGTTACTACATGTGGACATACAATGTATGGAATGTAGCAGTCCATACATTCTATGAATTACCAGATGAGAATAAGGTAGATATATATGTATCAATTTTATCTTGTGAAATATTTAGTGCTATTTTTAAATCTCTGTAAGCCATCTCTTTAAAAGTGATTTTTAAACCATTCAGGGTCCACCTAATTTGTTCCTGGTATACAAGGTAACCATTTGCTTGCTGGTGATAAAACAGATACCTCCCATTATTTCAAGCTAACTGAATTACTCATTATTGTAAACCAACTCTACATCAAGTACTCTTCGGTTTTGCAAATAACAAATGAATAAGGCATGGCCCTAACATAAAAAAAAACTCAGTTTAGTGGGAAGTTAATGACATGAATACAAAATTATAATACAGCTTTAGTGAATAACAGAATGGAAGCATATACGTGTACAGAAAAAGGCATGAACGAATAATTTTTTGAGGCTCATTGAAAGGCCCACCTGATGAAAATATGCATACTCTTCCCCAAACCTGCCATGGTGTGTGCAATATTGACAATGAGAGTTATTAATCTGAGATAATGAGCTGTTTCCCAAAAGTCCACACACAATGTTGGTGTTACTTGGAAAAGACTGATTTCTGAACACCTATTATTATATTAGCATCAATTCATTTGTTCTTACAAACAGGGGGTGCGGGGGGACAAGATGTGTGAGTTTTAGTGAGAAGATAATTTCAAGGTTAGCTCATGAAGCACAGCCCATAAGGACTAGTTCACATGGGACATAAATTCAGAGGAACTAGAAAGTGGACCAGCATTGTGAGAGCATGAGCTAAAAGTGACTAGGTCTTGTCTGGACCAGACTTCTTAAAAGCAGGGTTATTACTCACTGTTTCTCCAAAAACCAGGTCACTTATTAATCAATCAACAGATATTTATTAGGCATATTTCCCCTACTTTTTGTTTTTATAATATAGTCTTTGGAGTCAAATCAAGACCACCCTCCTATTTTCCTTTTTTTTTTTATATAATACTTTAAGTTCTAGGGTACATGTGCACAATGTGCAGGTTTGTTACATATGTATACATCTGCCATGTTGGTGTGGTGCACCCATTAACCCGTCATTTGCATCAGATATATCTCCTAATGCTATCCCTCCCCACTCCCCCTACCCCACGACAGGTCCCGGTGTGTGATGTTCCCCATCCTGTGTCCAAGTGTTCTCATTGTAAGACCACCCTCCTATTTTCTAAGACTGATTTACGATTTCTTCATGTCCTGTTGTCAGCAAGACATGCAAAGGTAGGAAGGAAAAAAACTGAAAACTGAGGTTTCTGATGCCAATGCACGGGGGAATCACCTGCTTAGATAACTAGTAGCTGATTTTCCTCCTGCCCCTCCCATGCAAGATTGCTTTAGATTGTTGCTACCATGTTTATGTCTTCTCTTTTCTCTTTAGACAGGTCACCCATTTCTCCTCTCCTTACAGACAGCTGGTGCTAGCTATGCCATCAAATCTTTCTTTAATCAGCTTCATCAGTTTTCTTTCCATTCCTACCTTAAGCAGATAATGGGGGAAAAAAAAAAGAGAGTTTCCAAGAGTTTAAAAGAGTAAAGTTTAAGAATGGCCAAATAATGACACATCATCATTAAATACAACAAAATTTGAGGCAACACTTAGGCTCCAAATTCATCTCCAGTCCTCCTATCTTCACTTCACAGAGATAAATCAAAGAAAGATTTTCATTTTCACACAATGCTCACATAGCATGTGTCTTTAAATGGTCATTACAATTCAACTGTTGCTAAGATCTACAATTTTCCTTCTAATTGACACAAACAAATGTAGACAGGTTCTTGAAAGTGATGTTTATTACTAATGAAAATAGTACAGTTGCATACATAGGAAAAGATCCTTATTTATTCATAAACACTTTAAAATGTTTATTTCTAATTATCCAATAATAAGACTAGAACATTTCAATAAAATAGTACAGTTAACATGAATTTATTTGATTCAAACTCTGGATAAAATGTCATTATAAACAAGGTGAAAAAGAAAAGTCCTTCATTATCCATACTCCATATTAAACATATATTATGGTATGTACACTATTGCTTACGTATCATCACATAGTCCTGATATATGAAAAATTTTACCTATATTCTCTGATGCCACAATTATTTTTTCTATATATAATCTTAATCTTTAAAGAAGTAATTAAATATGAGAATAAAAACACCAGGATGAGGAATCATTTAACCTAGGCTGTAGCTATAACTGTGTGGGCTGAAAGCAGTGTTTTTAACCAGTCTTACTATCCTGAGGGGAGTGGTTTAACCTGTCTCTTATTAACTCATAGCAGTAGTGTAAGGTTTTACAAAATGCATGACTCAAGGAAATTTCCAGGCAATTCTTTACATCATGGTACCCTCCCATATTCCCACCTTCCGCCAGGATATCCTTTGTGGAATACAATGCAATGGATTTGAGAATTGTGACTGTCACATCATTTTTCTGCATTTATTACACAATTGGGAGAATAAGCTAGGATCTTGACTCACTGCAGCTGGATTGTAAATGAGGAAGGCTGGCCCCACCCATTCCTACTGGGAATTGTTAGAAACATTTTAGAAAAAAATAAAACAAAACAACCCGTTTGGGGTTTGCGTTTTTGTTTTTTTTGCTAAAACATCTCAATTTAATAGTTATTCTACTTCATTAGCTCTTTCATTATGGAATAGATATGATGTTGTCTTCTCTTCCTTTGCAAAATGAAAATTCAATTCAGAGACAGAAAGATGTCAAAGTACCCATTGCTGAAAACAGAAATAACATAAAGCTACCAAAAAAATCATGAAATGGAAGTCAAACTTATAAAACAGGCATACGAATGAATAATTAGTTCAGGTATCATACTTCAGCCAACCTACTTTTAGAGCCTACAAAGAATATTTGTGCAGTTTCCAGCTTTTTGTTAGAGGTAATATTAAGTCAGAGTTGTTCAACCACATTACAATTTAGTGTGGCAAAAAAAAAAGAAAAGAATAAAGAAGAGAAAGTGGGGAGGAGCCAACCCATGGTGACAGATAATGCAGAAGAAAAAACAGAAGGTGAGAATAAAATCAGGTAAAGCCTGCACTTGTTTTATTATATAAATTAAATGGTGCCAGCTGCGGTGGCTCATGCCTGTAATCCCAGCACTTTGGGAGGCCAAGACAGGTGGATCACCTGACGTCAGGAGTTTGAGACCAGGCTGGCCAGCATGGTGATGGTGAAACCCCATCTCTACTAAAAATATAAAAATTAGCTGGGCATGGTGGTGGCTGTCTGTAACCCCAGCTACTCAGGAAGCTGAAGCTCGAGAATCGCTTGAACCCAGGAGGCAGAGGTTGCCGGGAGCTGAGATCGCCCCATTGCACTGCAGCCTGGGTGACAGAGCGAGACTCCATCTCAAATAATAATAATGATAAAAATGGGACTTCAGGCCACATAAATGTGAACAAACACCCTTAAACCATTGCAATGGTGAAAATGGAGCCCTATTTATCAAATAAATTCTGCTTTATCCATAACCCATAAAAAAGGATAGTGTATGTAATTCAATTATAAAGGCTACATCTGTAAAACACCACAGTATCTTACAACCTTTTATAATAACATTTTTAAAATCATTATTTACCATGTACTTTTATTGCTAACTGCATTTTATTATTTTCACATAAGGTGATAGTCTTATTGAATATTATATTCCTAGGTTAAGAAGAACGTTCTAATACTCAGAAAATTTCATTCCTCAATTGTGCAGTGTAAATGAGAGTTCAGCCTAAGACTTTTAAATGATGACATGCCATTAAATCACCTTCGAGGAGGGTCTTTTAAAAAGAAGCTCTTTAGGGGTAGTTTTTTCCATCAAACTAATAGCTCCTTTAGTGCTTTGCTTTGTACATGAGTGGATCTTTGCTGGGCAAACTGTGTTCTTCAGCCTTTCAACAGTGGTTCAGCTACAGCAAAGGTAGGACAAAAGTTGTATTCCTCAACTGAGGCCTCCTGTTCTTTCCCTGATAGCTGAGGGTTTCCTTTACTCTTCCATTTCATTGGTGTGGAGCAGACATTCATGAAGAGCTAAGGTTTTTTGCTTTTGCATGAAAAGGTCATGCAAAAGGAAATCAGAGATGGTGACGTGTGTCAGAATTCCCAAATTCCCACTTCACTGCTTAGTTTGTGGAAAATAACAACCCTCCTTTGGCTCAGTTTGTGCTTCTCCTAAGTGTTCCGCTTGGTGACCTGCCCTAGAGGGATTTGTGTCCATCTGGAATTCTTCCAGCAAGCACATATTCAAAGAGTTGCATTCTAAGGTTAATTTGTGATAAAGTACATTTTCATCTAACACGTAGTATAGCAAAACAGTTTACAATCTTAAACAGAAAACTTTGAAAGTTTTATAAATAAAACTAAGCATTTACTAGTGACAAATATCATTAACATTTAAAATGTCTTAAAGGTAATTATCAATTACTTTTCAAATGGGCCCAGTGGAAAGTGTCTAATTATCCAATATTAAGACTAGAACATTTCAATAAAATAGTGGAAAGTGTACCTATACTGAACTGTGAGAGGATCCATTATGTGAGTTGGGAATGAAAGGAAATACTAGGATAAGGGAGCCACCATGGCGCGGGCGCGCATGCGCGTGTGCGCGCGCACACACACACACACACATACACACACACACATACACACACACACAACCTGTTATCCATACATACTTTGCAAAATGCCTGGCCATCTTCAAGGCTTTCACTAGCTTTACTGTGGCATGCATCGAGCCCAGGTATTTAGTTTCCAGTGTCCTCATAATGCGCAGAATTGACAGTCATCAAGTTGAGAAAAAAAAGCGAACCAAGTATTTTATCTTATGGTCAGTTTATACTGGTTATTTATATCTGGTCATAAATAAATCAAAATGTTCAGAATTGTTTTTGGCAAACATGAAGACATCTAGCATAAAGTATCTGCATTAATAATAACCTATTGCATATGCAATTGAATATCATGATGATGATTCTTTGGCCTCCTCCTCTCCCCCTCCAAAGCAACCCCTTCAAAAAAAACACTAGGGGGAAAGAGGAAAATTTCCATTTTCTGTCAAAATTTATATAAGGTATGGACTTCCTATCTGTTCAGTTTTTAAAATATTTTAATTGTAATAAAAGCTTTGCCCTGTTTTGTATAAGCAGGAGTTAATTTAGACAGGAAGTATTACACAAAGGAGAAGCAATGAAAATGAGATAATCTATATTATGTGAGGTAGTTAAGTGCTGTTTTCCAAATTAGTACACCAGGAACTAGAGGAGAGACAGGATTTGCCCAAGACATCTTTAGATTTCAGAAGCAATCAGGGAACCTCAGTCCAGCAATCAAGAAACAAAATACATTCTCAGCACTGGGGTCTTGACCCGACACTCACTCCCTCCCTGCCCATGTGATTAAATTTGTCTTTACATTAATGGGAATCTTCTAAACTTTATATATATATATATATATATATGCATTCTTCCTGAAAACTAAAAAAAAAAGGATATTAACATAGTTAACATAACAATAATGTGGTCTTGATTAATATGCTCAGGAAATGAAAAACACTGATAGAAGCATAAAAATACAACCCTAATTCTATCCTGCAGCAAAAAAATTTGCTTTTTCTTTAGCAGTTTGATCAAAAAAAAAGAAAGAATTTTATTTAGATGAATGCCTGATTATAAACTATCCATTAAGACTATTTCAAAGGTTTCCCCTTCTACCCAACCATAACAAATATGCTCCAAAATATTCCCTTACTAAGCCAGACTTCTCCATGTAAGAGTCTCACCTTATTTTCCTATTGAGAAACCCGAGGCACAGTTCTTAGGAGACACCCCCAATGATTCAGAAGCAGACAGCAACTGCAGCCCTAACTCCTAGGTCCAGCTTTTTCTTGTAGAATACTTTCCAGAGTTTACGTAGTTTTCAATTTATTTAAACACAGCTTTCAGTCTTTATAGAAATAAAAATAGTAACATCTCTTACTACGTTCTGAAAACTTAAGCTGAAAAAAAGCAGTGTGCCCTATATTTAATTTTTTCATAGAAAACTCTTCTTCCAACAGTGTTTAAAATCCAGGTTACTTATATGACATAAGTAACAAGTAATCTCCGTCTTCTCCAGGCTTCTAATCAGTTTCAGAACAGGAGTTTTGGTTAAAGCTCTTCCCTGCCATGAAAACACAAAGAGCAATTCAGCAAAAAAAGCAAGAATGTAATAAAATGCAATTATTGTCATACATCACTAAGCTATACTCCTAAAATCATGAATACTTTCTATTTTTTTCTTTATTTGAAGGAAAGTTATTCTGTTCTGTGCTAAAAAAATTTTTAATCCACTCTACAAAGACCATGTGATGCTTTAATCCTGAATCAAATCCATTAACATTTTTTGGGCTACCTGATAGATGAAAACTCTGAAACTAAGTGAAAACTAGAAATGCTGTTTGGCTTATGTGCCTGACATCTTTCTGATGTCTTATTCCTTCTGTGAACCTCCTAAGGTTACAGAGCCTGTGTGGACTTTCTTTTGTCTCACAGGGTCTTCTAGTTCAAATCTTCTTTGTTTCATAAACTCTTTCTGTGTATTTTAATGTTAGACAGTGCACCAGAAGAAACAGAAACATGTAGTCAATCTGCCTATTCCTATAAGGCTCTCCTGAATCCTTCCTTTGGATGTTTTAGCCTAGAAAAGATGCATTTTTAATTCAGTGAACACATTCAGGCAGGTAGCTTTGAGCGGCTTTTAAAGGGTCGAAACGTTCATGTTCTTTCTATTGGATACTGCTGAAGTGGAGCCGTGGGTCATCTGCTGGCTGAAGATGCAGAGATGAATGGATTCTCTGGTTTAAAAGGCAGACACCTGGTGATATTGCTCTGGTGCATTCAGCAAAACTGGCAGCACCTCCTAGGAGCCAAGTCAGATGTTCAGAGATTTTTAGAGTTATCTCTACCATGCACACGGAATTAGAAAAGCATCTTTCTCAGTTTCCTCAGTTATCAGTTTGTCCCTTCTCTTACAGAGGAACCACGAGCAAAGGAGCCACCTATCAGAGAAAAAGAATTTTGAGTAAAGGGGCAGGGGTTCCACTCAGGGCCATGGGTGTTATTGTGACCCTTCATTAATTTCTTGTATAAGCATGCATGAATTGCTCTGATTTTTCTCTTCTAAAAGCCAAGCCAGAAGATACCTATCTGGCCCTCCATGAACAAACAGTTCCACGAAGGCAACACTAGGACCAAATATCAATACCAAACTGTAATCCTACCCAATATACTCAGCTAACGCCCATTATGGCCTCTTTTCAAAATAATTTATTTTGTAACCTATGTCTAGTTATGGATCGTGGGAACAAAGAAAAAAATTACAGACATTTGCCCAAAATGCATCCTGAGAAAAGCAAATGGGAAAATTAAGATAAACTTGATAGAGGCAAGAGATACAGTTTAATGAGGTTTGTAATTCAAAGCATACTGAAAAGTATCTACAATGATAGAATTGAAAGAATATGTTGAAATATGTGAGGACTTATGGCTACTCAAATGTTCTTCAAAGGAACTATCAATGAAAAATATTTTATGGCATCAGATCAATCAGATCACTAGTGAGATCTATGATAACAAGAGAGAAAATATGAAAAGACTATGTGTAGTCCAGGTGTCTCTAGTCCAAAACAGACAGTATCTTACTTTTAAATCTTCTCTGCCACTGGCTATCACTGTCATCTTAAGTAAGTCCCTTCATGTCTCCAAGATTTCCTTTTCTCAAATAAGAAACACTCAATTTACAAAGCCCTTATAAGGAAGAAATGAGATAATCTGCCTGGACATGCATAAACTTTGAAGAACTCAACAAATGTTGGTTATCACTGAGATTCCTGTCACATGGATAGGAAATTATGTGCTCACTCAGGTGTGAGACATTACTCTAGAGCAAACTGTTAAGTCTGTAGGTCGGGGTGGGGGGCTGTTTCAAAAGCTTACACTTGTTGCTCTCTCACAAAAGCTGCAAACTCAGGATCATTGGCATACAGTTCCAAAACTCTCATTCTCTCTTGAATTTCCTTAAACAAAAAAGAAACAATAGGCCACACATTGCATTAGAAAAACCTCAACAGCCTTTTAAAAGGGGTTCTAATTTTCATAAGGAATTTTTACATTCTGGGCTATTCAGGAGTGTGCTATAAGAAAGAAGTGCAGGAGTGTGCACTTTCAGAAAATGGAAGGATCTACATACACTACTCTGGATATTACATGTCCTGCTCTAAATCAGACATATTTCTAAGGAAGAAAGGGAGGAAGGAGAGAGTACCAGTTAATAATAAAAAAAAAAAAAAGCGCCATTGGGTGGGAAATAAGGTACCGCTTAGAATTTAATACTCTGTGCATATCATACTGACTAGGAGATACGAGGAAAAAACCAATTACTAAATATTTTTTACACTTTCTTAAAGTCTATGTGCATGCACGCATATACTCATACTCACCCCCACCTGCCACCACCCTCCCCCCAACACACACACCAGCAGTAGCTGCAACAGCAACAGTACAGCAACATAAACGCAAAGTTTCCCACCTCTCTGGAAAGCTCACTGCTCTCATACATCTGTCTGATTTCTTCTCTGCTCAGCCCACCAATCATGTCTCCGCTAGCAGAGCTGTAAAAGGGATGCTGAGGATAGGGTCCCTCATACTTCTCACATCCAGCCCTGTGACTTTCATACACGGGGTTGTACTTCACGGCATTCTCAATGGATGAGAGGCTGTCAGGCTGCCTGCTGAAGCCACTAAAAGAAAGATATGATTGATTCAGGCTCTTGTTTGGATGCTCAACTATGTGGAAGACTATTTACCTGGGACAAGATTTCTGTTGAAGAAAAATAGGTGCACTTTACACAAATGGTGGGACATAACTGTGAAAAACATCTAGATCAACCTCAAAAATTATTTGTCAGGTGTTATCATTATGATTTCCTCACATCCATGGCAAGTGCCCTGTGGACTTGTTCCATGTCTCATTCATCTTATTTGCCATAGCACCTGGCATTCATAAATGTTGGAAACTATGTCTGCCAGTAGATGGTGCTTCATAAACTGTAGCTTCATCATTACCAGAGTTATACACATTGAAAATCAGTGTGTAGTCACGCAGCAAATCTGACTGAAATACAAATATTAGGGTCTAGGGGAAGCAGAGCCTCAATTAAATTCAACTCAGGTCTACACATATTTACCGAGCATTGATTATGTGCATAGGACTGTTCTACACACTGCTGACACAAATAATCTTTTATCTCTGCCCTGGATGAGGTAACAGTCTAATGAAAAGTCAGACACAATAAGAAGTACAATAACAATGATGGAGGTATGTCCCAGGTGCTCCAGGACTTAGCCAAGTTGATGGTGAGGGAAGGTAAACTAGACCTCAAGTTGTACCTCTTACAGACTTCAGACACACAGAAGCAAAGTACAATGTGTGATTATGATCCTTGAATCCTTAGTCTAGTAAATGGACCAGGTTTTATTTCCCCATCAGTGAAGCAACACTTAACCAAACAGAGAATGAGAATTCATTTATTGACAGACCCTTATCTAGATTTAAAATCTGGCTTATTACCACTAGTATGAGCCAAAGAGGAGCAAGTTGTAACAGATCTGGTCCTCCCTGAAGGGAAATTCACCTCTTCTGTCTCATCTCCAACATTGCTTCTCCAAATTATTTCTGGCCATGAAATAGGCATTCTGGCCACACTCAACCATGCCTTTCCTTCAATGAGCCTTGAAGTTCACGCATGCCTCCCTGACTTTGCTCATGATCATTCAACCAGCTAGAAAGCATCCCAGCCCAAAAGTAGCAAATGTCTACTCTTTCTCTCCAGCAAATTACCACAGCCATCATTAAAACTTTTAAGCCTCTTTCCCCAGGCAAAACGTATTTATACCTCATCTAGGCTCCTTAGCATCTTATTCTTAGTGCTACTTCTGTTTTTCTTCAATTTGACACCCCTTTGAGGACAAGGACCATGTGTTTATTCAAATTCATAGCTCTCTTCCACCCACCCAGCTCCTTGTCCAATATTTGGCACCTGGTAAGTACTAAATAAATGTGTAAATGGAACATTGTATTCCATTACAGAGCTCTTTTCCTTATTTACCTGAAGGGCCTCTCTCTTTGGCTCCTGTCATGGTGTGCTTGAAGAGTCCTGATGAAGAAGTAGATGATAGCAGAAAAGATGACAAGAAGTCCAACCACGGAGGCAATAGTGATGGCTATGATCACCGGCTCAGACACAAATTCCTCACAGTGCTTGCCTCGGTACCACCAGTTCTCACCCACCCGGCACCTGCAACCAACAGTCACCAAGTCCGATATCTGAATCACTCTGCTCACACTGACAATTAACAGCAGAACCTTCTGAGGGACTAGAGAAAAGTAGAGAAATAAATGCTGACCAGGTGAAGCTTCATAAACCGTTGAATAGACATGTTAAAAGATCATACAATTTAAGGCAGTGCATAAAGCCCAGCACAGACCTAGTAGGTCCTCAACGACTGTTTGAAAAAAAATTGAATAAAAAGCTAAATAGGTTTAAGGAAATTATTCTACTTAACATCCTTATTTATAGATAACCAAAAAACAAGGCTAGGAAGGAAAGTGACTGGCATTAGGCCATACAATTAGTCTGCTACAGAACTGGGCCTAGAACCCAGGCCTCCAGACTCCCCATGTCCTTCCAGTACGTTAAAGATATCCTTCAAACCCTAAGGCCACAGGGAAAGGAAATCACTGCTTTTCTTTTCTTCTTCTTATTATTATTATACTTTAAGTTTTAGGGTACATGTGCACAATGTGCAGGTTTCTTACATATGTATCCATGTGCCATGTTGGTGTGCTGCACCCATTAACTCGTCATTTAGCATTAGGTACACCTCCTAACGCTGTCCCTCCCCCCTCCCACTACCCCACAACAGTCCCCAGGTGTGATGTTCCCCTTCCTGTGTCCATGTGTTCTCATTGTTCAATTCCCACCTATGAGTGAGAACATGCGGTGTTTGGTTTTTTGTCCTTGCGATAGTTTACTGAGAATGATGGTTTCCAGTTTCATCCATGTCCCTACAGAGGACATGAACTCATCATTTTTTATGGCTGCATAGTATTCCATGGTGTATATGTGCCACATTTTCTTAATCCAGTTTATCGTTGTTGGACATTTGTGTTGGTTCCAAGTCTTTGCTATTCTGAATAGTGCTGCAATAAACATACGTGTGCATGTGTCTTTATAGCAGCATGATTTATAGTCTTTTGAGTATATACCCAGTAATGGGATGGCTGGGTCAAATGGTATTTCTAGTTCTAGATCCCTGAGGAATTGCCACACTGACTTCCACAATGGTTGAACTAGTTTACAGTCCCACCAACAGTGTGAAAGTGTTCCTGTTTCTCCACATCCTCTCCAGCACCTGTTGTTTCCTGACTTTTTAATGATGGCCATTCTAACTGGTGTGAGATGGTATCTCATTGTGGTTTTGATTTGCATTTCTCTGATGGCAAGTGATGATGAGCACTTTTGCATGTGTTTTTTGGCTGCATAAATATCTTCTTTTGAGAAGTGTCTGTTCATGTCCTTTGCCCAATTTTTGATGCAGTTGTTTGTTTTTTTCTTGGAAATTTGTTTGAGTTCATTGTAGATTCTGGATATTAGCCCTTTGTCAGATGAGTAGGTTGCGAAAATGTTCTCCCATTTTGTAGGTTGCCTGTTCACTCTGATGGTAGTTTCTTTCACTGTGCAGAAGCTCTTTAGTTTAATTAGATCCCATTTGTCAATTTTGGCTTTTGTTGCCATTGCTTTTGGTGTTTTAGACATGAAGTCCTTACCCATGCCTATGTTCTGAATGGTATTGCCTAGGTTTTCTTCTAGGGATTTATGGTTTTAGGTCCAACCTGTAAGTCTTTAATCCATCTTGAATTAATTTTTGTATAAGGTTTAAGGAAGGGATCTAGTTTCAGCTTTCTACATATGGCTAGCCAGTTTTCCCAGCACCATTTATTAAATAGGGAATCCTTATCTCACTGCTTGTTTTTGTCAGGTTTGTCAAAGATCAGATAGCTGTAGATATGTGGCATTATTTCTGAGGGCTCTGTTCTGTTCCATTGATCTATGTCTCTGTTGTGGTACCAGTACCATGCTGTTTTGGTTACTGTAGCCTTGTAGTATAGTTTGAAGTCAGGTAGCATGATGCTTCCAGCTTTGTTCTTTTGGCTTGGGATTGACTTGGCGATGCAGGCTCTTTTTTGATTCCATATGAACTTTCAAGTAGTTTTTTCCAATTCTGTGAAGAAAGTCATTGGTAGCTTGATGGGGATGGCATTGAATCTATAAATTACCTTGGGCAATATGGCAATTTTCACAATATTGATTCTTCCAACCCATGAGCATGGAATGTTCTTCCATTTGTTTGTATCCTCTTTTATTTCATTGAGCAGTGGTTTGTAGTTCTCCTTGAAGAGGTCCTTCACATCCCTTGTAAGTTGGATTCCTAGGTATTTTATTCTCTTTGAAGCAATTGTGAATGGGAGTTCACTTATGATTTGGCTCTCTGTTTATCTGTTATTGGTGTACAAGAATGCTTGTGATTTTTGTACATTGATTTTGTATCCTGAGACTTTGCTGAAGTTGCTTATCAGGTTAAGGAGATTTTGGGCTGAGACAATGGGGTTTTCTAGATATACAATCATGTCATCTGCAAACAGGGACAATTTGACTTCCTCTTTTCCTAATTGAATACCCTTTATTTCCTTCTCCTGCCTGATTGCCCTGGCCAGAACTTCCAACACTATGTTGAATAGGAGTGGTGAGAGAGGGCATCCCTGTCTTGTGCCAGTTTTCAAAGGGAATGCTTCCAGTTTTTGCCCATTCAGTATGATATTGCTGAGGGTTTGTTATAGATAGCTCTTATTATTTTGAGATACGTCCCATCAATATCTAATTTATTGAGAGTTTTTAGCATGAAGGGTTGTTGAATTTTGTCAAAGGCCTTTTCTGCATCTATTGAGATAATCGTGTGGTTTTTGTCTTTGGTTCTGTTTATATGCTGGATTACATTTATTGATTTGCATATGTTGAACCAGCCTCGCATCCCAGGGATGAAACCCACTTGATCATGGTGGATAAGCTTTTTGATGTGCTGCTGGATTCAGTTTGCCAGTATTTTATTGAGGATTTTTGCATCAATGTTCATCAAGGATATTGGTCTGAAATTCTCTTTTTTGGTTGTGTCTCTGCCAGGCTTTGGTATCAGGATGATGCTGGCCTCATAAAATGTGTTAGGGAGGATTCCCTCTTTTTCTATTGATTGGAATAGTTTCAGAAGGAATGGTACCAGTTCCTCCTTGTACCTCTGGTAGAATTCGGCTGTGAATCCATCAGGTCCTGGACTCTTTTTGATTGGTAAGCTATTGATTATTGCCACAATTTCAGAGCCTGTTATTGGTCTATTCAGAGATTCAACTTCTTCCTGGTTTAGTCTTGGGAGGGTGTATTTGTCGAGAAATTTATCCATTTCTTCTAGATTTTCTAGTTTATTTGCGTAGAGGTGTTTGTAGTATTCTCTGATGGTAGATTGTATTTCTGTGGGATCGGTGGTGATACCCTCTTTATCATTTTTTATTGTGTCTATTTGATTCTTCTCTCTTTTCTTCTTTATTAGTCTTGCTGGCGGTCTATCAATTTTGTTGATCTTTTCAAAAAACCAGCTCCTGGATTCATTAATTTTTTGAAGGGTTTTTTGTGTCTCTATTTCCTTCAGTTCTGCTCTGATTTTAGTTATTTCTTGCCTTCTGCTAGCTTTTGAATGTGTTTGCTCTTGCTTTTCTAGTTCTTTTAATTGTGATGTTAGGGTGTCAATTTTGGATCTTTCCTGCTTTCTCTTGTGGGCATTTAGTGCTATAAATTTCTCTCTACACACTGCTTTGAGTGTGTCCCAGAGATTCTGGCATGTTGTTTCTTTGTTCTCGTTGGTTTCAAAGAACATCTTTATTTCTGCCTTCATTTCGTTATGTACCCAGTAGTCATTCAGGAGCAGGTTGTTCAGTTTTCATGTAGTTGAGCGGTTTTGAGTAAGTTTCTTAATCCTGAGTTCTAGTTTGATTGCACTGTGGTCTCAGAGACAGTTTGTTATAATTTCTGTTCTTTTACATTTGCTGAGGAGAGCTTTACTTCCAACTATGTGGTCAATTTTGGTATAGCTGTGGTGTGGTGCTGAAAAAAATGTATATTCTGTTGATTTTGGGTGGAGAGTTCTGTAGATGTCTATTAGGTCCGCTTGGTGCAGAACTGAGTTCAATTCCTGGGTATCCTTGTTAACTTTCTGTCTCGTTGATCTGTCTAATGTTGACAGTGGGATGTTAAAATCTCCCATTATTATTGTGTGGGAGTCTAAGTCTCTTTGTAGGTCACTCAGGACTTGCTTTATGAATCTGGCTACTCCTGTATTGGGTGCATATATATTTAGGATAGTTAGCTCTTCTTGTTGAATTGATCCCTCTACCATTATGTAATGGCCTTCTTTGTCTCTTTTGATCTTTGTTGGTTTAAAGTCTATTTTATCAGAGACTAGGATTGCAACCCCTGCCTTTTTTTGTTTTCCATTTGCTTGGTAGATCTTCCTCCATCCTGTTATTTTGAGTCTATATGTGTCTCTGCACGTGAGATGGGTTCCCTGAATACAGCACACTGATGGGTCTTGACTCCTTATCCAATTTGCCAGTCTGTGTCTTTTATTTGCAGCATTTAGCCCATTTACATTTAAACTTAATATTGTTATGTGTGAATCTGATCCTGTCATTATGATGTTAGCTGGTTATTTTGCTCGTTAGTTGATACAGTTTCTTCCTAGCCTCAATGGTCTTTACAATTTGGCATGTTTTTGCAGTCGCTGGTACCGGTTTTTCCCTTCCATGTTTAGAGCTTCCTTCAGGAGCTTTTTTAGGGCAGGCCTGGTGGTGACAAAATCTCTCAGTATTTGCTTGTCTGTAAAGTATTTTATTTCTCTTTCACTTATGAAGCTTAGTTTGGCTGGATACGAAATTCTGGGTTGAAAATTCTTTTCTTTAAGAATGTTGAATATTGGCCCCCACTCTCTTCTGGCTTGTAGAGTTTCTGCTGAGAGATCAGCTGTTAGTCTGATGGGCTTCCCTTTGTGGGTAACCCAACCTTTCTCTCTGGCTGCCCTTAACATTTTTTCCTTCATTTCAACTTTGTTGAATCCGACAATTATATGTCTTGGGGTTGCTCTTCTCCAGGAGTATCTTTGTGGCGTTCTCTGTATTTCCTGAATCTGAATGTTGGCCTGCCTTGCTAGATTGGGAAAGTTCTCCTGGATAATATCTTGCAGAGTGTTTTCCAACTTGGTTCCATTCTCCCCGTCACTTTCAGGTACACCAATCAGATGTAGGTTTGGTCTTCTCACATAGTCCCATATTTCTTGGAGGCTTTGTTCATTTCTTTTTATTCTTTTTTCTCTAAACTTCCCTTCTTGCTTCATTTCATTCATTTCATCTTCCATCACTGATACCCTTTCTTCCAGTTGATCGCATCGGCTACTGAGGCTCCTGTATTCTTCACGTAGTTCTCGAAACTTGGCTTTCAGCTCCATCAGCTCCTTTAAGCACTTCCCTGCATTGGTCATTTTAGTTATACATTCGTCTAACATTTTTCAAAGTTTTTAACTTCTTTGCCATTGGTTTGAATTTCCTCCGAGCTACAGGAGGAAATCACTGCTTTTCTACGTAATATTAATTTCTCTGGACATGAAGAGACTGTTTTTCTCCTTATAAACTTCATGCTTCTTCATATAGAAGAGTCTGGATTATTTCTACTTATTTCCTGTTTCTGGCATCTATGCCAACATTTGCCCATTTTGACCTTGCAAACTGTCCTCTACTTTGTGTTTCTCCTCCTTATTCTCAGCATCCTCTCCTCTTCAATCACGCAGCTTTGGTTGTGTGTGGTTGGAAAGTTGATTTGTTTGACTTTGTTTAGGGGGAGTGGGCAGATGACAGTTGGGCTAACTGAATCTGCTCATCTTCTCATTGGTTCTACCTTTAGAAAATGGATCTCAGATGTACTTAAAGAAAAATATTTTCGTCACCACTTTGAAAACTTTAAATACTTTTTTTTCTTTATCTTTGAATGAATACTAAGTAGGAATAAGAGGGGCCCAAAACCTTTAAAAATATAATTCAGGTATAACAATAAAACTCATTTTCACTTTCAGATATAGAGGAGCGTGATCTTATGCCTAAACCTCATTTGAACGCCAGTTTCCTTATCATCACCGTTAAAGACCATAATACAAAGATCTCCATCTGCTCAGTAGGACTTTGTTTTTTTCTTTTTTGAGATGGAGTTTCAATCTTGTTGCCCAGGCTGGAGTGCAGTGGCACGATCTCAGCTCACTGCAAACTCTGCGTCCCGGGTTCAAGCAATTCTCCTGCCTCAGCCTCCCAAGTAGCTGGGATTACAGGTGCCTGCCACCATATCCAGCTAATTTTTGTATTTTTAGTAGAGATGGGGTTTCACCATGTTGGCCAGGATGGTCTCGATCTCCTGACCTCAGGTGATCCAACCACCTCGGCCTCCCAAAGTGCTGGGATTACAGGCATGAGCCACCACACCCAGCCAGTAGGACATATTTAGATAGTTTTTTTTTTACAGTTCCCTAACAGCATAAATTACTGAATTGAAATTCAGGCCTGTTAAACGACTTATCCTCACATGACAGTTGGATGGCTCCCATCTATTGCCTAGATATAACTTTTATAATGCATACTATAGTAAGTATCCTAAAATTATAGATGCAGGCCCCTTTTCTTTAGAGGAAATATTTATAGCCTCTGAAGCCAAAATCTATAACTACAACATACCTACAAATAGCCCCGTGCCCAGGCATAATGTCACACTTTCCATCATTCAAGCAGAAGTCAGGCTGTAGGTCACAGAGACTCTGACAGGGCCGTTCTTCCACACTCAGGTATCCAGGGAAGCATCTGCACTTTGCTTCTCCACTCCAGGGGTTGACCAGACACTCCGAAAATTCATTACAGGCCTGAAACTTGCAAGGGTTGGCTTCATCACCTAAAACATTAAACAAAGAATAATGCAAGAAAAGGCAAAACACAGAAATTGGGGTATACAAAGCTCCTCATTAAAGTTCTGCCCCAAAGTATATGGGATAACCCCCTTCCAGAACCATTAAAGTACACCATCACCACCAATACCACACATAAAAATTCTCACTCATCCTAGATTGATAAGCTTTTGTCAAATTTTTGTGCAACCCAGAGCCAAATCATAAAACCCTATGACCTATCTAAGCCTTAACATGTTTTATCTAGGGAGCATGTAGAAGCTTTATAAATCCATGCCATGTAATTGTAGATCTAAGTTAAACACAATACTAATTGTAGATCTAAATTAAACCCAGTTTTCATGGACCATTTATTTCCACCAACCCCAAACTGCTGCAGTTGACCTCCACTCTACATACACTGCTACATGCCTTTCACAACACTGAGAACATGAATGGGGAGAGAGAGCTCAGAAGAGAACTGGTAGAAGCCTCAGGGATGGGTATAGCCCAGTAAGAGCGGCCTAGGAACAGTCAAGATTTGTGAAAATCAATGTTAGGAAAATAAGTCAGCCCTACACCTCCTGAGGCCATTTCCAACAAAATATTTTTGCTTTCATAACTTAATTTTTCATTGATATGGTGAGGGAAAATGACTATTTTTAAAAACTAATTAGGATAGTAATCAGTCAAAAAAGATATAAGACATTGACCATGAATGGGCCTTCTATCCTGCCACAGTTCCCACATGTTCTTCACTGGTCAATGGTAATCTGTGAATGGTAAGTGGGCAAATGGTGACACAGACATTGAAAACAGAGGAAATAGGTGGAAACGATCCATAGGCTCATCTGTATTAAAAAGTATAAAGTTTAGCTAGAAGGCTATAGGGAATAAAAAGAAATAGCATAGTCTCTCTCAGTTTCCAAAAAAAAAGGAAGGATCTACATACACAATGTTTTGAAAAGCAATGATTTCCTTGCTGCTCTGCAAATTGAACACAATTTTGCACAAGTCTGCCCTTAGAGTTTGGAGGATCACTGAAGTTGATCTCCTTTGGCCGCATGTGGTAACAGGGGGAATGTACTGAGTTGAATTGTGTCCCCAGAAGTTCATGTCCAACCAGAACCTCAGAATATGATCTTATTTGGAAATACAGTATTTGTAGATGTAACCAAGTTAAGAAGAGGCCATACTAGATTAGAATGAGCCCTAATGCAATGATTGGTGTTCTTATAAGAAGAGGGAAATTTGGACACAGACAGAAACACACAGGAAACAAGCCTATCTGCAGACAAAGGCAGAGATTAGAGTGATACACCTATAAGCTAAAGGATGCCAAGGATTGCTGGTAAACATCAGAAACCGGGAAAAGGTAAGGAAAGAGTCTTCCCTAGATCTTTCAGAGGGAACAGGGCCTGGCCAACATTTTGATTTTGGACTTCTAGCCTCAAGCACTGTGGGAGAATAAATTCCTGTTATTTCAAGGCACCTAGTTTGTGGTACTTTGTTACAGCAGCCCTAGGAAACTAATACAGGGGACCACTGCCAAAATGCTCACATAACAGGAAAAACATACAAATGTGTTGACAGGTGGGAAATTTCTACAAGGGAACTGCACGGCCAGATTTCACTGTATATTTCCTAAGTCTTCACATCTTTATCCTGGTATTCGTTTTGTGACTTTGTAATCAGAAAATAATCTGATCCTTACCCAGTGGTGAGGGATAGGAGTGTCTATAGGGGTGAGGAAGATGGTACTGCATAGCTCTCCTTTGTTAATGGAAGTTCAAGAGCTTCTGAGACACTGCATGTGAAAGTAAGTTGGGCAGGAGTCAAGTCAATCTTGTCTATAGCCAATCTTGAAATAAAGTACTTTGATCTGAAGGCCTTTAACTAAAAATATAAGATTGAATATCCCTTATCTAAAATTCTTGGGAGGAGAAGTAGTTTGGATTTCAAATTTTTCAGATTTTAGAATATTTGCCTTTACATATGAGATATCTTGGGGATGCAACACACGTCTACACAAAAAACTCATTTATGTTTCATATACACCTTATACACATAGACTGAAGGTAATTTTATACAACATTTTAAATAATTTTGTGCTTAAGACAAAGTTTGTATATATTGAACCACCAGAAAGCAAAGAGGTCACTATTTCAGCCACCCATGTGGACAATCAGTGGTTGTTCGGCATCATCATCATGCTGTGCGTGGAAAAATTGTATCACTCTGAAGGGAAGCGTGAGAGTCTTTTTTCCCCTGGGCCCTCTGAATAAACTGTTGTGCATCTGCGTTTTGACTGCAACCCATCACATGAGGCCAAGTGAAGAAATTTACCCTTGTAGCATCATGTCAGTGCTCAAAAAGTTTCAGACTGGAGCATTTCAGATTTCAGATTTTCATATTAGGAATGCTTAACCACTATACATGTAGTAAAATGATTCTATTTAAAATTTTTGAAACTTTGTAACCATTCTGCAGGTATATGTGCCTGAGGTGAGAAAAATTGAGTCTATATTTTCTATACATTAGGAAAAAGATATAGCCATAGGAAAAAGACAAAATATAGCCTTTCTGCTTCCAGGCCAAGGAGAAAGACAAAGCCTAATATTTTAATCATGGAAATAAAAGACTGTGGTTTCAAAGTCTCTTTCCACTCCTTTGTGCTGGTTAAGAAAGGGTGCCCAGGTAGCTGACTGTATGTTTGGAAAAGTGCCTTAGTGATTCTATTGGGGAAACAAATGTAGAGTTGGAGGTAAATTTAGGATGGGAGACAGGGATCTAAATTGTGGAATTAATTACAATATGGTTTTCTAGGAGCAGCTTAAAAGAAGGATAGATGGGTCCAGAAAAATGGGAGTAGAGGAAAGATGTGAAGATGGTCTGGAAAGACAGCTTTATGGCCTGAGCAACATCATAGCTGGCTGGGTCCTGGGAAAAAAGTTGGCCAGTAAGAGATGCCCTTGAGAGGGTGGCAGAGGAATTTTAGGATGGTTATGTCTAACTAATATTTTTAAGCCATCTGCCGTGCTGAGATAGAGCCTTCTCCATTACCTTCATACCATCAGCAAATGCCTGATAGAATCAACTGCCTTATGTTAGAGGTGCTTTGAGCAGATCAAAAACAGGACTGTGATTTGCATTAGGTTAACACCACAAGAATCAAGACTCATGTGAGATTGAAAATTCAGCAGAGAAAACTCAGAACTCAGGAGGATTAAGAGATATTTAAGTTGCCTAAGAATGCCCAGAAATACTGAGGAGTTGGGGGAACATAGATGCAAGTTTTACACTGCACAGGGGTGGGGCTAATGACAGCTAATTTAAATATTAAAAGTAAAGGTGAGCTTATAAACCTTGATGACATTGCATGCAGCTGACATGTGAGTTACATACAAAACTGATGGTGGCTGCCAAGATGGCCAAATAGGAACAGCTCCAGTTTGCAGCTCCCAGTGAGACCAATGCAGAAGGTGGGTGATTTCTGCATTTCCAACTGAGGTACCTGGCTCATCTCACTAGGACTGGTTAGACAGTGGGTGCAGCCCACAGAGGGTGAGCCAAAGCAGGGTGGTGTGTCACCTCAACGGGAAGTGCAAGGGGTTGGGGAACTCCCTCCCCTAGCCAAGGGAAGCCATGAAGGACTATGCCATGAGGAACAGTGCATTCAGCCCAGATACCATGCTTTTCCTACTGTCTTCACAACTCATAGACCAGGAAATTCCCTTGGGTGCCTATACCACCAGGGCCCTGGGTTTCAAGCACAAAACTGGGCAGCCATTTGCGCAGACACCAAGCTAGCTGGTGTTGTTTTTTTGTTTGTTTGTTTTTTGTTTTGTTTGTTTGTTTGTTTTCATACCCCATTGGCACCTGGAATGCCAGCAAGACAGAACCGTTTACTTCCCTGGAAAGGAGGCTGAAGCCAGGGAGCCAAGTGGTCTAGCTCAGCGAATCCCACTCCCACACAGTCCAGCAAGCTAAGACCCACTGGTTTGAAATTCTTGCTGCCAGCACAGCAGCCTGAAGTCAACCTGGGGCACTCAAGCTTGGTGCAGAGAGGGGCATCCGCAATTACTGAGACTTGAGTAGGTGGTTTTCCCCTCACAGTGTAAATAAAGCCACCCAGAAGTTCAAACTGGGCAGAGCCCACCACAGCTCAGCAAAGCCTCTGTAGCCAGATTGCCTCTATAGATTCCTCCTCTATGGGCAGGGCATCTGTGAAATAATGGCAGCAGCCCCAGTCAGGGGCTTAGAGATAAAACTCCCCTCTCCCTGGAACAGAGCACCTGGGGGAAGGGGCAGCTGTAGGTGCAGTTTCAGCAGACCTAAACGTTCCTGCCTGCTGGCTCTGAAGAGAGCAGCTGATCTCCCAGCACAGCACTCGAGCTCTGCTAAGGGACGATTGCCTCCTCAAGTGGGTCCCTGACCCCTGTGTCTCCTGACTGGGAGACACCTCCCAGCAGGAATTGACAGACACCTCTTACAGGAGAGCTCTGGCTGGCATCTGGTGGGTGCCCCTCTGGGACAAAGCTTCCAGAGGAAGGAACACACAGCAATCTTTGCTGTTCTGCAGCCTCCGTTGGTGATACCCAGGCAAACAGAGTCTGGAGTGGACCTCTAGCAAGCTCCAGCAGACCTGCAGCAGAGGAGCCTGACTGTTAGAAGGAAAACTAACAAACAGAAAGGAATAGCATCAACATCAACAAAAAGGATGTCCAGACACAGAAACTCCATGCAAAGGTCACCAACATCAAAGACCAAAGGTAAATAAATCCATGAAGATGAGGAAAAACCAGCATGAAAAGGCTGAAAATTCCAAAAACCAGAATGCCTCTTCTCTCACAAAGGATCACAACTCTTTGCCAGCAAGGGAACAAAACTGGATGGAGAATGAGTTTGATGAAGTGGCAGAAGTAGGCTTCAGAAAGTGGGTAATAATAAACTCCTGTGAGCTAAAGGAGCATGTTCTAACCCAATGCAAGGAAGCTAAGAACCTTGAAAAAAGGTTAGATGAATTGCTAACTAGAATAACCAGTGTAGAGAAGAACATAAATGACCTGATGGAGCTGAAAAACACAGCACGAGAACATTGTGAAGCATATACAAGTATCAATAGCAGAATCAATCAAGCAGAAGAAAGGATATGAGATTGCAGATCAACTTAATGAAATAAAGCATGAAGACAAGGTTAGAGAAAAAGCAATGAAAAGGAACAAACAAAGCTTCCAAGCAATATGGGACTATGTGAAAAGACCAAACCTACATTTGATTGGTGTACCTGAAAGTAACGGGGAGAATGGAACCAAGTTGGAAAACACTCTTCAGGATATTATCCAGGAGAACTTCCCCAACCTAGCAAGACAGGCCAACATTAAATCAGGAAATACAGAGAATACCACAAAGATACTCCCCGAGAGGAGTAATCCCAAGACACATAACTGTCAGATTCACCAAGGTTGAAACGAAGGAAAAAATGTTAAGGGCAGCCAGAGAGAAAGGTTGGGTTACCCACAAAGGGAAACCCATCAGACTACCAGCGGATCTCTCTGCAGAAACCCTACAAGCCAGAAGAGAGCGGGGGCCAATATTCAACATTGTTAAAGAAAAGAATTTTCAACCCAGAATTTCATATCCAGCCAAACTAAGCTTCATAAGTGAAGGAGAAATGAAATCGTTTACAGACAAGCAAATGCTGAGAGATTTTATCATCATTAGGCCTGCCTTACAAGAGGTCCTGAAGGAAGCACTAAATATGGAAAGGAAAAACAAGTACCAGCCACGGCAAAAAAAAATACCAAATTATAAAGAACATCAACACTCTGAAGAAACTGCATCTACTAATGGGCAAAATAACCAGCTAGCATCATACTGACAGGATCAAATTCATACATAACAATATTCACCTTAAATGTAAACAGGCTAAATGCCCCAATTAAAAGACACAGACTGGCAAAATGGATAAAGAGACAAGACCCATCAGTGTGCTGTATTCAGGAGACCCACCTCATGTGCAAAGATACACATAGGCTCAAAATAAAGGGATGGAGGAATATTTACCAAGCAAACACCAAACACCACAAGCAATGGCAACAAAAGCCAAAATTGACAAATGGGATATAAAATGAAACTAAAGAGCTTCTGCACAGCAAAAGAAACTATCAGAGTGAACAGTCAACCTACAGAATGGGAAAACATTTTTGCAATCTATCCATCTGACAAAGGGCTAATATCCAGAATCTACAAGGAACTTAAACAAATTTACAAGAAAAACACAAACAACCCCATCAAAAAGTGGGCAAAGGATATGAACAGACACTTCTCAAAAGAAAACATTTATGCAGCCAACAAACATGAAAAAATCTCATCATCAATGGTCATTAGAGAAATGCAAATCAAAACCACAATAAGATACCATCTCAAGCCAGTTAGAATGGTGATCATTAAAAAGTCAGGAAACAACAGATGCTGGAGAGGATGTGGAGAAATAGGAACACTTTTACACTGTTGGTGGGAGTGTAAATTAGTTCAACCATTGTGGAAGACAGTGTGGGAATTCCTCAAGGATCTAGAACTAGAAGTACCTCCCATTGCCAGCTATATACCCAAAGGATTATAAATCATTCTATTATAAAGACACATGCACATGTATGTTTATTGCGGCACTATACACAATAGCAAAGACTTGGAATAAACCCAAATGCCCATCAATGTTAGACTGGATAAAGAAAATGTGGCACATATACACCATGGAATACTATGCAGCCACAAAAAAAGATGAGTTCATGTCCTTTGCAGGGACATGGATGAAACTGGAAACCATCATTCTCAGTAAACTAACACAGGAATAGAAAACCAAACATCGCATGTTCTCACTCATAAGTGGGAGTTGAACAATGAGAACATATGGACACAGGGAGGGGAACATCACACATGGGGGCCTGTCAGGGGTGGGGTGTTAGGGGAGGGATAGCTTCAGGAGATATACCTAACGTAGATGACAGGTTGATGGGTGCAGCAAACCACCATGGCACATGTATTGTATACCTATGTAACAGATCTGCACATTCTACACATGTACCCCAGAACTTAAAGTATAATAGTAAAAAAAAAAAAAACTGAAGTAAATGTATTTATTGTAATTCTCTTTATTTTTATTTTTTATTTTTTTTAGAGAAAGGTTCTCACTATGTTGCCCAGGCTAGAGTGTAGTTGTGTGATCATAGCTCATTGTAATCTCAACCTCCTAGACTCCAGCAATCTTCCCACCTCAGCCTCCTAAGTAGCTGGAACTACAGGCACATGCCACAGTGCCCAGCTGATTTTTAAGTTTTTTTGTAGAGATGGAGACTCAGTATGTTGCTTAGGCTGGTCTCAAACTCATGGTCTCAAGCAATCCTTCTGCCTCAGCCTCCTAAAGTATTGGAATTACAAGTGTAAGCCATGGCACTAGGCCTGTAAATCTGTTTAAAAATAAGCAGATTGACTTTTGCAAAAGTTTTATAAACCATAACTGTTTGCATTTGTATAGTTAGTCAAATGTTTTATATATACTACTTGTTTAATGCTTAGAATAGTCTCATAAAATACAGAGGCCAGGCAATATTACCCCCATTTAATATACGAGGAACTAAGGGTCAGGGATAAAATAGCCCATCTAGGGTCACACAAATATTAAATGGTAAAACAGAAGCAAGAAATCATTCCTTACAAATTATAATTAATTGTCTCTTCCACTATACCACATGACAAAGAATGTGCAAATGGCCTTAGAGAACTCAAGTGGCAAGAGATTTGGATATGAAGAATTAGGGAAACCATTTTCCTCACTTTCAATGAGTAATGATTCTTAAAGACTTCAAAAGAAAGTTCACTTTTTCCCTAAAGAATAGGGCTGACTTTCAAACCAGTTTGAGATTAAAAGGCACTGGAGAAATACAAAGCCAGGCATTCCTTCTCACTCCTCAAAACCTCTGTCCTCTGGTATGTAGAAGGGAAGAAAGAACAAAATTTCACACTTCAACAGTGTTCTCTGCATCCAAGGCTTCCAAATAAAAGCAATGATTCATTTCATTCACTCACAGTACTTTTGAGTACCTTCTGTATTCAAGACACTATGCTAAGTTCTGACTAAAAAGTAGTTAATAAAACAAACACATTCTCAGTCCTTGTAAAAAGCTCATCTGGAAAAAAAATAGCCATTAAGCAACTATGCACATAAATTAACATTATTACAATGATGATAACTCTCTAGGGGAAAAGAACATTGTACTATTAATATAAAAACTGACAGGAAAGACTCAGTCTAGACTACAGGTGAGTCAATGAAAAGTCCTGAGGAAGTGACATTTGAACTGAGGCACATGGGTGAGCAGGAGTCAGTAAGAAGGCAAAAGTGGACAGTGTGTGCAAAGGCTTTAAGGCAAGAAGAAGATTTTGTATCTGAGTAACAAAAAACAAGCTGGTTTGACTAGAACATGTTGAGCAGAGGTTAGTTACGTTGGATATCGGGGAAGAAGATGGGGACCAGGCCTTGTGGCTACTGAACCAGACAGCCATTCAAGAGTACCATGGCTGCTATATGGAGGATGGATAGGAGGAGGAGCATGAGAGGATGTGGGGAAACTGGTCCAAAGGAGAGATCATGGTGATTTGGATGGAGTCATAGCAATGGAGATAGAGAAAAGAGCATGGATTTGAGATATACTTAGAATTCAGAATCAATGTAAGTTTGGTGAGTGACTAAAAGCTCCAGGTGTTAGGAATTGAGGTATCAAGGATAACTTCTCTGGCCAGGTGCAGTGGCTCACACCTATAATCCCAGCACTTTGGGAGGCCGAGGTGGGTGGATCACCTGAGGTCAGGAGTTCAAGACCAGCCTAGCCAACATGGAGAAACTCCGTCTCTACTAAAAACACAAAAAATTAGCCAGGCGTGGTGGCAGATGCCTGTAATCCAAGCTACTCGGGAGGCTGAGGCAGGAGAATTGCTTGAGCACAGGAGGCAGAGGTTGTAGTGAGCTGAGGTCACACCATTGCACTCCAGCCTGGGCAACAAGAGCGAAACACCATCTCAAAAAAAAAAAAAAAAAAAAAAAAAAAAAAAATTCTCAGGTTTCCAGCTTCAGTAGCTGAGTAGATAAAGCTTACATTTATGGCGAGAGATAGAGAAGCTGAGAGAAAGAGTAGATTTAGCTGGAGAGTGGTGAAATATGGAAAAGAAGAGCTCACTCATAGCTATCTTAAATTTGACATACACAGAATACATCCAAGTGGAGACTGTCAAGTAAGTAGATAGATATTGATTCTGGAGGGTATGAGAGATGTTTGGTCTGCATATAAAAAATGTGGAGAGTTACTGACATTTATATAAGGCTTACAACAATGGAAATGGATGCAAAAACTTAAAGGGAAGATGGCCCAAACCTTGCAGGTGACAACATGAAGGCATAGCAAGAATAGATTCTGTAGGTAAATAAAAACAAAAGCCAGATGCAGTAGGTAGAGAAAGGAATGGAGGTGAAATAGTAAAGTAACATGTGTGGACGATGTTTTGAAAAGGGAATGATATTGATGTTCTTGGGAGAAATATTTTACTTATATATAACTTACCAAGATGTGGAAGATTTGTCTGACATAGTACTCTTTTTTCCTACAAGTATTGGATTCACCTTAATGCAATGAGGAAGAAAACACACAAGAATAATCACTGGATTCTACTAAGAAACCACCATGCTAGGCAATATCATACCTGATTCCACATCAAGAGAGTATTTATCAATAGCCAAGTTCATGGTATTGTAGGCAGTGGTACAAAAGTCTTCCAGAATCATGTACACCGCATTGTTGACGTTAGGAGGGACAGAATTGGCAAACTTCATTCGGCTGTTCACCACAATGCTGCCATTTCTGAAGTTGAGGATTTCTAAGTTCTGGAACCCCGTGAGATTTGACTGGAGATAGGGAACCAGCTAAAATACACAAAAAGTGGTAAGTTTATTGACAGCGTGTCACATTTTGTTCAATATATACCCAAACAAAACAAAATGAAAACACAGGTAAGACCCTGCCTCACTTTTCCTAATTGTACTTTATCTACATTTAAACTGTTAATTAACAAAAGTACAAATTAGGAATGATTTGACAATATAAACTAGAAATGCTATGAGATTTTCATAGTGACATTTAGGAACCCCATGGAATTCATACATAGTTTTAGACACTCAGAGAGTTTGTTCTGTTTCACTAAAGGATGAATATAGGTACCCATAAAACAACATAGGTACCCATAAAACATTAGCTTCACAATAAAATGTGAAGAGAAATGTCAAACTTACTGTATGCAGTCCCATAATTCATGGAAAACAATCTTCCTCATAAATTATCACATCACTCTCATGCCACTTTTGTGTTTTCCATTTCTTGTATGTCTTACTGTCTTCTTACCAACCCTAGGCCATGATACTATTTGTGAATGATAGGAAGTGAATGTTCACAGCAGATCACACTTTCCCTGGCTCAGACCTTACGTGCTAGAGGGGAGGAGGAGTGGGTCATATATGATTATTCACTAGTGCCCATGTTTCACTTTTTATGCTTACCAATTCTAAGAATCTTTGCTCCAGGGCTTTATACTCCAAAGAGTTTTTATTAAACAGATCTTCTGAAAACATCATGTTAGTCACTCGGAGGCTGAAGAAAACCACCAAAGCTCCTGAAGTCTGGGTATAACTCAAGTCATCTCCTCCTTCTGTGGGCCAAGCCACACTAACCATCTCTGTGGAGTGAACACTTGTAGACATTTCCACATAACTACCAACCTTGCCATTTTGCTCTTGGACTTGCTCAGGCTGATAGTAATCTGTGCCTATCCGGTCCAGTTCTAATGAAATATCCTGTACACCCATAATTACTTCATCCTCTAGCAGGGTGGAGATTGTGGTTGGAGGCAATTTGGTAGACTGTGTCACAGAAGCTTTCAACCAGAGTCTGTCAGTACTCTGTGGTGTACTTGCCAATGTGTCTCTGGACAATTTCTCTAGGGAAGAAGTTCTTGTCCAAACTCTCTCTGATTCTGGCAATATAGTCCACAAAGTTTGCGTATCTGGCTTTACCATTGAAACCTCACTCTCAAACCATTCATAGTTGGATGACTCGGTAATTTGTTCCACATCCTCCCTTAGGATGGCATCTGCTTGATCTGATTTATCAGTAGAGGCAAAGATTGCTACAGATGTCAGTACAAGAGGTGCTTTGGTAACTGAGTAATCATCAACACCAGGTACTTCTGATATGTGCTTGGGGAGGGTTAGAGATGCAGATTCAGTTGCAGTGTCTGTGAAGATGGGCACAGCAGGCCCACTAAGAGGCTCTTCCTCTGGAAAGTGAGTGGATCTATCACCATGTTCATATTTTGAGTGCTTACTAATTTGGTCTGTGGAATCCATTTTGTCAACTAAAACTAGTTTCTCATCTTCAATCTCAGCTGGCAAAAGTGAATCGTCATCTTCAAGCCATGGCTTGGACAGTGGTTCAGTGCTCTCCTCTGATGAAGTCTCACTCCGTGGCCAAGTAATCAGATCTACCTTTTGCCCAGATCCTGAACCTAAACCACTGTCAAATATTGACTCTTTTTCCATGGATGCATCTGGCAGGAAAGGGCTCACTTTTAATTGGTCTTTGACTTTGGAGGTCAAGGAGTCCAAGCCAAAAGGTATAGAAGAGGTTAGATATGGTGAAGATGTTAAGGACACATCAGAGTCTTCCATGGATGGTATCGTTTCTTTTGGCACAGGTTGAGTGAATGAACTTGAAGGCAATGAATCAATAGAAAGAAAATCTTCCGACTCTTCAACATTGGCTAATCCTAAAAATAAAGTTTTCCATTAATTAATCTACAGAGTTGCCAAAGTGTATTCCTAGCTCTCCTAATAAGACTAGTTGCCTGGTTTTTCCCTGTGAAGTTAACAGGGACAATTGTTGACTTTTGCTTTTCTATATCTAGCAATCAAGAAGAAGATCTGATACCATGTTTATAATATGGGACAGTCACTCATGAATATTATCTCCTTCTCGAGGATAACAAGACCTTGACTATTGAAATAATCTTCAAACACTTGTGTTTTTTTTTAATTCCATGAAAATAAAGAACTGCTGGTAGTAATTTTGACAACAAATACAAAATCCAGCAGTAATTTAGGAGGAAAATTCCCTGAACATTGTGTTTCTCTTTGAATTCACATTTTCCCTGTTATGTTTATTGTCCACCATCCTTCAGATTCACTCAATGTTCACAATCCTGAACTCATTATTTATATATTTGTTCATCTTCCTCATTTCACATGTAAACTCCATTCCTAAGTCACATTTATTTTTCCTTTCTTCCACAACATCTAGATCATCTATTTCATTTTCACTTCTTTATCTCTGCTGTGGCTCCACGATTTCACTTCTTCCCTTCACAATACTACTACAAGCAAAAATCTTTAGACTTGGCCCCCACAACTAATTGTATTATAACCTAGTTGAATAATCTTCTTTGATGCTATTTGTTTATTACTCCAATATTTAAGTAAAGCGGTTCTTTAATAGTAGTAGCAGTAACTTAACTAAACTATATACCCTTCAATATGACCTTCAAAATATCTGTTAATTGATCCCCATCCCAGCTCCTCAAGTTTATTTCTTATTATTTACCTATTTGGACTCTCCATTCCAACAAATTAAATTTGATTGTTTCCTCTCACACACAATTTTACCAAGACATTTTCCCCCTAATTAATGCTACCATGTTTTCTTCATAGCCATAGTATCTTCCTCTCTTTAAAACCCCTGTCATCGGACACAATAAGAAGTATGAAAAGCGAGTAAAGTTTCTCACCATCTTCTACCAAGTGAGTTCCAGAAGTCCTTTCCTCAGAAGCCACAGGCAAGCCAGTCTGAAGCACTGCCGGGGTGACAGAATGAAGAGTCAAGCTGCTAACCTCTAAAACCTCTGGGGAAGAGCTGAGGCCCATCTTCGAGGGAAAGGCTAATTTGTGTGTAGACACTAAATCACCCAAAGGACTTTCTGACCAGAGTTCCCTGCCAGTGGCTGAGGGAGGACCAGAGCTGAAATCAAGTGGTGGAATACTGCTGGTGATGGATTCATCTGCTGAGGGCCATGCAGCTTGAAAGGTATTATCCTGGGGGGAAAAAAAGGCTAAATCATATCATAGATAAAAGAAACATATAAAAAGTGATTTTAAATACCACCTATCTGTCTATATTCCCAGATTTTCTAGGGACAAGGAGGCGGTGTATTAATAATATTGGGAGTAGGAGGAGACATGGGCTCCAGAATCAAACAGATTTATAGTCAAATTCCAATATCTACAGAAAAAGTGTATCACCTCTCACCTGAAAAGCAAGGACAGATGAGGTAACATATTTAAAAGCCCTCAAACAAAGTGAATTTGTGAGAGAAAATTTTTTTTGCTTTAGATGGTTCATTTTCCTCTGTGTTTTTAGCTTAAATGACTTTAAATACATAGAAGTTACTGTTATCTGTAACTTGTTGGCAAAGATCTAAGTACATTGCCCACAGCAGGAAAGAACAACTGGCAACTTTATTCATCATTCTGAAAAGATAATTAGTTAATGAAGGCCCTCTAGTTTGGTCAGAAATGTCACCACATCAAAATGTAGTCTGGTTACCTCAAATCAATAGCCACTCCTGTGAAATGGTATCACACTTATGAAACATTAACAATTTCCTCTTTCTAGTGATGTTTTACTAATGTACTACTAATCTTATCTTAAAATGTAGCTTCAGAAATGGAGAAGAATACAGAAACACAATCTTTGAACATGTTAATTATTTAATTTTATGACGAACTGTCTATGTAAATGTACAATGATCAGCCAGGCACAGTGGCTCAGGTCTATAATCCCAGCACTTTGGGAAGCTGAGCCAGGAGGATCACTTGAGGCCAGGAGTCCAGTCTGGGCTATATAGCAAGACCCCATCACAACAACAAAAAATTAGCCAGGTATGGTGGCACACACCTGGAGTTCTAGCTACTTGGGAGACTGAGGGAGGAGGATCACTTGATCCTGGGAGTTCAAGACTACCATGAGCTATGATCACCCCACTGCACTCCAGCCTGGGCTATAGAGCAAGACGTTGTCTCTTAAAAAAGAAAAAAAAAAGTTTAACAATAATGCTAAGAGGTAAAATGGCCATGGTATTTGGCAGAAGTTTATATAGTTCAATCTATTCCAGATTCTGAATAACAAAGATAGATAAGTACAATCCACAGGGAAAAAACTCATAAAATATTTCCTGGGTGTATGAAAACTGAAAAAGGAAAAGAGAAAAGAACAATCCTTTTCAGTCCTAAGAAGGTATTTGAGGCCGGGCGCAGTGGCTCACGCCTGTAATCCCAACACTTTGGGAGGCCGAGGCAGGCGGATAACCTAAGGTTGGGAGTTCGAGGCCAGCCTGACCAACATGGAGAAACCCTGTCTCTGCTAAAAATACAAAATTAGCTGGGTGTGGTGGCACATGCCTGTAATCCCAGCTACTCGGGAGGCTGAGGCAGGAGAATCACTTGAACCCGGGAGGCGGAGGTTGTGGTGAGCCAAGATTGTGCCATTGCACTCCAGCCTGGGCAACAAGAGCAAAACTCCGTCTCAAAAAAAAAAAACAAAAGTAGGTATTTGAATCACATGGAAGCTTTTGAAAAACACAAATTCCCAGGCCTGACACTCAGAAATGTTAACTTAATTGGTCTGGGAGGGGAACCTAGACATGGGTACTTGTAAAAGTTCCCTAGTAGAGGAAATGGCTGGATCATGTTCTGGACATAATATTCCAGCCTGTGTTTCTAATATACTTCTTCAATTGCTAAATGATTTTATTTCTTTTCAACTGGAACCTTTAAGAAATTTCCATATTTATAACTCTATCAAAAGACTAGAATTCATGTTATAGCTCTGAACAAAATGAAAACTACAAATAAGAAATGCTGAATCTAACCTCCTCCCCCTCCTCCAGGAGACTTCTATCAGCAATATTAAATTTGCACTGACAGTCTCTAGTCTAATATGCTTTTTGAACAAAAGCACACAATTTTAGGGTGGCTAACTAGAGTTTAGTCTATGGCCATGAAATAAAACAGAACATACTGGCCCATGAAGAGAGCTAACCCAAAACAAGGTGATATGGTTTGACTGCGTCCCCACCCAAATCTCATCTTGAGTTTCCACGTGTTGTGGGGGAGACCTGGTGGGAGGTAATTGAATCATGGGAGCAAGTCTTTCCCATGCTGTTCTCGTGATAGTGAATAAGTCTCACGAGATATGATGGTTTTATAAAGGGGAGTTTCCCTGCACAAGTGCTCGTCTCTTGTATAACACCATGTGACTCATGCCTTTCACCTTGTGCCATAATTGTGAGGCCTCCTGAGCCACATGGAACTGTAAGTCCATTAAACCTCTTTCTTTTGTAAATTGCCCAGTCTCAGGTATGTCTTTATCAGCAATGTGAAAACAGACTAATACACAAGGCCTAATTAGTCTTTTATGCTTTGTCTTCACAGTGCCCCTTGTCTCTCTGTCAAAGATCTGTGTGAAAAGGCTTTGAACTACACACTCTCCCAATCACAGAAGGGGGACCATGAGGCAAGAAACCACCAGGCATGTCCTACTTTGTCCCTTCCCCTAGTGACAAATGCACAGGAAAGATGGTAATAACAGAAGGTCATTGGCTCTACAGAGGGTTACCCACAGTTTCATCTACCATCTTTAAAAGCACTCTGTCAAACAATCTTATTTTCTTTTGTGGAACTCAGTTACAACATCACTTCCTGCCTTGTCCATGTTGTTTTCATTGGTTCCTATTTTAAGTGGGTCACCATGCTGATTATTCTGTATTTGTCACCACCACTTCAGATCCTTCTCTTCCTGCCCTCTGCACTAGGAGGCTGAACCCTGTGATCTGCACCACCCCTGCTCCCTTGCATTTGTTTTCTGTTTGAGTTTGGCCAATGGGAAGCATACGCAGATCAAACGACAGGAGGAAGGAGAGATCAGGGTATTTCTTCCCTGCTTCCTCCAAGCCTCAATACTATGTGTCTAGCACAGCCGTGCTCCTCCCTCCGCAATTACAGCTCCAGCTGTCAGTGGGCTCTGGTAACAGCATTTCTTCCCCTTCCTCTGTAATCCAATGGATGGTAGTGGCAATTGCTTCCCACTGTTGTTAGTGTCTGCATACCTCAACATTCTTTTTTTGCTCCCTTAACCCTATCCACATCTCCATTGGTAGATTCTTCTAGATGATTCTGTTACTGTTGAGACCCTGGATGAGTGATATTATGCAAATATGCCATCATTTTATAATACAGTGCATTTAAAAATCCATTAAAGTTTAAGTCATTTCTGTCAAAAAGTGATTAGACAATCCAAAATGAAATATAAATGCCCAGCAAATAAGGAATGAGAATCACTTAAAACAACAACATGAACCAAAAATGATATCATTCTGGCTAAATCTAAATTTAGCTAGAAAATAAAAATCTGGAAAGGAAAAAGAAGAGTGATAAAAAGTATATGATGCAATGTTAGCAAACATTTTTGGCAATGTAGCTTTGGTTAAAAAAAAAAGAAATAGAAGCAAGATATATCTTGGAATTAGACGGGAGTCTAATAACCAAATCTCCTGAATCTGTTGACGTGAAATGTATGACAGAAAAAGCAAGACATCTGTAAAGAAAGAGGAAGCCAGAGGCCATCATCAAATGACTAGATACAAAACAGAAAGAGAAAGATCTGAGGACACAAAATTCCCTCTTGGGGAATCCCCTAACAGAAGTGAACCTGAGGATAATAAGACATGTTTCATGATTCAGGTCAAAAAAAAAAAAAAAAAAGATCTAATTGGAGAGATGACTTCTGGCATTTTTCTAGTAAACTTTAGGAGCATGCAAGTCTGGGAAACAGAGTAAGACTCTGTCTGTACAAAAAACATAAAATAAAAAAAAATAGCTGGGTGCCTTGGTGCACTCCTATAGTGCATTCCTATAGTACTCTGGAGGCTGAGGCAGGAGGATCACTTGAACCCAAGGAGTTTGAGGCTTCAGTGAGCTATGATCACACCACTGCACTCCTGCCCAGGTGACAGAGCAAGACACTGTCTCAAAAAACACCATGCAGTTACCAGGAGTAGAGTTAACCTTACATAACTCTATTCAGTAGAGGTGGCTTGCAATTGCTGACCCGTGTGCAGAGTGCTCCTACATAACTTAGCACCAAATAGACATAAAGCTGGTTCATATTTCTGCCTAGAGGGTCTAAGTTATTCTGAGTCCTCAAGAAAAGAGGAGGTAGAGCAAGAGTTCATTTCCAGAGAAATGGAAGACAACAAATTAAAGTCCAGAAAGTGAAAGGCAAAAAGTTAAGTAAAAACATCAGCTCTCGTCTTGCCAAAGGCTCATGTGCTTTATGAGGCCATCCTTTGGCTTGTAAAAATCTTATGTTGGGAAGAGGGGCTGAGCATGCACATGTATGTGAACATAACAAAATTATCACATTTTACACTTAGAAGGACTCAAGAACACATATAGTATAACCATGCCTGTTAAAGATAGAGAACTGAGGATCATAGAAGTGAAATGCTCAAGGACACAAAAAAAGAGAAAAAAACAGCCTGGAAGCAGCCAAGTCTCTAGATTTCTCAGTGTCAGTGGTTTTCCCACTAACAGCTATTCATCCAGAGGTCTCTACAAGTATATATTTCCAAGTGGTAAAAGGATTTTCAGAGGAGAAACTAGAGCAAACAGATTTGGCAGTCCATGCTCTCATTTGGGTTAGCATATTCCACAGGTTTATAAGACCCAGGTCAACACAGATGGCGGGAGTGTGGGAGGCCATCTCCTAATATTCAAATATCTGCTCTATGGAATATGGAGCCTGTTTACATAGAAAAAAAGTTTCTAGCCTTCCCCTTTATTTTCCTAGGATTGAAAACTACATACGTAGTTAGGGGAAAGAAGGCCATTTGCTCAATACCAAGTTCTGTTTTTCAATAAAGTAGTTACACTGATGATGATCATACCATAAGAGGGAATTAACTTTTTTCCTTTTAATTATCTAAAACTACTTCCAGAGATGTGTTAAAGCTACCCATATATTCTTGCAAATTCCAAATGTGCCTTAAAAAAAATTCATGAGATAGCTTAAGCCCTTCAAGCCATGCTTAAGAAATTGAGTTTTATCAGACAGAGCGTATAACCTGGCACACATTAGGAAAGCAGCTGAATCCTCAACGAAAAAGAAATCCTCAAGCAGTAATATGCCATTTCAGTGTATCTGTAAACAAAATGCCTTTTCACTTCATTCAAATTAAAAGTAAAACAATACATAAAATCTTTTAAAAAGTCAAGTCACTAACAGGCAACATAAAATGTGAAAGTAAACAACTTGACTTTTCAAATAAAGAAGACAGACCATCCCTTCCAAACAAATATTCCCCAAAAAATGGCATGGCAATGAAGCTTTCCTATACATTTTGAAAGGTTAACACATACATGCCAGGAATAGCCCTTCATTAATTTTTCTATCCATAGATGTTCCCATAGTAACAAATTTAACTTGTGCATTCTTTTAGTTCAAAGTAGTATATTGACAACTTTATTATATTGGCCAGTTTCATTTCTGCTACCGCCAATTGAAAAGTTTGGTAGTCCTAAAGAAAGCACGCTGTACAAGTGATTTTCCAAGTCAGGGTGCCGGAAAAGTGTCAAATTCAATTTCCCAATATTCCTAGCTCTAAAATAACTTTTTTTTAACTCTTTGAATAAAGCCTTTATTACTAATAATAAAAACAATAAAATGATTAGTAATACAATTATGTCAGCTCTGTATATAAAATAATTTTTAAAAATAAAATCTGTGGGCAAAAACCCACCTCACTTCTATGGTAGAGTAAAATCTTGCTAACAATTGGCAAGGGCATGAAGAAAGGGAGGGAAGGAATAAATTAAAAAGAAAGTAATAACTAGACATTTCTAATTAATCATTCCTCGTTTTCATGTCTTATCATCTCCCATTAACATTCTGATGTCTCCTTAAATTGTTAATGAATGCCCTACAGTAATCACTATTCAAAGAAGTAAGGAGTTGGCATCAATGCAAATGAAAGCACTGCAACATAAATGAACAAGTGAGCCCTATTGGTGCTTGCCATCATTAAGGGGCAGCCACAGCCAAGCTCCAGCCACTTTCTGCCACAAGGGAACATGAATTTAAGAGTAGCAGATCCTCCTGGCGTTCAAAAGAAGCCAGAAATCTACATTTTTATGTAAAAATCTCGTAGTTTTAAAATATTGACTTATTTTTTAAAATTTGGTCCCAAGCTGCAAGTCTATAGTTGGATCCAGCTAGTCTCCAGTTTGCAGCCTCTGGCTTATATAGAAATTCTCATCTTTACAATATGATTCTAAAATATCATCACAAAGCTCCTCCTGTGGTTAGAGAATGTGATTAGAAGCAGAGAGTAGTGGTGCTCTCATCACTCCCTGCCACTGGACCCCGGATGGACCTCTAGGACAATATCTGCATCACCTTGTTTAGAAATCTGTCTGCTACCACCAGACCAGAAATTTTTGTAGGCAGAGCCACACCTTATTTGTCTTAGTTTCACAAGCATTTGGCACATGGAAAGCACAAAACAAACATATTTGAATGAATGAATAAGTGAACGAATAAATACACACCAAATAAATGTACTCCCTGTAAATCTCTTCTAACCTATTTTGTCTAATATGT